>NC_051442.1:14318467-14389487 GCF_001649575.2 Kryptolebias marmoratus
GGGACTCGGTGAGGTACAGCGGCCCTTCGGATGCGGAGGAGGAGGGGGCAGAGACGCTGCTGCTGCTGCGGATATCCGACTCATACCTGCCGCAAAAAAAAACCCAACAACAACAACAACAACTCTTTTTTCCCTTCGTTCCTCTGTTATTTTTTATTTATTTATTTATTTTTGTCTTGAAGGCTTACAAGAGAGTCTGGTTTCGTAACGAGCTGCTGGTGCTGCTGCTGCTGAAGCCGAACGCGAGGAAAACAAACAAACAAAAACAAAAACAAACAACCTCTTTTTTTTCAAGATGCGGATTTAAAGGAGAGCGGTTATCAGCGTCACCTGGGATTTTTTTTTTAGCCGTTAAATTTCAAATTAGCGTAGCCGCGCGCGTGGTATCAGCACACGAAGAGATTTCTTTTTTCATGCCTGGTTAAAAATACCCCATTTTAATTTATTTTTTAGTTTTTTTTTTAAGTCTTGTGATAGCCCGACGTCCTCTTTACCAGAAGACAGACCAAAAAAAGGAGGGTAAGTGTAACATTTTTCTCTTTTTAAATTTTTTTTTATTTCATTTTGTTTTTATTTTTACGCTCCGGTCAAGCTAGCGTTCAGGTTGCCTGCTGGTAGCCTAGCTTTCCGAGGCGCCGGAGAAACGCTGTCCGCGTCCCGTTTTTGTGGAACAATGGGAAGGCACGAATCCACCTACATTCCTGGTATATGTTAGCCGTCTGGTGACAGCATCGCCTGGCCATGTCTCTGTCTCTGTCTCTCTCTGTGTGTCCCTCCCCTCCCCTCCCCTGGATGTCCCCGTCTCTTCCTCGCCTTTGTTTGAATCGAAACGCAGCCACATTTTATCTGCGTGTCGTCCTGTGCGAGCCAGCCTGTGGCTCTTTGATTCCGCCCAGCCTTGTTGCTCCTTCCCTGCTTGGTTAATTGTTGTTTTTCGCGTCATGCTGGATTTGCTGGCGTCTTAGTTTGTTTGTTTCTTTCTTTCTTTCCTCCCCCTCCTCTGTGTTAGCTGGTTTGGTTCTGATGTTATGATAGGACCGTGATTTCCACTGCGTGCCTGGCCTAGACTGCCTCATAGCAGGGATGCATCAGGTAAAAGTATGTTTGTTTTTTGTTTTTTGGGGGGGAGGACACATTGTTTCGAAATTAGCATTTTCGCCACCTAATTAACCATTTGACGCAGCTTTGGTAGCCACATGCTTTATGAGCCACAAACATAGGCCCAATGAGAGTATATAGAGTCAAAAACCCACATGGATAGCTTGATATGTTTGTATGGCTAACAGACTAGAATGAGAATTTCTTGGTTTATATCAAACCCAGTTACACAAGGGGGGCAGAATTATAAACTTGGTCAAACTATATTTGTTGAGGAAAAATCCATAAATTAACCTTAGTTTTAGATCTAATGTGTCAAATAATTCAAATAGAAATAGCAAACACCTTTTCCCAGTTGCGTATTATATAGATTTTAGAGCAAACATACCTTAATGAACAAAGAGTAATAGATCAAACTTTAAAAGACACGTCATTAGCATTCATTTTGTCTCCGTCTTCAGCTTTTAAATGAGTTTTTCTCCATTAAAACACCGTTGACAAAACCTGATTAAAGGACTACTAATGTTTAACTTTGAAACAAGAAGAAAATACAGAAGAAAGACAACATGCATTGAAGCAAGACTCGCCGTTACTCTGATGCTCGTTAACTGGAGTCAGATATCCGATATCGATTCTTGGCTGCAAGTTTATCAACAAGAGTTTAATCTGTCCTCTTGGATGTTCTTTGTTGCCTTTTTCAGGTCAAAATCAAAGATTACTGACAAGTAAATAGGCTCAAATTTTTAAGCATAATGAAAAAAAACAGAGACTCAATCTGTCCCAAACTACACGGCAAGATATAATAAATATAAATGTTATCTTGGGGACCCAGATAAAATGTTACAGAGGGCCGGATCTAGCCCTCGGGCCTTGAGTTTGACACGTAGTTTGTAGGGCTCATTATTGTTATTTTTAATAGGTTCCTAAAAGCTTAATATGAAGACCAGAAGAAACTGAACTGAAGAGATAAGACTCAAACTGTTCATTAGCTAAAAAGTACAGACAAGACATGGTGTTTAAAAGAAAGGCCACAAATATATGTGCAAACTCAAGTATAATACAGAAATAGTAGGCAGCATACTGCAAAAAAAAACACTAGTATGAAGGCTCGGGAATAGTTGGACTTGTTTAAAGACTAGAGAGGCTGGAGGGTGCAGTCTAAAAAGATAATAATAATAATTAAAATAATAATAGCCCCTAACAGTTGTTTTGGGGCTGAACAGCCTGTCAGGAAATGGTTGGATCGGAGATATTCCAGATTAAAGAGGTGACTGTTTTTGTTGAACCGGACCAGGTTTTTGTAGGTCTCTGTCAAAGCTTTGGTTTTTTACCTCACTTCATCCAACTACAGGTTGGGATTGAAATATTCTGATACAATATTTAAACCCCCCTCCCCCCTCTTATCAGCCACTCCTCCTGACCTGGAAACTGGTCTACATAGTAGATTAATTTGGACCATTTTCTGTCTGTTCAGGAGAGGTTTAGAATATTAAATGTATATATATTTTAGCAAAGAATAAGTATGATCTAAAATTAAAGCAAACTATGCACTTTAATTCGCTCTTTTATATCGATTTTGTGTATTTATTGTAATTCTTGTCAGGTGGTTTTTATCATTTAGTGTTAAGCAGGTTTTATTTCTTATGAAGGGTTTCCCAATTTCAGTTTTTATTAGTTTTATTTCACTTGATTAGGAGTCCTTCAGTCCGTTTATCCATGTTAGGTGCTACAAATACATAGGATTTCCTCAGGTATTTATTACTTTGCTAATATTATTTTTGCCTAGAAGAAAATATATTCAAGCACAGTCTGACTTAACGTCTGTGGTTTAAATTTTATTTAAATAGTTGTCCAACAAGCATATAGTGATCGTCAAAAGAAAAGAGCCAGCTGAACATATACAGTGTGATTTAAAAAAAAAAAGAAAGAAGAAAAAAAAATTACTTTTGATAAATAAAATGGAAAGACAAAAAACACTTTTTAAATTTAGATGTAGCTGCCTTCCAGCTTTTAGCTTCTCTAAATCTAGTTACAAGTGAAATTAACAATGAAATGCAGCTCTGTAAAGAAAATTAGTCAAAAAATACTCCATGTTTTACTGCAGATTTAATTTTTAAGATGTCGTATAGTTTCTTGCGTATCGGTAAGCGGAGAGATATTTAGATATTCTGTCAACCTTGTGTTGTGAAACAAATTGTGTTGATTTTAGTCTTGCTTCTGGAGTATTTTCTTTATATTTCAATAAGACCAGTTCAACTTATGTAGCATTTAAAAAGAAATACACAAAATATTATAACTGAATGAAAATCCAGGTATTAATTTCCGAATTGTTAAATTGGTAGCTATACACTGCAGTCAGCCTTCCTGGTTCTCTCCTCCCAGATGTTGTGAATTACCATTTATCTAGCCAAAGACAGAATTACCTTCCTAAATGTTTCAGTGAATAAACTGACAGGTTTCATTTGGTTGTGTTTTTGTATGTGTAAAATAAAAAGATGCCACTAGAGGGCAGCATAACGACTTGCTGGCGCTCACCTGTGTTGCTTTTGAGGATTTGCATCAGGTGTAAGGTTAATGCAGGCCACATACGGCACGTTTAATAATTAACAGCATCCCATTGGAGGTGGGACTGAAATGTGGCTTCACGGTCTGTTTAACGTGACAAAAACAAGCGAGGAAGACAACGATGCCGTGGAGTTTTGAGTCAAAACTTCCAGTTTGCTTGGATGAATTTATTCCCCTTGATGCATTTCTTCTGTGGCTTTCGTTGCTTATTCAGCTTTTCTGTGTAAACATCAGCTTTGAGCAGCCTGCTGTCACTTTTTTTTTTTTTTGAAGAAGAAGCTGCCGTGCACACAAAGCTGAATTTGCCTTCATTGAGTGATGGAGATTTATGGAGTGCACCTTCATTAAATTTGCAGAAATTAAATTGGGGAAATATCACATATATTAGCAGTGCTTTGCTGGATCTGTTCTGGCCAATTCTAATGTTTGTGTTAATTTTTTGTGTGAGTTTTCCAGATAAAAGGGATCTCTTAGTTCAAGCAGTTAATTAGAAAATTGATTTCCTGTTATTTGGCAAAATAACGACTTTTAATTCACATTTTCTTTCTTTATTCGACACATGCCGAGTTTGTTAATCATGGTTTCTCTGAAGAATACCATAGGTTATATTTGTTGTACTGTTTCAGGTTAAAGTAACTGTGGAGCCTTTTATATGGAGGCATACACAGGCCATGACGTTAAACGATTAACACTCAACAACCTCTTCCTGTTTACAATATGGCTGCATAGACTATCTGTTCATTGACACATGAACCAATCAAGCTGACAGAGTCCAGCAACAGTGTATGCTCTCATTAATAAAACGTATAGCTCGGTGACTTTGATGTGAAGTACAAAATGTGTCAAAATCTTTCTCGTACCATTATTTATTTTTAAACACAGTGGCAGGTACATGTTGCGATACGTTTACCTCTCATAGCTCTGACTCTCAAAATCTTTCTTCAGCAACAATTTCATTCTACTGCCGTGAGCCACACAGACTTAAATTTTAAATAGAGTTCACATTTAACATTATTTTGGAATTCAGCAATGCTTCTTGTTTATAGCGGGTAGCTGTTGCGCTTGTTAACCTTAAAATCCCCTGAAAGCAAAGCCATATGTCACTCCAGAAAGTGAGATAAATGAAGACCCTAACCCAAAGATCGAAGACAGAAGAAACGCTCTGACAAACTGAAGCTATTGTTATTAAAGAAAACAAATCCTCGTTCAGTTTAGTCTTACTAAATCTCCTGCACTGCCTAAAACTCGTCTTGCTTTATGAAACCAAAAATATTCCATTACAGTTTGAGAAAGCCTCTTTGAATCCACTTTTAATGATGAAGCATCAGCATTTGTGGGAGTTGTTAAATTCTTCATAAATAATTGAGTAAATACTTTGCTTTTCTTGGATTTTTAATAGAATTTTACATGCAGGCTTATATTAAAGTCTATACTGGTCACTAACTCATGCAAGGGGGATATAACAGAAGGTGCAACAAAATTAAAGTCAACAGTCATCATCGGTGGGTATATTGTACATCCTGAACGGCTTCATAGATTCCTCTAAAAAAAGGGAAGGAAGAGACCAATTTAGTAAAGAAGACAGAGCTGCAGCTCACCTGTGGAGAATATTAAAATATTTGTGCTGATTTCATATTTAGGTCACATTTCACATGTGTGTGTGTGTGTAAAGCATATCGTTAGAAATGTTCATTTTGTATGGAAATGTCAGAAAACATCAGGTTTATCTGAAACTACACTTCATCGGTGAAGCAAAAATACTTCTCACATCTTAAGTAGACTTTTGCCAAAGTTACAGACCCGTTGTCTGCCACACTCTCTTGGTGTGTGTACCTGCAAAGCAAAGAAAATGAGTAAACTCAAAATTTTCAGGTTGCGTCTCTGTGAGCTCAATAAAAACAAATAAGTTATATTTGAAACCAAAGATGGAGATTGACCTCAAGTATCTTGTATTCAGAACAAATTCTTTGTGACAAGTTGTTTTTAAAACTAATAATATTAAGAGCAAGCTGCTCAGTTTCTTTTTAAATGGCAGTAAAAGAAAACGACCTGCCTGAAAAGGTGGCACTAAATATGTGCATATTTGTTGTTGGTACTTGGTGGTTGATAATGGGCTTGTGTTGAACTTTTAAGCTGCTCACAATGACCCCAGCATGCTGCCATGTTGGTTTTTTTTTTAGGGTTAATATTGTCGTTGTTGCTGGGAATAATTATATTTATTGGTCTTAACTACATCAGAGCCGAAAGCGTTTTCACCTAAAGGCACTCCATTAGTGGCTCAGAATATGTTGAAGAGGGGGTGTAGTGTTTTCAGCCGTGCAGATTGTGCAATGGTCTTCATTGTTCCTAGCATGGGTGCAGTTGTTTTGTTATCAGTAACCTTTTTCAGACCTTGATTCTGCCTTATCAAAGGTAAACAGACAGTCAGCGGCCTTCCCACTTCCCAAGGCACATTAACAATGAGTCAACTTAAAATTGTACTCCTCCTGTTCTTCTACACCTTACACAGAAAAGGAATAAAGTTGTTTCAGGCCTGACTTGTTTATTTAGGCCCAGTTTAGACGTGGACAAGCTCCTGGAAAGGTTATAGATTTTCTGATGCTGATTATAAAAACAAGTTTACACAGTAATGCTGTGATTGCTATCACTGTAGTTTACATGCCAGCTCACTAGCTGGTGCTGTAATTTTTTTTTTTTTTTGTATTCCAGCATCACGCACATCTGCGCAGACGCTTCAGTATCAAGCCTGAAAACAGTCCCATCCGAAATGAGAAACACACGAATGAAATAAATGTCTCCGCTGATCAAGGACATGATGTATCACATATATGTTCCTTAGGCTCTGATAAATTGAAAATGTTGAGCAGCACGAATGGTGCGCTGCTATCTGCCATTTTTACGGTTGTTGATCTACTCGCGCATGTGGAGAATAACTGACGAACACTTCTGCTTTCAGGTACATCGTGTTTTATACTGTGAAAAGATGCCAGGAGTTTCAAAAAACCCTCCAGTCTGAGACCTAAATTTAAGTTTCTTTGTCGGAGAATCCAATTGGTGATGTTGTGTAGACGGAACGGCCGAAATGCAACAGAGTTGTTTCCATTTCACTTATAAACGGCGTCGTGTAAACAGGGTTTTAGTTCCTTTGAGCCACTGGCTTATGATGCATCTGCCCCAAAAAATGGCTGCACCTCAAATAAAAGATATGCAACAACTTTCTGGGAAAAAAAACATGAGGGGGCTGAGCTTCTTCAGGAATTAGAGCCAACTCTGGTTATGTTCAGCTTCCTTCTTCTGAGATCTATAATTATCTCAGTTGTCTTGTTCACATTCAGAATGTGGCTGCTTCTACAACATACTACAAAGCTGTCCTCCAGATTATTCCTCCTCATTATTTCTGTAGTTGACAGCCCTGTCGATGGTACTCTTAAGTCTGGGGTTATAGTTGAGCGAGAATGTGTTAGTGCGGGTCTCTTTCTGTGCTCCTGGCCACTCTTTTCATTTCAGCTGTGCAAACTCTGGTTTGTTTGTCAGGCAGTTAATAAGAAAGGCAATTATAGAGACATCCACCCGTCTTTTCTTGTGCTTCTCACATTGTAGTGTTGGCAGAATTATGTTTGAAATGCTGCAAAAGTCAAACAACAAAACTGCCCAGCGCTACTTGTTTTCTCCAAAAGAGAACGTAATTTGTAAAGCAGGTGCATTATTGTATATTTACTCCTCCAATCCCAGGTTGGAGAAACAGCTGCTGTCGGCCTTAAAATGTACCAGCTTGATAACTTGGTATAGCCAGTAAGAGACTCTTCAGTATTTTTATGTTGTGGGATGTTAAACTAATTGGTTTATAGTTGTTTAGTGCATGTTTTTTTATGTCCTTAACCAAGGCAGGATGTCTTTTTCAGAAGTGGACATTTCTCGTGTCAGGCTACGTTTAAAGAGGTGTTTTAGACTCGCACATTGCTGCTTCATGCGGGCTTTCACCACCCTGAGGCTGACACCATCTGGACCTGCAGCCTAGCTTCAGCTCAGTTTTTCCAGCTGCCGCTTCTACAGAAGAGAGACAGAAGGCAAAGGAGGCTTCAGTGTTTTTTTTTTTGTTTTTTTTGTTTTTTTTTATGTTGGGGGAGGTGTTGATGAGGCTGTGGCAAGGTTCATCATGACTAAGTGCAAAGCGGGATTGCAAAGATGTGGTGGGAAACTGTGGGTTCGTTTGGACTGGAGATGCATGAAGAAAATCCAGAGGCTTTTTGATAAAACAGGTTCAGCTCATTGACTCTGTCCACGGCTTACTATTAAGAAATTCCCCCCTCCCTCCCCCCGCACACACACACACACACACACACACACACACAGTTCTCGTGGGGCTGGTGTTTTCCACAAAATGTAGGCAGTCTTTCACACACTCTTCATGCCATTGATGTCATCCCCATGTGGCAGAATCGTATTCATACATAAAAAAAAAAAAGAAATCTGCCAAAAATGTGTGCCTCTTAAGAAAGAAAGAAACAAAATCGTACCTGAGTTGCTGCGAGAGGCTGTCACAGATGCAGCAATAATTTGACAGAATAAGTAGTGCACATAAACAGAAGGGTTACATTCAAGATATGCCTGTTCCCACACATAAATAGGGTAAAAGAAAATCTTGTAATCACCGATTGCTATTGAGAGAAACTGCTTCTGAACACTATTCGTGCCAAGAATCACAATACCTTAGAAGCAACCTTGCTTACAAACATGTTTAGCACTAATACAGTTGGTCTTGTGTGTGTCTTTTTTTTTTAAATTGGTAAAAAGCAGCTCGAGGATGAGGATGCTCTCGATAAATATTTAATTCAGTGATATTATTAATTTCTGGCAGCCTCGGAGATTGCTGCTACAGTAGTTTCCAGTCAGATGTATTGGGATGCTCGGATCAGGCCTCATTCAGGAGCTTCAGCAGTGTGGGAGGAACAGTACGCAGCACCATAATTACTTTGCCACTTATTAGAACTATTATTAGTCTTTGCTATGGGACTGCATCACAGTTATTATGGGATTTACAAGATCCCAATCTATGTGTGTGAAATGTTGGCATGGGTAGCAGTTAATGTATGACACAAAGTCCTTTTTTATCACAATATAATAGGTCCGAATTTTATTCTCAGTGCTGAAATTAGAATTTAAATTCTTTAGGAATTAAAAAAGATCCAAAAAAGATGATTGAAGTAAGATTCATAACTAACATGTCTATCCGAGTGTCTGTAGGACACGCAGATCAGTCGAGTGTTAGATGGATGTGATGCTACAGGTCAACAAAGGGCCTCTGCTGTCCCATTCAGCGGGGCATTCAGGCTGGGATCAACAGCCCGTGGAGGGGCCTCTGATGCATATGTGCCTCCGGCTGCCTCATCTCAACAAATAGGAAAGGTTTGGACGGCTGGCCTCAGCTCTGTGCTGACTCCTTCATTGTGTGGGGCCAGTTGAGTGTGGCAGCCTTTGTGTGCTGCACTTTGGAGTCCATCTATCCACACTCCACGCTCACTAGTATCACACATGGGCTGATTGGTGTACATGGCTTGAACTCTTCATTCTTGTTTATGTGAAACTCATTGCAGTTTTGCACTCGTTATTTTATTTACATAGCATTCTTATATATATATATATATATATATATATATATATATATATGATGGCATTTTTAGTATAACGTTTGAAAAACATTACTACCGTGTATTTTGGCTTGCAGTAATGTACTGCAGCTTTTTATGTGGTTGCACAGTAAAATCTATAGCTCCTTTTGTTCACTGTCCTGCAGGGAGTGGTTTTGGTTTTGTGTTTATGTGTATTTCTGTGTGTGCGTCAGCTGTATTCCCATGGTGCACATTGGCAGTGTGGCAGGCTAATGTGCACAGGCCTAATTCCCTGCGGGTGTCTGATTATGGGCTCTATTTCTCTTTTTCTCTCTCCCTGATTATTGGGTGCAGTGACAAACAGACCAGCTGGGCAAAGGGAAGCAGCTCCGGGATGGGAGGAGGGATCACAGAGTCCCAAAAAAAAAAAAAAAGAGAGATGGTGGTGCTGCCTGTCATGCCTCTGGCTCTGCCCCGTTTTCTTGACTGATGACATTCTGCTGAGAGATGGTCTAATGTGCATCTGCTCAGTCAGGAGCCGGGGTTCAGCCTTCAGGCATTCCTCTGTGCCCTAATTTTGTTCTCCTCTTCGCAGACACCGCTTTTCTAAACCATTATGTTGGGGCTCATGTGTTGCATTTCCACTTTGAGTAGAAAAGGGGTAATTTTCAGTCATGCCAAGGCCCACCTTGTTACCCAGTTTGAGCAAATTTCACAGCAGTGCTGCAGCTATAAAGTCACTGAATCTGTCAAAACAGTTTGTTTTCATTCCGCTCACAAAACTCCTCCTTTTAGCATTAAAAAGCAAGTTTTTCAGTCCAAATCTGAACCAGTTGTTGGGGTATTTTCAAAAGAAGCATCAAGGTTGAGTTTATGAATTGGTGTCCCAGACACACAAAATACAGAACTACTACAAAGTATTTTGAAAAAAGTTGAAACTTCATTAATGTGTTCCATTTAAGAGTATATTAAACTGTGAAAGTCTGTCACAAAATAGTCTTTTGTTCTTGAAAGGATTAGGACTTTAGCGGATTTATTTATTTTTTTGTACCACATCTGCTGCTTGCCTGTCTTATACGGTTTTTATGATCTGTGTCATGTTGAAAGTAATTCTGATGTCATATTGTTTCTAGATATTTTTAAGAAATTGTGCTCCAAGGGCTTCTTCTTACCAGGCCATCTATCATGTCTTCTCCAATGCGATTTAGTTTTTTATTGGATTTTGGAAAAGACATTTGCACATTATGCAAACCACTATGACAAAAGTGTTGACCTGATCCATTTTGTCTGCCGAATACTAATACGCCACGTGCTTGCATGCAGACTGGGCGGGTGTCAGTGTGTATGAAAGGGTTTAATCGGTCAACTCGGCTCGCGTGTGGGGCTGTTTTGTGTGTGTTGTGTTTGTGAGGACGGAGTTCAGTATCATAGTAGGTCAGGGGATTGTTCGTCTGATCCATTGAAAAGTGATTAGTGGAGACACTGAGCCGAGCCTCTTCCTACCCACTAACGGGGGAGGATTGCCACTGTGACCTCGCTACTGCTGCTCCCCACCAACCCCCACCCTGAAGCACTCCCACAAACACATTAACATGGAGAGAGCCTCTTTCTTTGCGGCTCCTGCTTTCATTTTAAAATGTTTGCTTATTAGGGGGAAAAAATGATTTACTGGAACATATTATTTAATTTTAAAAACCGTCTTTTTTACTTTGTCACAATAATTCAGAGAGACAAATTCAAAAGGAACTTAAGATTTGAAAACTAACTTTCTTTATAATATTTTAAAAAGGCTCCAAAGTAGAAATTCGTCAGCATTTGTTCTGCTTCAGTGTGACCTTCGACACAGCACAATGGGGTGCAAGTCACTGGCTACGTCCTGGGGTGCGAGTGAGGGGAGAGGTGAGAGGTCAGTAGGGGTGGGGTACATGGAGGCGTTTTCCTGCCGTCATCTTTAATCCCTGCATTTAGTTTCTATTCCAAGCCACTTCTTAATCTACCCCTAATGGGATTTGCTAAGTGTTTTCTTTTTAGTTGCTGGAAGATGTCCGTTTTCTGTCACTTGGTTTGTTGGATAGAAGCTGATAATTTTAATAAAATGTATGTTTAGATTATTACATGCAAGTAGTATTTTATTTTTGTTATTCTCTGTGTGGAAAAACTTTATTTTTGTTTATATTTTGCATAGCACTTGCATAGGTTTTATAGAGGCTCCATTACTGTGTAAAGAATGGTTGAATGGATATTCTTGAAACCTTTACATTCAGCCTCACAGTTTTCTGACCCTACCTGTTGATTCACAACCATAAGAAAAGAAGAGGAAAAGGAACACATTTCCTTATTTGTGTAGCACATTTCTCAGATCTCTAACATGCCACAATGTTTGTCATCTACTCAACTTCTTTCAGACCTCGAACAGTAACACAGTAAAGTCATAATAGATGAATTAAACTCATCCAATATATATGCTACTAATTGCGAAGATTACAGTTCATCATTCAGTAGATGTCAGTTTTCAGTAGTTGGTTTTTGACCAAGGAACTAAGGTCCCTTTGGAGTCCTCTTTTTGGTCCCTTACTTTTCAATTGGAGCAAATGGGAGATAAACCATTTTTCTAGAGTGATTTTTATTTTTATTTTTTAACTGAAAATAACCCTGGTTACTTTTGAGATCAGCCAGAACTTTCAAGCGGTTCTTGCATTGCTGAACATTTCTGATTTTATCCCACCACCACCACCACCTTTTAATCGTAGTTATTTCAGGTTTAATATCCACAAAAGCTGTTCACTATAAGTTTTATTGCAGGAATAGTTGTCACTATCTGTTGCACAACATTTGGTCTCGGTTAATTATAGAGCTTCAATCAAATACTTCACAGCTTGCAGTAATATAGAACAGTAAATATTTTCTTTCTGCAAATAGTTGCAGCACACTGCCACAGCTTTTCCTCCTGTGGATGAAAGAGCTGCCACTGATCTGATCAGTAGCAGCTCCCACACACTGGGGAATGTTGTGAGGGAGGCATGGCACACTTCGACAGACTCAGTTTGCCTAATCTACCCTTTGCCTTTTTTTTTAGACTAGCATAAATGAAAGAAAGACACTTCAGGGCACGTTTCACCTCACTGAAAATGGCCCAGCTTCTCATCTGTTCTTACAGTTACTGTTGGTCAAAAAGTGCCCAATCATATATTGAGGTTGTTCTGCGATTAATAAAGAAAAACATTCTGTATTACTAGTGTTGCCCAGGTCTTCAGAAGCATTTGCATTACATAATTGGTTAATGGACTAACCTAGTGGCAGTTGCCTAACTTATCTCAGTAATCATACCCTTTACATACGCTGACCGTTGCAACTGTTCAAGCTTCAATTTGCATTTTACTGTCCCTAAACTATGAAGTGCAGCTTAGAAGCTGTGTGAAAAGAGTGTGTGAAGTACATCTTTTTTTTTTTTACCGTTTTTAAACTTGTGTCTAGGATTGAATCTTTGTAAAAATTAGATAAATTAACTCAAGGGCCATTTTTGTGACCCTTCTAGTATTCCATGTCCTGTTTTCTTCCTGCCATCGCTGACCTTGGGATGCTTTTGGGTGTCCGTTTCTACTTCACAGGTTGAATGTGTTTTCCCCAAGCCTTGACACCATGAGCACAATCTCGCCGACGGACTTTGACAGCTTGGAGATCCAGCAGCAGTACAACGACATCAACAACCGCTGGGACCTGGCAGCAGAGACTGACTGGGACAATGAGAACAGCTCAGCACGTCTCTTCGAGCGCTCTCGCATTAAAGCTCTTGCAGGTATGTGGTATAAAACAATTCTTTGACAAGGCACATGTCGTCTAAATTCCCCATTAACATCTCTTGAACACTGTCACATATTTTGACCAAGCTCTATAATTATTTTTATGTTGCAGTTAATGCTATTGCTTCAGAAGTAGATCATTTTTAGGAGTAATTATATTATTCTCACTTTTTTTTTTTTAGACTTTCATTTCATCACTAACTTTACTCTCAGATATAAACATCTCTGAGGTTTTCTAATACAAAAGTGTCTGTGCTTTTAAAGTTATGCTGAAAGATTGTAGAGTTTTGCACATTTTCATGCGAATTAAATATTGTGAGACTATAGTGTTCTGTGTATTTCGTGGTAGTAAGATTGTCAAGAAATACTGAAAGACGTGATAATGATACAAGAAAATGCATACCCTGAGCAGTATTTAGGGCTAGGAACATTGTGCTGTAAAACATGGAGAAATACCTGGTTGGTTTTTATTTCAAAGAAACAGAATACCTTTGGTTATGTAACATTTAGTTCTTTAAAAACAAACTGCTTTATATATATATATATATATATATATTTCAGATGTGCAGCAGGGGTTTTAGAAACATGTCAGTTGAGACATAATCAGATATCTGCCAAATTTTGTGCAAAAATCTAATTAGAGTGTGTAGACTGGGGAACAGACGTGATTCTTTTGTGTCCTTGAAGATCCCAGTCTGTCTTTTTAGGACAGGACCAAAATACTTTCAAAAGGAGGACAAAGCCGGGCAGCTGTGCAGTTGGTTCACCAAGGAATAACTTGAGTCAGGTTTACCAGTTTTCCTAACAGAAAAACCTGAAGGTAGCTGGGCAGTAACACTACAATAGCATTGATTTTATGGCTTAGCAATGTTTACCAAGATGCATGATGGTTTTAGTAAAAGCTTTTTATCTTTTTTAAGTTGAACCTCTCTAGTGTTGGTGTCTTAAAAAGCTACAGGAATGCGTGTCTGATTTAAGGCATTCTTGGATGAGAAGCTTGATGATCTAATTGGCTTGGTGGTATTTTGTGCGTATGTGTCAAATTACCCTGTTAGATGCCTGATTTTTATATCATGGCGTCAGAAACTCATGTACTCAAAACAAGCTGCAGTTTTATAGAGAGCCCAGCAGAGGGGGACAACAGAGAGCCACCACGATTCACTGAACAGGTATCTAGGAAAACACACATTAGAAGAGGAAAAACCACAAACTGCAATGATTTTGCATTTCATTTACAAATGTAGTCCAACTCCTTTCACTCAGTTCCTTGTGCTGACCCAAAAAAAAAAAGTCCGGTGTTGCCTTTATTTTGCCAGTTTTCACTTTGTATTGTACTTAAACCTATCGTGATTTGCATCTGGAATGTTACACTTTATTGCAAAACGTGGTGTAATGCAATTTGCCCGAGTGTTACTAAAGCAGAGTGTGCGTGTGCTCGAACACTCCAGCGTGAATGCCTGATACCCTCTCGGTTCAACAAGTGTGGACTCGATGTGCACATTCTTTCGCAAATATTTCCCGAAGGCTCAACTCCTGCCCACGTTTTACAACCCCCAATACCGAGGCATTCTGCACACTGCAACGTGCGGCTCGCTTTCACATAGTTTTTTTCCCTCTCTTCTTTTTACCTTGTGACATGATGACCTTATTTCCTACTTCGCTTCCTGCACATCTGATTCTTTTGGGATCGTTTTACTTGAAGTGCGAACGCTTTTCGTACCACTCAGTTCCTAGTTTAGTCTCTTCTTTCTTATTTGCATTGATAGCCACTTATCTACTCTCGTGAGTGCAGCCAAGCAAGCTGAACATCTTTGCATATTTTTTTTTTTTAAGCAACACTGTTTCTCTCTTGTACAGTTATCAGATGAGGAAGCACCTGGCAAAGGCAAGACTTTCAAGGAGATTCAGTTAACTTGAAGTTTTTCTCTTTTTTTTTCAGTAGTAACTTGGTGACCTCTTAGTCATATTGTTAAAGCAGCATTTTTTTTAGATTTAGGCCATGTCTTTATTATGCAACACATAAAGAATAAAGTAAGCATTTTGTGTGTGTAATAATGTCATTGTTTAATTTAAACATTGCCCACAGTTTGAGACTTTTGTAAGATATCACTTCTTCTTTTACAAAAGGTTGATTCTTATTCACACCAGATATTTACTGGCACTGTTAGGTCCAACCTTTCATCTTCCCATGAGGCTTTAGAAGGGGGTCTGTTCAGTTTTATTGGAAAAAATGCAGGAGCTTAGCAATTCTTCATTGCATTTTTCTTTCCCTTCTCTGATAGTGTTGACTCCTCCAGCTTTCTTTATCTTTTCTCTCCCCCATCTGGGTTCATTCACCGCACATAACCATCTTTAATTTTCATTAATTCCAGTGTGCCCATTGCAAAAGGCTTGTTTTTCACATTTTAGTTTGGAATTTTTGTTGTCGTTTTGACAGCGCGACAAATTCATTAAGGTGTAATTAATCTTGTTCGTTGTGGTCATTTATTACTAAAGTGACCGGTCTGTGCAAAATCGCGAAAACCCAACTTCTTAATATGTAAAGAAGCATATGGCAGACACACAGACCTGCTGTCGCATCTGTGTTTCCATGTGAAGCGTGTTTGATAGATCCCTCTCGGGATACCAAATGGGCATTGCTGTGATTTACTGGATTTTCCCGCTGCATGTGTCCATAGCGTGGCTTCTGTTCTTCAGAAGGAAGCCTGTCGTCTTTACTTCTCATTAGTCCAGTCTCCCCCACCCCCCACCCCCCTCCTCCATAAACACCCTGTCACAAAGGGCCTGGAGCATTCGGATCTCTAATGAGACCCATCCAGCTGCAGCCAGTTTATCAGAACAAACAGAGATCTGAAAATAGCAAGACTTTTACCCCGTCCCCTGACTAGATCAAAAAGCCATCCACTGATAAGAGAGGCTATAACCTTAGTCCTCAGTGTTTACTGTCCTCTGTGTTCTTTGGCATCTATTAATCACTGACTTTTCATCACAGTTTCAGAATTTATTTAAAATAAATCTTTAATGTGCATTTTTTTTGTTAACAGTATATATTAACTTAATACATTAGATTTCTTTCAACTGATGGCTGGCACTATTTTGAAAAACTATTTTTGATTTAGTTCAACATAATGTTTTCAGAACTGCAAAGTTGTGTGTGTGTGTGTGTGTGTGTATATATATATATATATTTTTTTTGGGGGGGGGTGGATCAGCACTCACTTCCACCCCCATCTCACCATGCACACAAACACACAAAGTTGTTGCTTTCAAATCTCCTCAGGCAGGAAAGTATTTGGTGTGTTTCTTTCTCAATAACTTCCTTCCTGTCTTAACGCCTTTTTCATGAGACTGTCTCAGTGTGCAGAAACGGGGAGTTGAAATGCTGTCTGCAGAGTGACAGGAAAAAAAAAAGAAGATGACTACCTGGTGATAACATTGTGCAAACTGACTGGGAATTTTGTGATGCACCCTTTTGGCAGGCCACACCCTGGTTACTGGAATTAAGCTGGAGTTGGATAATCCACTTCAAGGTGCACTGTATAAAGAACTGTAATGGTTTAGTCCATCTCTACAGCTCCTCCCACCCCTCACCCATCCACGATGTTCTTCCTCTTCGCTCCTCCCCCAAACACACCTTATGCAAATGCCACAGTTTTTAGACTGCACAGAAGGCTTTGTTTACACAGCTATCCGATCGTGGCCGGTTAACTCACTCTGCAGCGCTGCGTTTCAACAATTGCATGCTCAGGATTTGGAGGGAAGGAATACTCAAGGTTGTTTTGACCAAAAAAAAAACCCACAAGGGAGTGCAGCTGAAGACTTTTGCTTTGCCCAAAGGCCACAAGTGTGGTGAAATGAACAAGAAAAAGGGGGAACATTTTGTTCCTTGGTTTTGTTTGAAATAATTTTTTTGAATACCAAAAGGGAAAGTTTCTGCCTCTGCCACTCACCGCTGCTTTTTTTTTCATTGAACCAGGTTGGACAGAGAGTAAATGAAGAGAAGAGATTTTCAAGCTTGCGTTTGTGCCTTACGCTGAAAAACTGCAGGAAATTTAAAAGAGGATAAAACAAGTAACCGTGGATATACAAAACCGAACTTCTTGGGAACCTTTGAAAGGATTTGATTCATTACTGTTCTGTTTGCTGTGCTATGTAGGAGAACCTGCCTTGTACCTGCTAGTATTATTTAGTTGAGGGATTTAGAAAACCTACGATGGAGTGGGACCACGGGGACCGCGAGCCCTGCTTGTCCCCAGCAGCATTTGTTAACCAAGTACAATACTCCAATATCTTGGAAGGACGGTTTAAACAGCTGCAAGGTAAGAAACACTATAGACTTTTGAAGTAAAAGTGAGTTTCCATTGTAACTGATAACTCAATGGATGTTTTTCTTCTTTTAATACGTATCCTGTTTAATGGAGCTTGAAATATTAGTTTATTTTGTATTTTTTTTTGTTTGTTTTTTACAGCGAGTGGTTTTGATTGAATCCTGAGACTTGCACAAATAACCGTGGGAGCCGAGAAAACATTTATTACACTTGTAGACCGTTGTAGCTGAGTTTCGGGAGAAGTGAAGATATTCGTACTTTTCGCGCAGCACGATTCAGCTTGGATCTAAAGCAGGCAGGCAGTCTGGCACCTGATCGCTTGGCCACCTGTCCTCTTGTCTTATCACAATACACTGCTCTGTCTTTGGCCAAAGCCTGAGAAGACTGTGAGGTTCTTTACACACACACAAAAAAAACAATGTTAACTGGAAAAATCTTTAGGCTAAAACCTCCAAAATTAATTTTTGAAGTCTGAACACACCCCATCACCACCACCATTCAAACAGAAATGACCAAAACATATTTATGAAAGTTCAAAGTAAGGTTCTTCTTTCAGCTGGGCCATGTTAGTTTAGTTTTTTTTTTTTTTAAAGGTTTTTGTATCACTCTTGTTGGTATCTATGAAATGTTTTTGCTTGGTCACATGCCTGCACCTTTGACCCGCAGACTCTGTAGTCACAGGCCACAAAACATCAGGTATTTGTGGTGGCTACGTGAGCCTTAGCTTTGTGAAAACAATAGTGTATGAAAGTTACACGTCAGTCAGTAGTATGCGTAAAGATCAGCCTTCTGCTTGCTTCTGTCCCTCCCTGATTGCCATCCAAGATGTAGAGCCGCGATGAGGGTCAGAACAATTCTTCCGGCGTCTTTTGAGTGGACAAAAAAGGGCGTTTTTGTTTGGAATGTGATGTATGAGTTTAAAACCTTTTCTACACTTTCCTACTGACTGCTCCTGTGCCGTTGACTGGAGATAAGATCCGTATAGGAGATTGCATCGTTTTCCTCAGAGATAATACAAGTTTGCAACATTTCCAGCGTCAGTCAGTCATACTCATGTCCAAAGAGAAGCTCACACCTTCACCTCGTTTGAAACTAAAAACGTCTAAAACCTGAAACTGAGTCGTTTTCAGAGATCAGTCACTAAAGTAAAGCTGACGTGATGCGTTTTAAACATCCTTACAATAAGAACATTGTAGAAGTGAGATCAGAATGAACACTGTTGGAGGAAATAATATCAAAAGTAATACTAAACCCCTTATATATTTGTAGGTTACTTGTCCATGGCTATATTCAGAATTGATTTACTGTAAAAAAACAAAACCATACTCAGACGCACAAACGCATTTTTGTAACACCCACTTGTCTTTCCAGTTAGACTACCCTGCGGCTCATTCTTTGTGTCACACCCTCCTTGTGTTAAAACTTGATGTCTGCAGGAGTCATTAAGTCAAAGATGGGCATTCAAAGTTTGTCATTATGCTGTAAATTTACATTCATAAAAGATGGTTATGCATAAAAATACACACAATGAGTTTACTGTAGCATGTAGCTATGGGTGGCAATTGGCTCTTAGTTTGGTTTAAAATGAAAGGCCTGGCATTACTTGAATGAATGTATATCACTTGCCACCTTTCATGCCAAAGTTAGAAACTAACATGGTCTTTTGATGAGAAATGACAGCAGTAGCTGTTGTCTTCAAGGTTTGAAGTTAACATAATGCACAATCTTATGTGATACTGCGACGTCGTGATTTGTTAGTACTTGGAGTATGTGTTGTGAGTGACTTGGCTACTACAGCACCCAATATTAGCTCAGTATTTGTAAAACTGCCTGAGGTATAGCCATTTTTGTGTTTGCTAAAATCGCCAAGCTGTGGTAGCCATCTTGAATCGGGTTTACTCAAAATGTCAATCAGCTGTAGATGTACACAACCCAGTGATTACTTTATGAAGGCTTGATTAAAATCCATTCAGTGATTCTGGAGATTTTTCTAACAAGAAGAATTTTTTTCACACTTTATTAAATCACATTAAAATAAAAGCACTCACAGGATTTTGTTATTTTAACAGCTAACAAGGAGAGAATAAACTGAGCTGGAATGGTAGAAAGGGACAGATTGAGTGATGCCATGAACCAAGTGTTTTGTCTCGTGTCCTTATGTCAACCGTCCCAGTTGACGCCTGAAAAAACAAGTTGCTGCTCTAAACATCATCACAGTTTATAATTGTGGTGTTTTTTGTATTACTATATTCAATTTAAAAGAAAAATACATTATAGCTTCATGTGAAAGTTCACTTTACCTCACTGGAAATAAAATTGTAGCTGTCAGTATCAGACGTCCAATCTACAGTTCAGTTTCTGTGGACTTCAGCTGGATTGTCAGTCAGCAAACATTAGCAGTTTGTTTTTATTCAAACACCACAGACAGAAGGTCTCTAAAACATCTGCCAAGTCTTTCAGCTTTTGGCAGAATTCACTTTGTATTGTCTCGTTATGCACTGCCAGTATCACTCCCTAGTTATCTCTAGCAGTTTTGACAGTTTTGTCTTAAAACGTTAAACTCAAAGAAAGTGTTTTTTCTCTTCCTGTTTGCTTGACTGTAATGAGATCGGTGTAGGATTTTGGTCAAGTTTCACGTCCAGCAGCACTTTATGAATCAAAAGTTGTAATGTTATATCATTAAAACTTTTGGTGAAAGTTGTGACTCCTGGTGCCTCGAGCTGTAACTCTGAGTCATATTACCTTTGTGAGAACGCACGCACGAACACAATGTCTTTTTTGTTTGTTCGGTTTTCTTCATATTGATTTCTTTGTCCTTGGTAGGGAAATCGAAAAGTTCGAGTTTTTGAGGTTTTAACACGTTTGTAGTCCCACCCACATTTCTCGCTCTTCTATTGTGCAGATGTAGCTGTTGTGAGGTTCTTGTTTCTGTCTCATTTTTCATGGGATTGACCTTGGCCTAGTCCCCTCCTCCCACAGTTTCTCTGTTATCACCTGCAGCTGCAGATGGCACAGAAAAAAAATGTAATTGAAGGGCACGTTCACTGCCTTTTGAGAAAATGGAAAAAGGTGCCGTACAAAAGGGGTCTGTTTTACTCGCCCTGACAATTCTAATATACAAACCTGTAAATGTTAGGCAAATACTGATGCTTGCGACATTAAACGGTTTTAATAGTGTAAGACGAAGTCTTGCTACATGTGGCTAGGTGGCGGTTTTACCACAGCCCTACTTTCAAAGTCGTAGTCAAAGAAAGGGCACTTCCACTTTTATGGGGGGGAGGGGGAAAAACAAAACAAAACATGAACATCTGCAGGTGCCATTTTGTTCACTTTGTTTTGCACACATAAACAAACGGTTTAAAATAAATGTGATGGTGGAAAAAGGCCCTGTATCATTTACACAAAGAGCTGTAAGTCCATGCACAATAACTTTTGACTTTTCAACAGCTAATTGTAAACTTTTTACAAATTAAAATAAGACTTTTTTCGCTGCAAATGTAAATATTGATTTTAAATTTGAAGGACTGTTTTTGTTAATCTTATTAAAGGCTAAAAGTAGTTATGAAGATAATTTTAGCTACCTGGATAATGTTGATTCACAATATTATATACATTTTATATCTTTTCTAGGATAGTTTTCTGTTTTGTTTGTATTGCTGTTAGCTCCAAGAATAATTTTCACCAACGTAAAAGGTGGCATTTACCCTAAATCGCCCACTTACATCACTGAAAATTGAAAACCACTAACCACAAAGCTTCTCCTTTTTTGTCATTACTTTACATTACTAAATATTTTCTGTGGTCCACTCTTCACTTCCACACAGTAAAACGGTTCCACAACAGGTTTCTTAAACCTTAGGGAGATTCTATATTATCCAATGTATTGTCCTCCTGTATGGCAATTAATGGGGCATCTTTTAAGCCCATTTTATGAAAAAATATTGCTGACCCATTCATAGAGATTTGTATACTTTCTGCTGTATAATTGGACTTTGTCCGAATTTAAACTTGCTGCTTCATCAGTTTTTGATTTTGGTTCTTTGGTGTTGCCACCAGGGCAGCAAATAATGTGATTTATCTTCTAATATATTAGATGGGTTCAAAGCAAAATTATCAAAGTATTTACTCCGTCTGAATTCTAAAATATATAGATCACAATAGCAGATAGTAAATGTCATTGTTATTTTTTTTTTTTTATGTAAAACTTGCAAAATTTCCTCGTGCCTGTTTGTCAACCTTTATTACCTCTTAGAATCTGCCGCAGTCTTTCCTGACATTTGTTTGCCCTCATAACACTGTACTTTATCAGTTTGCAAAACTACTTTAATACCACTTTTTAGTCTTTCATACTGCCTTTTAACCTTGCTCAGTTGCCACCTTGCTTATTTATTTATTTTTTTCAGGAAGGAATTAGTTTGACGTAATGACTGAAAGGTGGCACACTGAGATCGTCGCATTTCAGAGCAGTCTGTAGTTTTACAACCATGACCTCTGACAACAGTCTCCAAAGGCCATCATCACGCTTTAACTTTTATCATTTTTAAATGAAAGCGATCCTTCAGAGAGCTGTGAAGTTACTGTGCACAGTTCACTGACACATGGGCAGCTTAATGGGATTCTGTCACTGATTGAGCAGTGATGGAATGAGGGAAAAGCTAGACCTTGTGGTCATGGAGCTGCTTTGGCCTTCCAAGAAAATGTTGATATCCAAAAAGTCACTATGTTGACCACAGTGAGAAGAAGCTGTGAGACTGTAGTCAGCTCACCAGTATGTGCTGGTTTGCTGCTTGGTCTGAATTGGACATTTGTTATGTTAGTCAGCTGATTTGCTGTTTAAAGGGAATTCAGACCCTGCTCATATTGTGGACCAATGTTCTAATGATGTTGGCAGTCTTGATTTGCTCTGACACAAGTCTTTCTAGATAGTCATGTACATCTAGAGTAAAATATTAAGTAAAACGACTTTTCAATTTCGAATTGAATCATCATCTGAATTATAGTAACTTTAAATTGATCCAGGGTGCCACAAACTGACTTATTGAGAGATTTTATGATACACCTGGATTCAGATTTGCATCAGCTAATTTCTAAACCCCTTGTATAAGTCTGTCAGTGTTCTGACTGCTCCCAATGATGAGCAGCTTATTCTTTGCTCTGGTCTTCTCTGAAGAATGTCAGGAAGAAGATCATTAAAGCTGACAAATTCAGGAAGGTAGTTTATGAACTCTTTTGTAGGAGGGGAAGACTAAGGTACTCATAATGTAAGGCCAAGGTGGAAAACACAGGATGTTAGGAGTTTAAAGTCTTGGTCATTTCAGCTGAACCTGAAAGCAAACCAGGTTTGACAAAGTATAGCATGTGGCGAAGGCAGACACGGAATAAGGTGGAAATTGTTAACAGCACTCAATGACTGGCATCTTCTGCTTAACTACAAACTTTTGTTTAAAGCCTCTGGTATCTAGACTTTTAGCTTTGCTTATATTTGAAAGTAAGAAGATCATTTCAGGGCAACTTGTGTTTGGCAATAAAAGGAACAAGCAATGGAAAACTGGCCATGATGGTACTGTTGTGTGTAAAGCTTATTATGGTGAGTCACTTGTCAGCTGTGCAAAAAAAAAAAAAAAAAATCCTATAACACAATGGAGAAACGGTATGTCCACTTCATCAAAGTGTGTTCAAAGTTAAATACTTTCTTACGGAACGTGACTGCCTCTACTTAAAATATAACCAAACAATAGAGACATAAGGCTGTCTTTTTCCACAAAAGTTAAATCATGACCTCTGTGTTGAAAGGGACTTTGTCTCTGCGATCAACAAACAGGATTTAATCAGTGACAGGAGCCGGTGATAGTGGAGCTGGGATCTGGTCTTGGAACAGCGTTGTGTTTACAGCAGCACACACTGAACGTTTCTATCTGAGAGATGTTAACTGTGAAGGTAAAAGGGTTGGAAATACTGAACATTCTTCTCAAAATCTTCAATGGGTAGTGATAATCGCTTATCTTTAGCACTGTTTAGTGGCAGTGAAGCAATTGATTTTGTCTGTTTAGTCATAGATTGCATCAAATTTATGTAAAGGTCAGATATTTAACATTTGGCTGTGTGAAGGGGGTTGGTGAGTGGCCAGAACTGCTTGTCAAATAGTGAAATCTTTGTAGCTGCAACAAAATGAAGAATTTGTGTCCCTGAGGCCTAAAGATACACCTTCAAATTGGATATGTTCCAAGTTATATATTATATACACTGGTAACTAGTGACTGGTTCATACCTTCAGTTGGTTGCATTTTTGTATGCTTAAATAATTTTAAAGTTAAGTAGCTTAACAAATATATTTCTTTGGAAAGGGTAAAGTACCAAAACTGAACTCCAAATTTGTAAAACATAATCAGCTAGCATTCAAAGAAAAACTTAGAAAGACCTCCAGATAGCTTGGTGTCTTATGACTTAAGGCCACTTAAAAAAAAAAAAAACAGGCGATTTCGGCTCCTTAGAAATAAAACGTAAAAAAGGAAAGGTGTCTAAAGACTTTCACACAATACTGTAAAATATGATTTCCATCTAAAATCTAAGCCTTGCCCCACTGAGTCATTGTTGGTGTTGTATGTGTATACATGTTATCACTAAACACAGTTCCTGTAGCAATGAACCACACAGACGAGATTAAGTCTGCTGGTATATTTGCTCAGATTCCCTGCAGATAATTATCATTATTAACAGTACCTAAGACAGTATAATGGTGAATGGGACAACAAAAGCTCAACTCCAGTACCTTGAATAGTCAAGAGGGCACTGGCTGAGACAGGCCCTCGTTCTAGTCTTGCTCTGACATATACTTAAAGCTTCCCACCACCTACAAACTTGTTCAAAGAGAACGGACATGCCCAAATGTGCTTGGTGCTTTTAACTACTAGTTTCTCAACTGTCATTAGTAAACAATGGAAGAGAAACATGGTGTTGCAAATTTCAGTAACTTGCCTTTTTTTTTTTAAAGTCTGCACACAAAAAGGTTGGAAAGAGAAGTGTGTGATTTCAGACAGACTGGTCAGCTTTTTAAACAAGTTTTAATACAGCTGGTGGTGCCACAGTGGTGCAGTGGTTAGAGCTCTCGCTTCCCAGCAAGAAGGTTGCAGGATCGTTTCCCGGCCTTTCTGGGTGGAGTTTGCATGTTTTCCCTCTGCTAACGTGGGTTTACTCTGGTTTCTTCCCACAGACTAAAAAACATGCATGTTAGGTTCATTGGTAACTCTAAAATTTCCTTAAGTGTGAGTGAGAATGTGAATGGCTGTCTCATTTGTCCCTATGTGGCCCTGCGATGGATTTGCGACCTGTCCAAGGTGTCCCTCACCTCTATTATCTATTATACTTGTGTGTTGTCATAGAATAATTCAGCAAAAAATAAACACAAACGTATCATTTATCATACCTCCTGATGTAGGCACATTGTTCTTATTATAAGATAGCAATTACTTTAAACTGTGCTCTTCTCAGCCTGAAAGATATTTTTTATTTTTGTATTTATGAGTGCTTTTTTTTCTCAAAAGAGTTAAGGTTCTGCAAGACTTAGTCACACTATGCTGTGATTAGTGGGATTCTGTTCAAACCATATTTTACCATTTGTCTGTTGTAATTATGGAACTACGTTTGCCGGCTCTGCCAGTGTTCCACATGATACGAGACGCCTGACATCATAGTGGAGACATATTCAGAGTTGTTCGGGTTTTTTTTTTTTTCTCCCTTTTGATCTTTTGTCAGCGCCATCAATCAGTGTCTAAAAAAATTACACAGTTTGCCACCAAGCCTCCTATTGTTAAGCCTGATTGTTCGCACTTGCTAGTAATAAGTGAGGCAGCATTTAAAAGCGCACGAACAAACATTACAGACAGGTTTCAGACAGAATGTTCAATTATGTGAAACCTGAAAACATCCTTTGGCATAGCTGATGATTTTTATCTTGCGTCAAATGACAAAAGATGACAAAAACAAAATAAAAAAACTACATTTTGGTTTTGTTTTCGTGTTCCTGTTCAGCGTAAGAAGTGCAGCACCAAATGTGTGGTAGTAGATCGTCTTTAGAGACCCTTTGCATTTTCCCATAGCCTCCCGTTTAATGCCGGGTGCTGTCGTAACATGACTAAGCCTCTAAAGGAATGTAGACTACTCCACAGTAACTCCACCTGTCAAACCAATCAAACTCTGATGCTTCATTGAACAACTCCAAATTGATTTATGGGCTTTTAGTTCTTGAGTCATTTATTTTTGTGGTTTTTAAAAGCTTTAGTAAGCCATCAAAGCAGGGTTACTGAGTAGTTGGTTTGTTTTTTTTCTTTTCAATTTTCAGATTTTAGATTCACAATGTTTTCAAAGACAACCTTTAAACCAATCTTCACATCCAGTCATGGTATGAAGACATCCACCCAAGGACTAAAGGGTTTTGTTGTTTTTAAACTAAGTAACCTTTAGGTTTTTGCAGCTGCAATACTCTTGTCAATATGGTTGAATTTTAAAGGAGAATGAACACATACTCCAAAGATAAGAGGAATGAGAGTCAGGGTAGTCATAGGTTTCACCTTCTTAAGTAAATTCTTTTGTGTTTTGTCACCTTTTTGTCTGGTTAAGTTCTGGTTTAAAAAAAAACCAAAACTTTTATTCAGCTGTCATTTTAAACGGCATTAAAAGCCTCTTCACTATCTCCTTAATTTATGGTGTTTTTTTTTTTAAACTCTTTATTTAACATTTTTCATTATTACAATGAAACATACAATACACAGAACATGGGGCAGTGACTCATAGTTGAATAAGAAAGAACATTACAAGATGTTGCACATAGTTACGCTTCCTTACTCCTGTATGCCAGCCATTTGGACCAGCGTTTGTTGTAAAAATGTCCTTTTATATGTAAAAGATACATCAATTTTTCCATAGAGTGAATTTCCTCCACAACTTCCCGCCAATGGTCCAGCTGGGGAGGGAGTTTCTTTAGCCAAGACCGTGTAATAGCTTTTTTGCTTGCAATTGATAAAATTTTAAAAAGATATTCATCTTCTTTTTGAAACACTTCTCCGCATATCAGCCCCAGCAGAAAAATTCTGGGGTCTTTGGGGATGGCGTACCCCAAAATTATTCCGATAGTCTGGCAGATTCCATCCCAGTAGAGTGCCATCTTAGGGCAAGACCAAAACACATGAGAGTGATTGACATTCTGATGGCCACATTGTCTCCAACATTGCTGTTCTTTTCTTCTCTGTCTACTCATAATTTGAGGTGTAATAAAGTATCTAATTATGCACTTCCATCCGAATTCCTTCCATCTTTTAGAGCTGGTAGATGTCTGTTGTGTCACACACATTGAAAGCCACTCGCCCTCTGTAATCCTTACTCCCAATTCCTTTTCCCATTTTGACTTAATATTCAAGGTGTTATTTTCATTATGTTTCTGCAACCCCTTATATAGTTTGGAAACGGTTTTACTTGGAAGGTTAGTATAGGCATTTGTGAAAATTTGCACAATAGTATTACCTTCTGGAGGAACACCTTTTTTCATTTAATTTATGGTGTTTTAAAGCACACTTTAAAAAATTGGAATAAAAAAATCGTTTACAGATATCTGGTAGTTGGAGTCTTTTTACTTGCGGTCGTCATGTTTTATCTTTTTTGCAGATTGTCCACAGATTTTGTGAACCATGACTCGATCAGTTAATCCTATTTTTATTTTTTCCAACCATAGGTGCGTTGTTGTTAGGCCTCAGCACAAATGCAACATGGAGTCTAGATTTTATAGTGGTCACACACTGACAGACTTTTAAAGCTCCTCCTGCAATGGCTTGTTTGTTTCCTTATGTTCTGTTGTGTTGATAGATGGAATAATCTGCCAGTCAGCATTTTTTTTGTTTTAGCCATGTTCTAAGAACCACATCATCAGCATCGTGCTGCTGTATTCAAGGAATATGATCAACCCACAGATTAGCAGTGCCACCAAGAAGTCCCATTATATATTAGAATCAGGTTTTTTTTAAATCTTTATTTAAACTTACTACCATATTGTTTAAAAGGTATTCAAAAAAGCTTGAAGGAAAGGCTACAAGCAGGCCAGTGAGGGGGAAAAAAGTTGTTTGCAACAAGTCAAACGTTATGAACTCGGGTGTTACTCCATCCTCGAAGGCTTCTGAGATTTCTAAATCTTTTGTTTTCTGTTCCTTTATTTAGCTGACAGTTGATAGTAGGTAATCGTGCAAAAGATGGTCCCCGGGCACCTCAGCAGGTTCACGTCGCTTTGCTCACTGTTACTTGTCTGTATTTTAATAAATGTTAAAATATCTAGGTAGTTTGTTTTTTTTCGATTGGGGAGCTTTAAACGCCACTGCATATTCAAAAGCCATGCAAATGCAAGCCTTACATCTGGCATCGTTTTGGTTTGATTTTATTTTTTTTAATCATCTAACCTGTGTGAGTTAATGTCAAACAAACTATGATGTTTTAGCATTTACATTTGGAAAAATAAAATTGGCACTTATTTGCAGCCCAATATTTTGTTTCTTTTTTTTTTCTTTTTTTTTTACATCATATTCAGATTTATGTTATGTCTGCTTAAAGGCTGTGAATGTGAGTTCAGTGCAGTACAGTAAGGACACGCCTGGCATAGTGTTTTCAAAAGGCAGGGAAACCTTGTGTTGTTGAAATTAGGTCACCTTGTCAGGTGGCGGAGCAGGATTAGCCTCTTACTTCTCCAGTCCATATGTCTGAGCTGCTGTTGCATCTTTTTTTGTCATTCTTTTGTCTTATTTTTAAAGTAACAGCAAAAATTAAATTCTATTAGATTTATTAATCCCCCTTTTAGTCTTCTGAAATTCTGTCATTATAGTAGTTATAAATGCACACGGAGCCATCAGTAAACTTTGGTTTTAAGAGTGAAAACCTCTCACTAAGCTGTGAATACAGACATGTTAAAAGACTAAACAGAATAGCTTATCTGTGCAACAGGCTGCACAAGGCAAGGGCTGACATCCTTTTACCACTTACCTTTCTATAATGGATTCTGCTTTTCTTTTTTTTTTTCTAACCCAAACTGATTTTCCGATAATATTTATTTTTTTAAAACTAATGTAATTACAACCAGTGGTAGTCTGAGAACCAAGCATTTCTCAGATCTTGGGCTGTTTCTGCTCAGACGTAACGTGTGTGTGTGTGTGTGTGTGTGTGTGTGTGTGTGGCTCTGTTCCTGCCAGACTACCTTACCTGCAAGAGTTTGGCCAATTATAATGTTTATCAAATATAGTCTGGCTTAGGTGTGATGAGATCAAATGAGGTGCACCTTTAAAGCACATAGCTTAACTTGTTTTGTCTCTGATTGTACGTCCATCCTATTGCATCTAAGAGACTTTTTGTGTATAATTATTCCTAAAGCTATGAGAACAATTTATCATACTAACTATTTTATAATGCCAGGCGAGGTTTGTGCTGTTTCAGTCAGGTGACTTGATGAAGTTTTGTGTATTGTGAACTCACTCCCGTTTCTCTTTTTGTCCTTCCCAGATGAGCGTGAAGCAGTGCAGAAGAAGACTTTCACCAAATGGGTGAACTCTCACTTAGGCCGCGTGACCTGCCGCATTGGTGATTTATACACAGACCTCCGAGATGGCCGTATGTTAATCCGCCTTCTCGAAGTGCTCTCAGGAGAACAGCTGGTTAGTATTAAAAAGAAAACACTTTTCCCTGTCCTAACCATGACCTAGATCCCCTCAGCATGACCCCTCAACGTCAACACGCACCTCGTGTCCTGAGGGCACAGAAATCATGGGTTTATTTGTTTCTTTAGGGTGACTCACTTCCTTTTCAACTTTACTCGTTTTGCTTTTTAACTTGTCAGCTTCTTTCCTCCTACATATTTCTAGTTTGCTTTGCTCAACAATATCTCATCTAAGGCTTCCTTCTGTTTTCTCTGCTCCATTCAGCCAAAACCCACGAAGGGCCGCATGCGAATCCACTGCCTTGAGAATGTTGACAAAGCCCTGCAGTTTCTTAAGGAGCAAAAGGTCCATCTAGAAAATATGGGCTCACATGACATCGTGGATGGGAATCACCGTCTCACCTTGGGTCTCATATGGACCATCATCCTTCGTTTCCAGGTAACATAACAGCATAAAGGGATTGTGCAGAGCTCTGCAGGTTTTTGTGCTACACCCAGTTGTCATGTTTAATCTCTCTGGGCTATTAGTTTTTCTAACAATCCTGTATAAACAAAGTTATTAGAGTTCCCACACTGTTGTTCACACATAGTTGTTTTTTTTACTAATACTAACAAAATGAACACGATCTACTGACAGATCCAGGACATCAGCGTGGAGACGGAGGACAACAAGGAGAAAAAATCAGCCAAAGATGCCCTGCTGCTTTGGTGCCAAATGAAAACCGCTGGGTAAGAAAGCAGCAGTATTCAGCTGATGAAGAAACAGTTTAGTCAAACAGAAAGACCATAGTTAATATGTTCAGTATTTAATCTTTCGTGCTAACCACTTTTTTTACACAAGAGGTTATTGAATTTTGCTGTCAGAGCTAATGGTTAATGATTTCTAACCTGGCTTCTACAGATACCCTAATGTCAACATCCACAACTTCACCACCAGCTGGAGAGATGGCCTGGCGTTCAATGCCATCGTACACAAACACAAGTCAGTGACTCACTTCTACGTTCAAACTGCCCCCTGTAGACACGTATTGGTTAAATAGCTGTCTGTAAAAAGTTTTGTTTTATTTTTTTCTGGTGATAATTCTAGATCATCGGTTTTATGACTAAAAAGAAGCACTAATCACAGCATTATTACCTTTCACTGGGCCCTTTTTTCCTATTTAGGTCTCCTCCCATTCTTCAGTCTCCAATATAGCTAAAAGGATGTGAATAGAGCAGTTAGTAAGATGACCTAGATCCCAGAAATAATAACCCACTTCATAAAGAAAACAGCCATTCTCAGGAACCCGTTTGCACTTCCTGCTGGTAACAGGCCCATTGATGGCTTGAGTTTAAATGAAGATGTAAACCGAGAGCCAAAGGTTGAGCCTAAACATCTGATTCAAATAGAACAGCGAATGTTCATGAATTAATCACGAGTTACAGTGAATGCATACAATGAAGGTGTTGCTTGATACATTTTTTTACTGAGCCATTTCTTATCTAAACCATGATTCTAGATTTACAAACAAACAAATACAACATACAAAAAGTTTTTTATTATCTGGATGCAATTTTATAATCCTTTGTCTTAAATACTTAGTTTTAAGCAAAACGTTTCATAACCATTATATTATTCATACTATCAGAGTGAACTAGTTACAGTTTTTCTCTGTACTTGGAAGAATAATGTTATACTGTAGGGGTTCTCTAAATGGTTTTGTGTGCACCCTCTAGTCTCTTTTACCGTCCACTCTAATTAAAACTACATCTGTTTCCCATCTTCTGCAGGCCTGATCTGATTGAGTTTGACAACCTGAAAAGGTCCAATGCTCATTACAATCTCCAAAATGCCTTCAATGTGGCCGAGAAGGAACTGGGGCTCACCAAGCTGCTCGACCCAGAGGGTGAGTGGACGAAACCTCCAAAAAGAAATGAATCGCTCCTCTGTGAAACATTGATAATTTCATGTTGTCATTAAGTTTCAACGTTTTCTAAAACAGTAATGCGATTCTGCCAACGAAGAATTAGAGCCATTAGTTATAGCTTCGATAGCGCAGCTTTAAATGTCAGCAAGAGCATGATCGCAAACGCGTGTTTAAAAATGGAAGCGTCTTGAAAAAATAGAACCAGCCTGACGCTACTTGTTCAGGTTGGACTTTAACGAGTGGACCTTTTTAATATTAACTAAATGGAAAGAATAGAAGAATGATTACTTTCTTTTTTTTTTCCAGATGTGAATGTTGATCAGCCTGATGAGAAGTCCATCATCACTTATGTGGCGACCTACTATCATTACTTCTCAAAGATGAAAGCCCTGGCTGTGGAGGGCAAACGAATTGGCAAGGTTAGCTCTGTGTTTGTGTATAGATGTAAATATAGTGACGTGTGAGTGAAACATTAACTACATTTATTTCCATCCTAAAGTTGGCGTGCTGTACGTTTTTCTTTGAGTGCAGGTGCTCGACTATGCTATTGAGGCTGACCAGCTCATAGAGAAGTACGAGACTCTTGCATCAGAGCTGTTGCAGTGGATTGAGCAGACCATAGTGACGCTCAATGATCGTCAGCTGGCCAACTCCCTGAGCGGCGTGCAGAACCAGCTTCAGGCCTTCAACTCCTACAGGACCGTGGAGAAACCCCCCAAGTGAGAATCGGCTGATTTAACAGAAAAAAAGTCAAATTTGTTTTTCTTTTATGATCCAAAATTTAAAAGTTAGCTAAACTACAACGGGGTCCTGTCTTGACAGATTTACAGAGAAAGGGAACTTGGAGGTGCTTCTTTTTACCATCCAAAGCAAGATGAGGGCAAACAATCAGAAAGTTTACATGCCGAGAGAGGGCAAACTCATCTCTGATATCAATAAGGTACGAGTTGTCCTGGAAAGATCTTCATATACATGAAATCTTGTGTAAAGGTTTAGCATCCCATCAGACACGTATTATAGGCTCTGTATGTTTTCCTGTGTTTGAAGGCGTGGGAACGACTGGAAAAGGCTGAACACGAGCGCGAGTTGGCTCTGAGAAACGAGTTGATTCGCCAGGAGAAACTCGAGATGCTGGCTGCCCGTTTTGATCGAAAAGCGGCTATGAGGGAGACTTGGCTGAGCGAGAACCAGAGGCTGGTCTCTCAGGTAAAAATTTTTTTAAAAAAAAATCTGATTTTAAAATTTGATCAATGACTAGCAAGCCTCCAAACACATTCAATTTCCTAATCTAAATCCAATTACTAGCATTATAATTGTGCTTTTTTTTGTTTAAAGGATAACTTTGGAACTGACTTGGGAGCTGTGGAAGCTGCCACTCGAAAACATGAAGCAATTGAGACAGACATAGGGGCGTATTGGGAGCGTGTTGCTGCTGTGGAGGCGGTTGCCAAAGAGCTGGAAGCCGAGAGATACCATGATGTGCGGCGTATACTTGCGCGAAGGGACAACGTCCTTCGACTCTGGGAATACCTTAAGGAGCTTCTGGCTGCTCGCAGAGAGCGCCTGAATGCCCATCGAGACCTGCAAAGACTATTCCAGGAGATGCGCTACATCATGGACTGGATGGCAGATGAGAAGGTAAAAACTGAACTTTTACTGCAGCAGCATTGTATTAACATGTTTTTAGTAACCGTTTCTTCCTGCTTTAGTTTCTAATTAGCTAAAAGGAGTTTCCTGATCCTCTTAATTTAGATAAATCTTGTTCATGTTTGTTCCTGATAGCTTTAGTGTTGCTCCTAATTGCAGTAATTAGCTTTATAAGGCCTTGCCCGATTAGTGCAACCTTTCATTGTTGGCTTTACTAAGGTTGTCTGAGGTAGACTACAATCATTTGGAGGATTAAAAGAGTTAAAGTTTGAGATGCTGTTTCAACACACTGGGATCTTGATTCTTTATGATTCTGCTACACTGAAAATGCTGGAATTTCCTGATCGCTATCAACAGATATGTTTAAAATAATCCAAGTTTATAAATTTCTATTTCAGTAGTTGAACGCTGCTGCTTTATTCTATTTATACTTTATATACAGTGTTGAATTTTTCATGAGGCTGAAATGTTTTGCCCGTTCAAAGCTGTTTGATGGAGTTCAGAGGTGGCAGAAATTTTAATTTTACATTTTGTAAGTACAGCTCCTGTTGCATCCTCAGTATAAAAAAAGTAAATGCATCACAGCGTGTCTTTTAATTTTTAATAAGTCTCATTTATTCTCCTGTCAGAGGCAGAGCAGTGTGCAGTTGAGTGGACAGGCAATATATTCCAGGCTCACTGCGCCTCAATAACGGCCGCTTTATTATTTCCAAATCATTAAGCTTGCTGTTTTAAATTTTGACCGTTCAAAAAGATTAATGTTTCTGAACTGTGGCTTGGATTATTAAGTAGCAGAATCACACCTCTGCGTTTCCTCCTCTTCAGTTTTTTTCAATCTTTAAATAAATATTACACAATTTATTTTTTTTCAGCTTTGACTTCTTCGAAAGTGAACATTCAGCATTTTATTTTTTCCTGTTAATTTGATTTAATCAATAATTACCACCTAATTTAAGTGTTTATAAGCAGCTCTTTAGTGGCCTTTTTCTCTGGATAGAAGCAGTTTTTTGTTATATGATCCAGTTTCTGGCTAAGCTTTTTTTTTTTTTTTAAACCTCAAAATTGCTGGTATTCTATTTTCATCTATTATTATTGTTAGTAGTTTTGGATCAATTCTTTGCACACTGCTAAATGTAAATATGTAGCATCTTAAAATATGGACTGTTTAATACTTTGCATATGTCCCTATTTAAGTTTTTCTCCTGATGTGTTGCTTTTTGTCTCCTTCAGGGCCGACTGCAGTCTCAAGACAGTGGCAAACATTTGCATGATGTTTTAGACCTGCTGCAAAAACACACTCTGGTGGAGGCTGACATTTCAGCTCAGGCAGAGAGGATAAAAGCAGTGCAGGGATCCGCACAGCGCTTCACCTCCCACGAGCAGGGTAAGTCTTTGAGCATGGGTTTTTAATGTCCTCTGTACAAATGAGCCAGCTTGTTTTCTGAACGAGATCTCCCTTTTCCAATTGGCAGCTTACAAGCCTTGTGAACCTGGACTGGTGAGTGAGAAGGTCGACCTGCTGGGTCAGTCCTATGAAGAACTTATTCAGCTTGCCGGGAGCCGCAGGGAGCGTCTGGAGGATTCTCGTCGTCTGTGGCAGTTTCTATGGGATCTTGGGGAGGAGGCAGCCTGGATAAGGGAGCAGGAGCAAATCCTGGCCAGTGGAGACAGTGGCCGCGACCTCACTTCTGCTCTTCATCTGCTCAGTAAACATGAGGCTTTCAGGGATGAAATGGCAGCTCGTTATGGCCCCCTGAGTAACAGCATTGCTGCTGGAGAAGCTTTGGTTCAAGAAGGACACTTTGGAGCCCCAGAAGTCACTGAGAGGATCCAAGACGTCAGTGCACAGTGGGCTCATCTAGAGGAGGTCAGTGATTAGTGGCATTTGTTTTCTCTGAAGCCGCCATCTTAAAATACTGTCTTTTTGCCAATAATTTTCTTGTTCTCTCCGATCTTCAGACGACTAAACTCAGGGAGCAGAGCCTGAAGGACTCAGTGGCCCTCCACCAGTTTCAAACAGATGCTAATGACATGGAGGCATGGATTATGGAGACCCTTAGACAGGTGTCCAGTCAAGAGGTTGGCCACGATGAGTTTTCCACTCAAACTCTCGCTCGCAAGCAGAGGGAGATTGAAGAGGAGATCCAAAGCCACCGCCCTCTCATTGACTCGCTGCACGAGCAGGCCCAAGCACTGCCACAGGCCTACGTACATTACCCCGAAGTATGTGGGCTTTGTTTTTCATAGTCCCTCCATGATGACATGCTCTTTGTAGTAAATTATTGTTTACGGCTGACTGTAGGTGGATGGTCGTCTGCCTGCAATTGAGCAACGCTACGAAGAGCTGGAGTCTCTGTCAGCAGCTCGGCGCCAGGCCCTGGAGGGGGCTCTGGCCCTCTATCGCATGTTCAGTGAAGCTGATGCCTGCAAGCTCTGGGTGGAAGAAAAGGAGCAGTGGTTAGATGGCATGGAGATTCCTACCAAGCTGGAGGACCTGGAGGTGGTACAGCAGAGGTTAGTCTGTGGGACAGAGAAAAAGAAAAAAATGTAGTGTTGAACTCATTGCAGATTTTCTTTTCTTTTCAAAACCTTGACAGTGCTTGACATAGCTAAAAATAGCATTTGTTAAATCAAATGCTTGTAACAATAGATTCAAATAAAGAATAAAATAATGACAAAATTCACCAATCTCGTACAAGTTCATCGTTTAGTAGGTCTTATTTTGTACTGAAGTGGTGAGTCACTGACTTCAGATGTATTTTTTTATTATATTGGAATATAAATAGATTAAATAAGGTTTGAGTGAGGGAATTAATACTGTATATTATTTCTGATTCTAGATTTGACACACTGGAACCTGAGATGAACAACGTAGGCGCTCGGGTCAATGATGTCAACCAGGTGGCCGAGCAGCTGCTAAATTCAGAAAACTGCAACAGAGACCAAATCCACCAGACAAAAGATAAACTGAACAACAGGTCAGAGCTTATATTTAAGGTCTATTTAATCCCTCTACTATCTACAAAAAAAATACATGTACCTAACCCTTGATGAGTGTTTTTTTTAAGCATTTTGTTTGATGTTTTCTCTAGATGGAAAGAGTTTGACCAACTGGCTGGTCAAAAGAAACAAGCTCTGGAGTCTGCTCTTAACATCCAGAACTACCACCTCGAGTGTAATGAGATTCAAACCTGGATGAAAGAAAAGACCAAAGTGATCGAATCTACTCAGGGCCTGGGGAATGACCTTGCTGGAGTGATGGCACTGCAACGCAAGCTCACTGGGATGGAGAGGGATCTCGAGGCTATTCAGGTATGATTGGGTCATACGCAGCATTTGTGAGTGGAGGATTGAACCTAAACGTACAGTGCAAAAACAAGAACAAATAATTGTTTATATTCTGGTGTATTTAATTTTGATTCTTTTTTTAGGGTAAATTGGATGACCTGAGAAAAGAGGCCGAAAAGTTGGCCAGCGAGCACCCAGAACAGGCTGAAGAAATACAAGGACGCTTGGCTGAGATTCAAGAGGTGTGGGAGGAGCTGAATGCCACCATGAAACGACGAGAAGAGTCTCTGGGAGAAGCCAGCAAACTTCAAGGTTTCCTCAGGGATCTGGACGACTTCCAGTCCTGGCTGTCTCGCACTCAGACAGCGGTGGCCTCAGAAGACATTCCTACGTCGCTGCCTGAGGCAGAGAGTCTGCTTGCCCAACATGAGAGCATCAAGAATGAAATTGATAACTACAAGGAGGACTATGAGAAAATGCGAGCTGTTGGTGAGGAAGTGACCCAAGGTCAGACAGATGCCCAGCACATGTTCTTGGCCCAGAGGCTTCAGGCTTTGGACACAGGCTGGCATGAGTTGCGTTGCATGTGGGAGAACCGCCACAGTCTTTTGGCCCAGGCCTTTGATTTCCAGACTTTCCTTAGAGATGCAAAGCAAGCAGAGGCTTTCCTCAACAGCCAGGTTAGAAAAACACATTCACAAAATATGGCTTTCAGTAGTATTATTGTAATTTTCCTTTGATTTAGGTTTTGCCTATCATCTAAAAGGAACTGTAGGTCTTCATACTTGGCCAATTCATATTTAATATAATGCAGAACTTCTGCCATTTATATTGGCATCATAAAAGTAAATGTAGATGAAAGTATTTTGCGCTGTAAGCACAGGAACAGCTTCAGAGTTGGAATCAAAGACAATAAATATGTTGCACTTCTTTAAACAACTTAATATTAGTACATATTTTACTAGTTGTGCTCTAAAAAGGTTTCTAAACCATACCACATATGTGCATGGAACCATTTTATGTATTTAAAAAAAAAACCCATTCAGCATTGTTTTTGCTTCCGTGTAGGAGTACGTGCTTTCCCACACTGAGATGCCCACCAGTCTTCAGGCAGCAGAGGAGGCCATTAAGAAGCATGAAGATTTCCTCACAACCACAGAGGCCAGCGAGGAGAAGATAACTGGTGTGGTGGAGGCTGGAAGGCGCCTCATTAATGACTCCAATGCAAACGCTGATAAGATCCAGGAAAAAGTTGACTCGATACAGGAAAGGTCAGAACTGGAGGTCAAAGATAAGAAGAGAAAAATTTGTAAAGTTTTTCTGTCCTTTTGAGATGTTTGAAGGCTACATATTTTAGTTTTTGCTTATTTTCTCCAGACATCGTAAAAATAAGGAAGCTGCTAATGAACTGCTGGCAAAGCTTAAGGACAACTGTGAACTTCAGCACTTCCTCCAAGATGGACAGGAGGTAACAATATTCTTTATTCAAATAAAGTAATAATAACTAAATGAACAAAGTCAATCAATAAAAAAGCTGATTGAATGTGGACTGGTACTGTGACTGGAAATGGCATCTTTAGCAATAAGAATATGCATGTTTTTTTATATGTTTAGCAATACAACTTATTAATTATGCTTTTTTTGTGTGAAGCTCACTTTGTGGATCAATGAGAAGATGCTGACAGCACAGGACATGTCTTACGATGAAGCTAGAAATCTTCACAGCAAGTGGCAGAAACACCAAGCTTTTATGGCAGAGCTGGCCTCCAACAAAGACTGGCTGGACAAGATCGATAAGGTGTGACCATGTGTTTGTACAAAAATATTAGAAAGACGTCTTTGCACATTAGCCTTTAGCTTTGCATTTATTCATTTTTATTTCCATTGGGAACAGTTCACCAGCAATCACAAAACGGAAGCTATAGAATAAGAACCTGTCTTTGTCTTTCCTCAAAAAGGAGGGTCAAGCGCTCGTGGCAGAGAAGCCCGAGTTGAAACCTGTAGTCCAGCAAACCTTGGAAGACCTACAGGGTCAGTGGGAGGAGCTGGAGAGCAGGACCCGTTCCAAGGACCAGTGCCTGTTTGAAGCTCACAGGGCAGAAATTTTCACACAGAGCTGCTCGGCTCTGGATGACTGGCTGAAAAACATTGAATGTCAGCTGCATAGTGACGATTATGGGAAAGATCTGACCAGTGTCAACATCCTCCTCAAAAAGCACCAGGTAAACTCCATGCAAACCATTTGTTAGGTAACAAAGTGTTCAGATTGTGACTGTATTTCTCATCGAATAAAAGCTGAGTACTTGACAGACTTAGGATGAAACAATGTTATCTTTTAGATCTCGACGGATCGGACTAAATGAGATGGGGTGTGGGGGATTGCTCGGTGAAGGTAAATGTTTCACCTTCTTGTTTCCCGTCTCTGTGCCGTTCCTGTGCAGATGCTGGAACACCAGATGGAGGTCAGAGAGAAGGAGGTGCAGTCCCTGCAGTCTCAGGCTGTTGCTCTGTCCCAGGAGGATGCTGGGCTGGCTGAGATAGATGGTCAGCAAAAACGTGTCATTGACAGCTTCTCCAGCCTGCAGGACCCTCTCAAGCTGAGGAGGCAGCAGCTTCTGGCCTCCAAAGAAGGACATCAGTTCAACAGAGACCTGGAAGATGAAATTGTGAGCAGAACTAGTGACTTACTAGATAAATATAAATACAAACTTCTGTTGTGTGTATTAGTTCTGTATGCTGTTTTGCATGACGCTCAGATGTAATTTTTTTTTTGTTGTTGTTTTTTCAACTCTCAGCTTTGGGTGAAAGAGAGGATGCCCCTCGCAACTTCCACAGACCATGGCAAAGATCTGCCCACTGTGCAGCTCCTAATCAAGAAGAACCAGGTACAGAAAATGGCAGCCATAAAAATTAAAATCCCAATTGTGAAATACTTGTTATTTTGAAGTGTTTTGTAGTTTCCCAGAGAAACACTAAAGTGACTCTCATTTTTACATGACTAAACACCTTCACTGAGAGCAACTCAAAACATGAGAGGTAGAAACTGCCAGCCTACCAGTAAAAATGTGTTTGCTTTGTTTTTGCGAATCAGACTTTGCAGAAAGAGATCCAGGGCCACCAGCCTCGCATCGATGAAATCCACAGGCGAGGCGAGGACCAGAGCCAGGTAGACGGTGAAAGACAGTCTCTTCTAAAAGATCGCCTTGTTGAGCTGAAGGACCTCTGGGACCAGCTGATTGCAGAAACGGACAAGCGTCACGCCCGTCTGGGAGACGCACATCGAGCCCAGCAGTTCTACGCTGACGCGGCTGAAGCAGAGGCCTGGATGGGGGAGCAAGAGCTGCACATGATGTCAGAAGAGAAAGCAAAGGTAATTAAAAAAAAATAGTGCAGCACATTCAGAATTGAATTGAACTTTTTAAGAAGCGTAATAATTTCCTGCCTGTTACCCAGGATGAACAAAGCGCTCTTGTGATGGTCAAGAAGCACCAAATCCTGGAACAGGCGCTTGAAGATTATGCTCAGACTATTCACCAGCTGGCCAACAGCAGTCGCTCGATGGTCAATGGTGAACACCCGGAGAGGTCAGACAGCACATGTGGTTTTAAACCCTAATATTCAGTTGGAGTGCACTCCCTCTTATAAACAGCTAGACCCCCAGAGAGACTCATATCTGACTCTAATTCTCGATTTAACAGTGAAAGAATCACCTTGCGACAAGCTCAAGTTGACAAGCTGTATGCGGGTCTGAAAGACCTTGCGGAGGAGCGTCGTGGGCGGCTTCAGGAACGGCTGCGGCTGACCCAGCTGAAGCGGGAGGTGGATGACCTGGAACAATGGATTGCCGAGAGGGAGGTGGTTGCTGGCTCCCATGAACTAGGACAAGACTATGAACACGTCACAGTGAGTTTATTTCACAGTCACATGCTTTGACGGCACAGAAGCTTTGGGAGATGTAGCTGAAGTAATTATGCTGCTCTATTTAGCCCCAATTCTTTGTATTTTTTATTTTTTTACCCTGCAGATGTTGAGAGACAAGTTCCGTGAGTTTGCTCGTGACACCAGCACTATCGGCCAAGAGCGTGTCGACGGTGTAAATGCGTTAGCCGATGACCTTATTGAGTCAGGCCACCCTGAGAACGCCAGTGTAGCTGAGTGGAAGGACGGTTTGAATGAGGCCTGGGCTGACCTCTTGGAGCTCATTGATACACGCACACAAATGCTGGCAGCTTCTTATGAGCTGCATAGATTCCATCAAGATGCCATGGAGGTGCTCGGACGTATTAAGGAGAAAAAGGAAGCACTGCCTTCAGACCTCGGCCGTGACCTGAACACTGTCCAGCACCTACACAGACAACACATCACTTCTGAAAATGACATCCAGGCTCTCAGTGGACAGGTGAGTTATCGTGTCAAAGCTGTCTTCTTACCTTTTAGGTATGGCATGTGAGCAGAACGCAGAATTTCTTTGCTTCCCCTTTAAACCTCAAGGTGAACCAGGTGCAGGACGACGCGGCACGGCTGCAGAAGGCCTACGCTGGTGAAAAGGCTGATGACATTCAGAGGAGTGAACATGCTGTGACGTCTGCCTGGGAGGGCCTGCTGGAGGCCTGTAAGACCCGCAGGGTCCTCCTGCTGGACACGGTGGAGAAATTCCGCTTCTTCAACATGGTGCGGGACCTCATGCTCTGGATGGATGGAGTTAACCTGCAGATAGATGCACATGACAGCCCCAGGTGAATGCTTTTTTTTTTCTTCTGTCCCATCCATCAATATTACACTAATCAGCTTCATAAACTTTCATATTAACCCTTTTTTGTGTCCGTTTTTAAGGGACGTATCATCTGCCGGGTTAGTCATTGCCAATCATCAGGACATCAAATCAGAGATTGAGACCAGAGCGGACAGCTTTACTGCCTGTACTGAGCTGGGAAATGCTCTCATCAACAATAATCACTATGCTGCTGATGAGGTATTTCACAATGGTTTAAAGGAAATGTTACAAAAAAAAAACACAAGAACCGGTTTTTAGTGTCTGTGGTTCTTTATGGTTCAATTCTCTCCTTTCATAATGTTCTTTGATTCATTAGATCCGGGAGAAACTGGCTCAGCTCCAAGAAAAGAGAGACAAGATCAACAAGAAGTGGCAAGACAAGATGGACCATTTACAAATTGGTATGCAGACTAAACAGTTTTTATGAGGTGTCACTGAATTCAAATTAATTAAAACAATGTAATGATCCCAAAGAAAAAGGAATTTGTTGCAGTATATTGTATGTTTATTAAAAGTACAGAAATACAAACAAGTAAAGGTAGATAGGTCATTCATTTCATCCTAAAGAAGTGTCTTGTCCTGACAGAGAACACAAATAAGTCTAATTTGGTAAGCTAAAAGACCCATGACGTCATTAATGTTCACGTACAAATATAAAAACTAAATAATATGATAGTGATACGACAAAAGAAAAGCATTTTGCTGCAGGCTTGAAAATGCAAATACACAAACAGGTACGTCCAGTTTGAAGGCCCATAAGATGCAAATTATAGTGCGAGGTTTCATAATCTTTCCGAACAAGCCTGTACAGTTTAATAACCGAATTTTATTAAAGTCATAACTTTGTGAAATAAAAGACAGCGTTGTTGGACAGATGCTGTTGTTCTGCAGCATTTATGTGCTTGCATGTATTTGACTGATCCTGCTTGTGGTGTGGCAGATGAATTAGCAAAACTAACATTTTGATCTGTGGTTTTTTTGTTTGTTTTGTTTTTTGCCAGTGCTGCTGCTGGTCTGAAAGCACTTTTTTAATATTTTTGTGCCAAATTCTAATAGCATCTAAGGCCCCTTATGTTCTAGTTCATAACGTCTTATTTGCTTTTTATTTCTTTCCTTTCCTTTATCCTTGCATGGTATGTTCTTTGGTTCTTCTTGCCTCCGTCTGTCTTTACTTCAGTACTGGAAGTGCTGCAGTTTGGACGCGACGCCTCCGTGGCAGAGTCCTGGCTGGCGGGGCAAGAACCTCTCGTGCGAGCAGCAGAGCTGGGCGCGAACGTAGACGAAGTCGAGAGCCTAATCAAGCGCCACGAAGCATTTGAAAAACTTGCTGCAGCTTGGGAGGAGCGCTTTGTGCAGCTGGAGAAACTCACTACAGTAAGTAGGATGAGCAGATATGCTTGTAGATATAGGATGTGTTCATATCCTCTCTATGATTCTGGCAATCAATCATTCAGTTTTATATTTAGCACTCCTGTACGCCTTTGTTTTAGCTTGAGGAGCAGGAGATTCAAAGGAGGCGAGAGGAAGAAGAGAGAGCACGGCGGCCTCCCACCCCACCAGCACCAGCAGAAGAAGTGGCACAAACTGAGATGGAAAGTCAAGCACACGATTCTGCAGCCAGGTAAGCGTCAGGAGATCAGGAAGTTTAGACTGGTGCGGCGTAACGAAACCTTTTTTATTCTGTTTAAGTGACGTGCATTTTCCCTCTTCAACATAGAACAAGTCTGGATCAGACCACACTTAACCAGTCAGTCTCAGTAAATGGAGTACACAGTGATAACGACACCTCTCAGGTATGACAGCTCTTGTTGATACAGACGTTTTGATCGTTCCAGTGTGCATGCTCAGTGGTGAAGTACATTCAGTTGATTGCCACTGTCATTTAGCATGAACCGTCTTGTGATGTCTTCTAAGTGTTGTTTTATATCATCTTCTACTGTTTGGACATAAAGATGGATTTGTAAAATTGGCATTTACTTGTATGTCTGAGAAAGAGAATAGAAATCACTTTCATTTTATATTTTATTAGATGTTTATATGCAAAACTTTCTCAGTTTTATATGACTGACAAGTCAGTCAACATTGGCAACATTTTATTGTAAAACATGAATTAGATGAAAAATGTCATACTAAACTTACTGGCACAACAAAGGTAGGCACCCAGACGAAGTGGTAGAAATGAAATGAAACTGTTGAAGTGAAACGTGTTGAAAGGTCATGTGGCTGTATCTCAGTGACTCTAACATCAACTCAAAGGGTAATGAAGTTTGCAGTATGGACACACAGGTGGTCCCCTGTCACCCCCTCTGCTCTGGATACAAGCAGAGATTTGATGCAGAACGCAGTCATAGAGCTGTTGCATCCTCTCCTGCAGCATGTTGGACCACTGTTGTAGCTGGGCCTCGAGATCCAGCTGCCTGGTACTTAGCCGGAGATGAGGTCTTGGACAGTTCCTCACGTGTTTGATTTGCGAAGGATCAGGAGACCTGGCTGGCCGCAGGCAGTCTGTAAACCTGTGCCTCATGTGTGGATGGGCATTGGCTTATTGAAAGACTGTACCAGGGTGCTGTCTCTTTAGAAGCAAGACATGCACAGGCAGGATGTAAGGGACGTAGCCCTTTTCTGAAGTCTTGCCCTATGACTCCCCACACCATGAGGCCAGGCGTAACACCAGTGTGTCTCTCCACAAGTTTGGCAGAACTGGTCCTCTCCCCTTGTCACCGCCATACACGTTCACAATTATCGTTCAGTGTTAATGAAGAACCGAGACGGGCAGACGCCCATCTGCCTATCATCATTTAAACCTTTAATGCATCCCTTATAAAACTCTGATCAGTGCTGGTTATCCTGTCTAATGTGGCAATGCTTTGTGTGTGGTGACCTTCACTCACTGTTTTGAATAACTGCCGAACTCTCCAGTCACTACCTGATAACACTATGACTTCACTGGTGACGCTGCCACTTGTGATCTATGGTGTCCGTTCTAGATGTTTGTTTTTTTACCTACCCATCTCTGGTCTGCATGAGGACCAAAACCATTCCCTCTGGGTGCTTAACTTTTTTGTCAGTGAATGTATAATACATGTCTTTAAATCTTTATCCATGTCTGTGTCTGTTCAGTTGCAATCAATAATGTTTTAAATATTATTTATGAAATGTTGATTTTATTGAAGTGCCTTAAAACAGCATACCAGAAATGCTTTATATTCAGAAACTCAGGTTTTGAGGATAAGTATTGTTGATATTGTTGATGGTACTTTTATCAAACTGATTTAAAGGAACGGGTAGTCTTTAAGGAAAAGGAGTGGACTCTGGGTAGAAAAACAATGTTTCCATTCATATTGTAAAATCTTACTGAATCTCCTCAATGACGGATACAGTTATTCACCTTTTTATATTCATAAACCTCCATCAGTGATGGCAGTTTATGCTAGCCGTTCAAGTTTCTGCCACCAACAGAGACGCCTTAACAATTCTCGTTGCATTTTTTACCAGCAGTCATTATCGATGTCGTTGTCAATGGGAAAGAAATCAGAGCCTAAACGTGTGTGTAAGCCAAAACAGCCGGAGCGTGTGAGTACTAAAACACGGTCAGCTCTGTACCCCCCCCCCCCCCCCCTCACAGCCTCTGCTCAGCTCCTGGTCAACAGCAGAACTTTTTTTTGTGTGTGTGTGTGTACTGAGAAGCTCTTGCTTCTCTGTCACAGATGCAACCATTGCTTTATTTCTTAATGAGCAACACAGTTTCATTATTGCATCTCATTGCTACTTACAAGGCATGATGCAGATTCATGAAGGCGTCGTTTTCATGGATCAAATATGTTGCCGTGTGCTGCTGTGTATGTGCTCATATTGACCAGGACGGAAGTCACTGTAAATGTGGGGCGAAGAGTAAATGTGGTGACAGATATAGCTGTAGCGTGGTATTTTACGTGTGGCTTGTCTTTTATATATGTGTGTGGGTGTTTTCTCTGGGCGTGAACGTCATTTGATGGAGTCACATGACAGCTAATTGTAGAAAAGGGTTTATTGAGAGAAAAGCAGACAGACACAAATATCTTCTTAACCAATAAGTAAATGAGATCCAGGACAGCTGATCACAAGACTTCAGTCATTTTTGCTAAACTGACTGAGTTTATAAGTTTTGATGTTTGTGTTATAGAACAGAACTGTTTATTTGTTTACAAACTTAGTGAGGTTTTACAAAAGAGGCAGATATGCATCAGAATAAGTGACATTTGTATTTGCTTTAAATTTGTTTTTTTTAACTATGAGTCTGATTTCAGGTTTTTTTGATACGCTCACTTTTTAAAAATGTAAGAATTTTAGCTTATTGTGTTCAGTGTTTACATGTTTCCTGTGTGTTATATAAGCAGAGCAGTGTGTCTGACCCTTAGAAGTGACTGTAATCTCTTGTGTAATGTCAGTCCGATGATGTGAACCCTTGGTGATTAGCTCAAGTAATCAGACAGTGCCATCAAAGCTAGCATCGTTATGGCTTTTTTGTGTATGGCTGTGAATGGCTGCTTTGCTATTCCCTTCGTTCGGCCACTTTCGAAATGCTTCTGCCTTCTCACCGCTGTTCGTGTCCTGGTTTGAACCACAGGGCTCAGAGTCCGAGTCGGTCAACGGTCCGGGTCGAGACAGTGGGCTGGCGTCATCTCGCCTCGAGCCATCTGCTACGTTACCAAGCAAAGGTGGAGCCGAGCCCGAGCCAGAAACCATGGAGGGCATCCTCTCTCGAAAGCAGGAGATGGAGTCCCACAACAAAAAGGCAGCTACCAGGTAAGGATTTGGTCATGAATACTGCCTGCACAGTGGGGACTTATTTTTCTGTTTTTATTGCAAGAGTTGTACATCCTGGGTTTCTCCTTTATACTGTGTCTTTCAAAAATAAAAAAGGCAGAAATTAGGCAGTTTTTTCTCTGTGCCAGTCTTAGTCCTCATTTATCCGTCTGTAAGGCGTGTACAACTTTAAATCCAGTTGTGTCTATTCTTAAAGTTTTTACATTTCTGAGGGTAGAAATTTAGAGAATTTCCGGACCTATTGGACACATGAAGCATAAGACATGCAGTAGATGGCTACAAAGCACTTCCAGTTAACAGTTTCAAATTCAGCACAGACTAATGTTGATCTGATTTGTGTCTCTCCCACAGATCCTGGCATAATGTTTACTGTGTCCTAAGAAAAGGAAACCTTGGTTTCTATAAGGACAGCAAGAGTGCTAGCAGTGGTGCAACGTACCACGGAGAGATACCCATCAGCTTGGAGGACGCCGCTTGTGAAATAGCCCACGACTATAAGAAGAAGAAACACGTATTCAAGCTCAGGTGAGAAGAACTCCTGACACAATGGGAAAAAGTGTGAAAGGCTCCATTTAACTGGAGAAATGATGCAATGTGAAGGCCGACTTTGTCTAAATTTACACCGAAGCAGCTGGAACTGAGTCGTTAAAGCTACAAGAGGCAGAACACTAGCTAGAAGCTAAATATAGCAAAATGCTAGCTAGAAGTTGGATAAGAAGACAAAAAAACGGAGCCAGTATTCTGAAGCAAATTTCAAAGAGGATGATGTTTTGAATGACTTGAAGAGATCTTCATGTGTTGCTGTGGGGAAAACATTTGTAAATAAAGTTATTTTGAAAAGGACAAAAGCCAGTTCTCTAAATGAGATGAACATATGGATATACAAATGGATAAAATAGCACGAAGTATGCCGAAGAACAGGAAAACTATTGTGTGAATATGCTGAATCAGCATTCACACCATTATTTGGTTTGGGGTAATAGTGAGGGGCGTATAAGTTTATAGCGTATCCATGTCCTGTGGTTAATTCGTCAACCTTCTGACTGCAGGCTAAGAGATGGGAAGGAGTATCTGTTCCAAGCCAAGGATGAGGTGAGATGACGGAACGGAATCATGCCAATAAAACCGATCAATACAAACCTTGTTTCTGTGCAGAGAATTAATATTTAAGCCTAATAAACCTGTGTTTGTTTGAAGGCGGAAATGAGTGCCTGGATTCGTTCCATCCTGAGCTCCATTCCAGCGGTGGGATCAGGGGATTCCCCCGTCGGTCCCCGGCCCCTCAGCCGCGCCATGACGATGCCGCCGATCTCCCCGAGCTCCGGCGACGCTGTCACCATGCGCAACAAGGAGGGCAAGGAGAAGGATCGGGAGAAGAGATTCAGCTTCTTTAGCAAGAAGAAATAGAACACTTGTACAAAAATCGACGGGAGTTGATGATTGAACGAACTGAGGCGGATAGAAAGGAAAGGTACACACAGGTCATACAAACACACTGCCCCTCAGCGCAGCCTCCAAGGACTTTCTCCAGTTACGTCACTTACAGAAAATCTTTTTCTTCCTCCTTGGCTTTTTTTCCCCACCCCTTCCTCACGAGTTCTGTTATTTACTTCACGTTCACCCAGCCCATAATTCCCACTCGCCCAGCAACGAAAGCCCTCATCCGGTTTCAGACAAGCCTGTCAGCCCGAGTCATTAGCAGGGTCCAGACTCAGTTCAGTTCTAGATCAACCAAAATGCCCCCCCCCCCNCAGGAGCACTGATGACGGCGAGCCATTACGACGACGTGTCTCCAGAGAAACGATGGATGGCGGCTTTCTGCGCTACGGTTTCACCCCACCTCCCACAAATTTTTACGTTCCTGGTGTTGATGGTATTAACCTGATCAATATTGATGACATTAATATTATTTCTATTTATCTTTTGCAATTGCTGGTTTGAGAAAACAAAGTAATTAGTTGATTATTTTTGATTTATGTTGTGGAGAGAAACAAATTTGGTTCGAGTAGAACAGAATGATGAGCTTCCCCTTTTGCTTTTTTTTTTGTTTGTTTTTTTGTTGTTTGTTTTTTAGGAAAGAAAGTTTGAGGTGTTTTTGCAACAAAAATAAAGCTCAAGTTTTAGCCGTGTGCTGTAAGTGATCACAAATTTCATTGGGTAAATGATATATAAATATATTTAATAAGTGTATTTCTTTCTTTTTTTTCCTTTTTTTTAGTTGATCTCTAATTTTGCCTGTATTTGATTCTTCTCCTTTTGTGTGAGATCTTTTCTGCTTGGTTTTTCAACTTTGTTTGATTTTATTTTTTTTTCTGTACAAAGCAGAGAAGATTAGTTTTCTAGTGTGCGTGTGTGTGCGTGCGTGTGTGTGTGAGTTGTGGTGCTGTGGATTTTGCATGTTTATTTGTTTCTGGTTAAACATAGACAGATGAATGCTGCTTTTTGGTGTTCAAATGCAGACAAAAACCAGATGAAGACAAACTAATATTACTGGAATCATTTTCCTTTTCACCCTCTCTTTTGGTTTTTTTGTGTGTAAGCTGATTTTAAACATTCCTGTAGACACTTATTCTCTCAGTTTGAAGCTCTTAATATGTTTCCGTTCACGTCATCAACTGGTGTGAAGTCACGGGGGCAGTTTGTAGACGAGACGCCTGCAGGGACGCAGGCGAAGGCCGACGGACGGCGGGCAAGAAGTCGAATAAGACGGGCGGTGATCAATGCGCTTTATGTGCTTTCCAACTGTTCGAGATGAGCCTGAGCTTTACTTGAGCCCGCTACTTTTACGCTGAACCCTTTTCACAAACCCAGCCTCCGTTCAAACGGGCTTAGAGGAAGTTTTCGTAGTTCAAAGATGTGATTGTTAAACTTTGTGCCCTGTGGCAATGACCTAATGTATGTCCGTGGATTATAGGTACAATATAACGAGCAGTAACCACGAGAAGCTCTGTGACAAGCAGTTAAAAGTAATTTAAATGGTAAAAAAAACGTCCTACAGAAAGTTGTTTTATGCTCTTGCATATGTGGCATGACTTCATGTAGGTTTCTATATGTATACGCCTGATCGTTTGCCATCTGTCTTGATGTTTGCTGAATAAACAGCTCACCTCGTTCGGGACCGGCTAACAGCAAATTTGATCAAATCTGCCTTTGCAGAAAGGGAGATGTAGGCGATGGTTGATCTCAGATGTGGCGAATAAAACGTTTCGTTTCCAGGATCTTGTGAATGTAGACACTAGCACAATTTCACATCAGCCAGTTTGCTGTTCATTGGAGCAGCTGCCGCGTAATAAATCAACATAAATAAGGGAATCTCTAATAAGAGGTTGGCTCCAGTTTGCAGGTTTTTTTTACACTCTGGAAGTAACACTTAAGAGCTGGTAACTGAGTAGATGTGTGTCTGCCTCATGTGGATGTTACACCAAACTGCTGAGATAGCACAACCAGCTGGAGGTTTAAACAAGGTGTTTTTTTTTTTGTTTTGTTTTGTTTTAGGTCCCCTGAATGAGAGCGGGCGAGCTTTACAAACACGCCCGTCTCTGTGGGACCTCGTACCGTAGGCACAGTGTGTGACAGAGCTTCTAGTCCTAGTGCAGGTTGACAGAAACCGAGCTACAGCGTAGGAACCACAGAACATACATCAAGCGAGCCAAAGCGACCGGCACAGTTTTGAACGGAGGTCATCCCTCCCCCCCTCACTGCTTCCCGTTTTCTGCTCCGAACGTCCTTACAGCATCCCGTTGGTCGCACGGCGTCACACCAGCTCATCCAAATGTTGACGACACGAAATAATTTGGCCAAATTGGTCACGTGAAGCAAAAACTACTGTCATACTCGACATACTGTACACAAGAACACGCATCACTGCAGTACTGTATATTTAACCTCGAATGACCCCGGGAATTCATGGGAATGTCCTCAGCTGGATTTGAGCTCACATATTGCATCTTTTTTTTTTTTTTTAAACAATCTGTGCTACAGGTGATGTTTGAACGGAACATGAAAAGTACGAGTTCTAGATGTCAAACAGGTGTTTGGTTCGTAAGAGTACTGCTGACAATGAAGAAATAAAAAAACCTGCTTTTACATGTTAAGTGTTAGCAGATCGGTGACGGTTTGAGCTTTCTCTTTTTACAAGAAGGCTGAATATTTGCTGTCCGATGGGGAGCTTGTTTTTATTTTTCATCCAGTGGTCTGTCTTGCAGCATTTGATAAAAGCCTTTTCCTCCCACCCCATTTCTCAGTACTTTTGACGAATGTCTGTTCCTTCCTCTATAAAGCAGAGTTGTTAATGCCACTACTATTATTAATTGCTATGATGACCATTATTGCTACTGTCGTTACTACTACTGTTACTAATGCAACCCACTGCAAAAACTCCAAATGCTGTCCATTTTCAGGTACGCGTCTGTAAAACCAGACCCTTCCACACGATGTCAGTGTGCCGTGGAGCATTTTCATTCCAACTCGAGAATACCGTTTGTTGACTTGTGTATCTACATCTATTATTAGGAATAATAAAACATGGTTTAATCCAAAAACATGCTCTCTGGGGTTCTTTTTTTTTTTTTTTAAAGATATGATGCCACCAGTGACACTTTGATTCTATTGTTGCACAATAACCCGTCCATATAAGAAGCATCTTAAACAAAAAACTAATCCGGCTGTAAAGTCAAACTAAAGAATTTATTTTGCCTGACCATAAAGTTCAATATATTGGATTTTTCTCAATTATAATATTACTGTAAAGAAATAAAGTTTAATTCACTTGTCTGTTTGTATTAGTACGTAAATTTAGTCATTTTCAACCCCTCAACCTAAGTTTTTACTCTTTTATTTTTTTATTCACAATGACCAAAAAGTGCAGCTTTTTTATGAAATAAAGGTATCAAACTCAATGACACGGGGCCCAACATTAAATGCTTGAGAATCACACCTTGTCTATATTTTTTACATTTTGTTTTAAGATTCATTATTTTAAAATGTTACATAAATATGAACTTTTATAGCAGTCAAAACCATAACTTCTTGATTAAATTGGGGGAAAAAAGAGCAAATGTAAATTAAACATAAATAATTTAGATTTTCTCTGACAGGATATTTTTATTACTCTTTTCCCGTAAAAATATTTTCCCTACATCAAAAACAGCTTAAAAATTCCCCCCAAATTAAAGCTACAAACAATATATCTTGCAATGATATAAAGCAGTAAAGTTATTCCATATAAACTGAACTCTGATGTCCTTTGTTATGTTTTCTTGGTGTCGAGTTCGTCTGTGGTTCTCAGAACTGAATGAATGTTATCAGTCAGAAGTGTTTTTTTGTTTTTCACAGAAATCATCTGGGGGTTTATGCTGACAGACGCAGAGATCATCTGATCTGCTTGTGTGTGTGAAGCTTTGTTCTGTTACATGTCAAAGTCAAGGCCCGCAGGCCAAATCTGGCCCGTGTTAACGTTCTATCTGGTTCCCCAAGATGATCATTTAAATGTATTTTATCTGAGACGGATCACTTCTCATTTAGCTTAAAAGCCTGAGCATGCTTAGTGCAGACCTCTCATGACAGCTAGCCAACTTTGAAGCCAAGAAGAATAAGTTGGACTTGATTTTGACGTGCAATGAGCCCCCCCCAAAAAAAAAAAAGGCTATTAAGGCCGATTAAACTCTGGTTGATGAACTTGCAGCCAAAAAAAGATGTGAGCTATCTGATCTGAATTCGCCAGAGAAACAAAGTCTGCTTTAATTTCATGTTTCTGTATTCTCTCTTTATTTCAGAGTCAAATGTTCATATTTTTCACAGGTTTTACTGATTTGATGGATTGTGATAAAGCGAATTACTAAGAAATAATAAAGGAAATGGGTGTTGATGGAGAGTAAGGCATAAGAAATTAATCAAATCTTTATTTATTTTTTCTTTAGGTTGTGTGTTCTAGGTCCTACTTAAATTATCTTGTCCCAATTACATTTTGACCTTTTATATTACATAAAAACAAGGATATTTATATGTATTTTCAATAAATATTACCCGAGTTGCCCTTTGGCTTGGACCAAGTATTTTAATTTATGTAACTTGAGTCTGACACCCTTTTAATGCAATAAAACAAAACCTATAGCGCATGGCTGCCAGTAGGTGGCGGTCGAGTTCCGGTTTCTGCTCCACCCGCCTACAAGTCCAGACGGAGGGCACTCATTACCCAACAGCCACTTTAACCGTGTTTTAAAGCAAGATGGCAGCTGTTGTTGAGAATGTTGTCAAACTGTAAGTGCTGGACTTTTTCTACACCCCGCACACCTTGCGCAGGTGACACACACCGAGGTCACAACACCAACCGGCTGGTTGGTTGTTCAGTCACTGACTCTTTAACCGGCTAGACTTAGTTAAAGTTAACCAGCGGCGTCAGAACGTCGTGTCTGTCTGTTCACATCCTGGAATGGAAGTGTAAGTTAGCAGACACGCAGCTAACCTTTATTTTATTTTTATTTTACTTAATTTTTAAACGCATAACCACAAGCGATAGGGTGCTGTGTAAAGAGTCGTTTAAATTGAGTGTACTTGCAGTGTTATTGTGGTTACTTATTATGTCCTTGTGGTTAAACGGTTGTCGCGTTCCTAACGTCAGCTCGGCGAGTCGCTAACAAGCTAAAGAGTCCGTTTATGGCGACTAGTTAAGGATGAATGAAGGGGCTGAGGTTGAAGATGTTTCCTCTTGTTTTCGTTCCCAGAGCCCAGCTCTGGTAGACGGGGGAGCTGTCACGGTGCAACTTCGCACACGGACGCCGTTTTGCTGTGTAAACTTTGATGGTTGGTCGAGCCGGAGCGCCCAACGTACTTCCATTTCCGTTTGCCTCACGTCGCGCTGCGGTGCCGTCTAAACCCTGGGTAGCGTCGCCACGGGGAGCCGCGCAATTACAGGCTTTCAGCGGTGATGACAGACACTGTGGTCGTTTTAGGCTCCAAGTTACTCTTCGAAGACAACTCGCTTGACAACTTTCAAACAGTTGCGTAAAGGATTTATGTGTCTGTCGAGAACATTAAAAATTTCAAACCATGATACTACTTCACAAATCTGAGTAGCCCACTTTTTGTGTACATATATACAACATTTTGGAGAGTTATTTTCTCCTTATGAACACTGAAACATGACTCCAGGTATATCTGGTCCTTAATGGTCAGGCTGGTGCTTTTTTTTATTAAGTATTCAGTTTAATTTCTGAATTTTCCTCTCCTCTTTAAAGGAGAACCACATCTTCTCTGAAGGCTCTCCTGGACAACACCAATGATATAAAATTGTAGATGACACCAAATCTTCTCCACCTGAATGAGGAACTTTCTAACCTTTGCTTTTTTGCAGTTTTTTTTATAGCTTTCAGACTCTAAAGTTAAGCCCTTTCCTTCGTTTACTCACATTGAAAAATATATTTTTTATTTTACCAAGGTGTAACTTACTGTAATGGTATTTAATCGGCTTCAACTCATCCAGAAATTCATAACATTCATCATCAAGAGAGTGTTTTACCTGTTTCAGCCTCTTTTGTTTCTGGTTTGTCGTAGAGCTGACTGTAGGATCCGGTTGTTTACGTTCGAGTCAGTAAACGTGTTAACTTTGTCTTCTCCCATTGTAGGTGATATCTTTGCTGTTTGAACAAAGGTTGCCGTTCTATAATGTGTTCACTGATGAATTAATGTATCTTCGCTGATTGTATTCTTCCGTTAAGGCCTGACACACTTGTCTGAGCTGACTGTAATCATTTTAAATGTTTGTTAGGACTTTATCATAATCACTGAAGCGCCTGGTGATAAAGCCATTTGTTTTATTCCCCTTTTTTCTAGGATTTGAACAAGCTGTAATGTGTCTGTGACGAGATGGGAGTATATGTAGCTCCTGCTCTCCTAACAGTGAAGAAGTAAACAACATAAATGCAATAAATTTATGGTAAAACAAACTCAAGAAGGAGTTTGTCTGCAGACTATCGAACGGCTCTCGAATGTTTCTTTAAATTTAGAAATGTGGGCACTCGTAACGTCTCCTCCTGTGGCCTCTGTGGACCTAATTCACCTACGGTTATGTTTTTGTCAGGTTGGGTGAGCAGTACTACAGGGATGCCTTGGAGCAGTGTCACAACTACAACGCCCGGCTCTGCGCTGAGAGGAGCGTTCGAATGCCGTTCCTCGACTCTCAGACCGGCGTGGCTCAAAGCAACTGCTATATCTGGATGGAGAAGAGACACCGGGGACCAGGTGAGACGCAGAGCAATGCTCGCAGACATGTTGTTAACAGTAAGTATATTGAAAGAAGCAGGAAAAATTACAAGGGCTTGCGGCGCAGGGATTTTCTTCTCCGTCAGTCTGACAAGCGCTCATTGATTGAATTGGGTTTAAGTCGGTGTGATATGGATGGATGTACTGTGCTGTCCCCTCAGGCGTAGCTCCAGGGCAGCTCTACACTTATCCGTCCAGGAGGTGGAGGAAGAAACGGAGATCTCATCCTCCAGAGGATCCGCGGCTCATCTTTCCTCCTGTCAAGTCAGGTAGCTCGGCAACAAGCCCCGTTCATTACCCAGGAGATAAAACCAGGCCACGCTTTCTGTATTCGTAAAGAAGAGCCGCAGGATTTCTTCACTGTTTTGTACACGAGAAAGGAAGTGGCATAAGTGTTGATTTGTACGAGTGCCTGTGTGTCAGGTGGAAGTTGTCTTGATCCTTTTATTTTTGTCTTTTGTCCCCAGAGATCGATTTGGGGCTGAAGAAGGACAGCCTGCTGTCATCGGATGGGAGCAGCTTGGAGGCCCTGCTGAAGGGGGACTCCTTGGACAAACGGGCGGCCGCGGACCTCCGGGGTTCTGAGGAGGATTCGAACCAGAGTGATTACACGGGAAGCCTGAACCCCGCTTCCCGCATCCGAAAGGTCTCAGTTTTCAGATCCACAAACTTTACTTTAAAAGTGATTCAGATATATATATATATATATATATATATATATATATATATATATATATATATATATATATATATAAAAATACACAAGCTGTTTATTAAATAACAACTTCCTCTCATCAACGCAGAGAATCCTGGAGCCAGACGACTTCCTGGATGACCTCGATGATGAGGACTATGAGGAAGACACACCCAAAAGAAGAGGCAAAGGGAAGGGGAAGGTAAACGTAAAACTGCTCAGTTCTGACTGTGTGGATGTGTTGTTTTCTTTATTTTTTTTGTCCTGGCCTGTCTGTTGACTTCCGTGATGTCCACAGGGCCGAGGAGTGGGCAGCAGCAGGAAGAAGCTGGACACAGCAGCTCTGGAGGACAGAGACAAGCCCTACGCCTGTGACAGTGAGTCATTCACAGAGACATTAATGCCTCTTTTTGTTTGTTACCTCTTTAAGCCAGAAGCAGCATTTTCAAACTCCTTTTACCTTCACCTTTGTCTCCCTCTGTTCTTTCTTTCTTTGCTAGATTTCTTAAATCTGACATTTCTAAAGCTTAGTTTAAACTCTGCTGCTTTATGTTTCTCATTCTGATGTCACACCAGTAGCTGCATTTTGAAATATTTCCACGAGTAGGAGTGATTTTTTTTCTTCTTTTCTTTTCCTCTTTTTTGTTCTCCCACTTTGAATCTGTGCTGCTTGATGTGTAAATGTTTCCTCTTTTGTGAAGCAGTTTCACTCTCGGCAGCGCGGCGTTGCTGACTGTTTCTCTCAGCCCCTGTCTGTGCTCTCTTCTCATTTTCTTCTCTCTTTCAGACACTATCAAACAAAAGCATATTTCAAAATCTTCTGAAAGAGGTATATTTCTCTTCATTACCTTGCACTCCGTTCTTTTGTCTTCACTGTTTTTACCTTGTCTGTGTTGTTGCTTTCTGTTTATTTAAACGTAATTAACTAGATTTAGAAGAGCTTTCTGTAGACATCAGATGAGTCGAGTCAGTTGTGTCGGTTTTCAGAAGCTGTGGCCAACGAGTGTAACTTTTCCCACCTCATCTGGCCCCTGAACTTCCTCTGGTTTTGATGCTAGAACTGGGACATTTTTTTTTTTTTCCGTCCTCCTCTTCCCCCTCTTCATCTCAACCTCTGCTTCCTGTAAATTGTCGTTCCTCATTCCGTTTTTTCCTAAATGCCTCCGCTTTGATTTGGAGTCGGTTTGATGTCCCTTCGACCTTTCAAGATTTTTATTTATTTATTTATTTAATGTCACCACATTCAGTTGCAAACCACCGCCCCCGAGCTGCTTCTCAAACACTCGCTCCTTGCTTCAGCTGACAGACGGTGAAGCGGAGTTGTTTTAGTGGTTTTTTTTTTTTAGGGAAATGAAAATGAGGGCTGGAGTGGAAGTGAAAGGAGAAGCGTTTGAGCGTTATCTTATGACAAACATCACACACACCCCCTGTGACGGCGGCTTCACACAGTGTCGTCTTTGTGCTTTTAAAGTGTGTGAATGTTCCTGTAATCCCACCGGCCTCCCTGACCTCACTTCTTAGTACACGGTTAAAGATGTTCAGGGTGATTTTACTCTCAAATATTAGCATGGCTTTCTGGGAAGCTGAGTTGAAGTCAGGGGTGTTTTAAAAAAAAAAAAAATACAAACATTTAATTTATTTACTGTAGATGTTTTCTTTACCCCTTAGAACTGAATGGGATCTATTTGTATATATTTTCATACAGACAAAAAGAAAATGGAACAAAAATAAGTGATAAAACAATAAAGAAATAGTTCAGGTGTTTTGAAGTGGGGTTCTATAAAAAGTTTACGAACAATTAATATTTTACATGTTGTAGGTAGCTGTTTGATCGGCCTCGATTTAAAGAAAAACTGTTTAATTGTAACCAGATAGACAAGCTAACGGCTAGTCCAAGTGGGCTCACCATCAAAGTGGATTACTGTCGTCTTCAAACATCTCCAGTCAAAGGTTTCATCGCGGCTCATCTGATGATTATTTACTGCTGCCAGTTTGTGTTACACTGAAGCACCGCCTGAAATCTTATGATACTCCTGCCAGAGCTGCTATGGCCGGCTGCTGCCGCCACTTGCTCCTTTTTAATGTCCATGAAATTGGCAGCGATGTAAAGGTTTATTTAGTCCCGACTGAAATTGTTTTAAGACGACAGCAAACAGCTTCGATGTCTGCTTCGCTCCAACCAGCCGTTAACTTGTCGATCTGATTAAAAATAAAGGAGCTATCAGTAACAGGTAGGATGTTAATTGTTCACAAGCTTTAGAGCCCAACATCAAACCATCTGAAGCATCACTTCTAATCTATATTTATTGTTTCTTTTTCAAAGGCTGGGAAATAAAAGTTACATGTCAACGAACTGCCCGATTTGTTAGTCTGTGGAATTTTTTGTTTATAAAAGTCTCCTGTCTTTGTCCTTCCACGTTTCTATAGTTTCATGACCAAAACAAAACATCACATCATTGCACCTGTTTTAATATAGAGCAGAAAGCCTCAGAGACCTGGTGGGTTGGAGTGATTTCCTGTTTGTCTCTCACATCATTTATCACCACAAGAAGGTCATCAGAGTCTTCATGTTTGTGGCATATTTGTAGGAGTGTGTGGTCAGAAGAGTGGCTCTTATTTGAAGTAGGATGCTGCAGGACTTTTTATAAAATTGCAGCAGAAGTTTTAAATCTTCAATAGTTCAAAATAGTTTAAAAAAAAATCTTATTTGGAAGTAAATTCCCCCAAATGACACCCTGAAGAAAAGTCAGACTGTTCCTAAGCGGCTTTCTGTCCCAGCTGACTTGACTGCACGGTCTCGACTCCCGCTTCGTGTTTTCGTATTCATGCATTTTTCTTTTACTTTGTTTCTGATTTTGGTGTCAGTCTGTGGGAAGCGCTACAAGAACCGCCCAGGCCTGAGTTACCACTACGCCCACTCCCACCTGGCTGAGGAGGAGGGGGAGGAGAAGGAGGAGCTGGAGATCAACGAGCCCGCCCCGCCGCCGCCCGAGGAGCCGAAGAGTAAGAGATGTGCGGCAAAGGTCAACAAGGTCAAGTCGGTGATTTTTATTTTTTTTATTACTGATGATGATGTTTTTTCTTTATTGCTTTTCCTAACCAGCTCCCAAAAAGGGTCCGGACGGTCTCGCCTTGCCCAACAATTACTGTGATTTCTGCCTGGGAGACTCCAAAACCAACCACAAGACGGGCCAATCAGAAGAGCTGGTGTCCTGCTCTGACTGTGGACGCTCAGGCACGTTCAGGTTTTATGGACAGGAACTTGAGTAGATCTGTATACGTTGTGTTACGTGTGTGGGAATGAGAGCTTTGACTGCTTGCAGGCCACCCCTCCTGCCTGCAGTTCACTCCCGTCATGATGGCGGCTGTGAAGACGTACCGCTGGCAGTGCATCGAGTGTAAATGCTGCAACATGTGTGGCACCTCGGAGAACGATGTGAGTTATCATCGTCGCTCAGATTTACACGTATCAGCTCCGGGATAATTCCCACATGACTACAGTAAGAATAGAGCTGCAAGCATACTAACAACAGAAGTATTATGGTCTGTACCACTGGCTAATTACACATGAACGTAAAAGCTTTTCTGATGTTTTATTTGTTTTTGTGAGTACGTTCTGTCACCTGGAAGTCAGCATTTAGTGTGGGAACGCCCCGGGTTAGCTGGGCGCTCACCTGTTCAGGAGGTTCAGGTTTTCTCTGTTCGGCTTCTTCCAGGATCAGCTCCTGTTCTGCGACGACTGCGACAGAGGCTATCACATGTACTGTCTCAACCCGCCCATGTCTGAACCTCCAGAAGGTAACCGCACCTGATCGGCACGGGTTTAGCTCGTAGAAAGGAACCGTTTCAAGATCTTAGTGGCGGGGATGTAGACGTCGAGCTGCGTGTTATTGAAAGAGAAAATTATCTTACAAAATTTGAGATTTCACCCCAATATGATCTGACCTGAGCATTTACCTGTCAGACCCGGAGCAACAAACATTACGTTTTTATTTTGAGGCAGTTTTTTTGTGATGATTTAAACAAATACAGTCAGTAATTTACAACAAAAGCTGAGGTTTGACTGCTCAAACGGTTCTTATTTCATGTTTGCTCCTTCCATGCTTGTAGCTCAATTTAAGGTTACAGAGAACAGCTTTAGGTTTTCAATAAAACCCTCTGACAAAAAGCTTTTAAAAATAAAGTCTTTATCTATAATAGATTAAATTGAGCCGAGTGTGCAGCATTTATAGAGCTCAGTTCTAACAAGAACCACAAATGAGGTTGACTCTAGAAGCCTTATTTTAGTAATATTGAAGGTTTTTATCTCAGAAGAGTTTAGTGTTTTAACTTTTCAGACATAGTTTAGCGTAAAACTCTTACTTTACCCTTTATTAAAACAAAATTCCTGTGTTTCTTCGTGTGGTTATTTAAGAAGATTCAAATGACCGTTAACATTTGATTAAAAATAATTCTGTTCACTTGTGGTCTCCACACATTTTATGACAGCATATATTCCTAAATAATCCTCTTTAAACACCTGAAAGCTGTTTTCTCTGTGCCGTTTGCTCTCAGGGAGCTGGAGCTGCCATCTATGTCTGGACCGTTTGAAAGACAAGGCGTCCATATACCAGAACCAGCCGACGTCGTGATGGCCGCCCCCGGCATGCGCTCAGTCATCACCCGGCCGTCCTGCAGCAGCGTGGTTTGTCCCCGGAGTTACGATGACCTTCCCTGACGGGCAGCGGCGGGGGGATTGGAGAGGGGGAGGGGTTTGTCCTGAACAGACGGGGTTGTGAAAAGGGAAGTAGACTCAACCAGACCGGCCTCAGTTAGCTTGACTGTTACACAGGTCCGACCTCAGATTCACTCAGATAGTGTTTTTAAATTTTCACCCGCCGGCCGCGTAGTTTGGCCGCTCCCATTTCAGACCCAGCGTAAATGGCTGAGCGCTCACTTCCTGCCGAGCGTTTTACCCGAAGCTTCTGAAGCCTCGCCTCTGTCCTGCGAAGTCCAGATTTTTATGAAAACTAAAAGAAACGAAGCTCATAAAACTCAAAACAGCATGCCCAAACTTACTCAATGACGGTTAAAGAACATTTTATAATATTTCTATATTTCTATATTATATATTAGAGTTAAATATGTAAATAATTTAAGGAGGAAATTGTCGTTAGAAGTCCTCGCAGCGGGGGGAAGCGTTCACCTTATTTTGTGGCTGACGGTGTTCTGTGATCCATCTGATCCTGTCAGAAGGGTTTCGCCAAGACTGTAAATGATTTTTCCACCCCCTCCACTGCCAGCAGGCGCACGCCGCTACAAAAAACAAACTGGAGATATCGATGGAGCGTCTGTCGAAGTGGCGGCAGAAGCTGAAAGATGCCAGATAAGACTTTAATCTCTCGGTTCACTCTTTTAATTCAGGCTTCTTTTTTTTTTTAAGCTGTCAGCTTTTCTCTTTTCTCTACCGGTCCTGAAGACTGCGGCGACACGACACAGACTTGACGCCGATGTACGACTGGCCTGTCTGACAGACGGTCATCTGAACGGAAACAGCTACTTTGTAAGACTCCTTGCGTCAGCTTTCAGGTAAAGGGGAATATCGCTGCGTTCTAGCAGTTTGTTATTCGCCACATCGGGCGCGGTTTGATGGGACGCCGCGGGGTTGTTTGTAACGCAGTTCAAGAGGAGGACGGTCACTGGATTACAGAGGAGAAGCAATACGAGAGCTGGAGCGCGATGCTGTAAAGACCTCAGAGAGGCTGTGCCAGCAGCTGCGAACGTGTAGTCCTGAGGAGACGATTCTCCTGCTTTCAGAATTATTTTTTTATGCAGCCGTTTTTCCTTCTGCGTCAAGACTAAAGGAAAAAAGTCCGACTGAACCGCCGAAGCAGTTGCTTTTACCTCAAAGAGAATCAGTATTTGGAGGGTCGAAACGTGCTGTAGATAAACGGGACAAACAGCTGCAGCGTCTGCTTCGATGACTGCATGTTGTGTAGTGAAACAGCTGCATGCTCAGTAATCGTCTTCACTCGCAGTTAGGGTTGGTTTTTTTTTAAGGTGTTGGGGAAATGGTGTAATATATGCTAACCATGCTAACATGTTTCAGTAGCCAACTAATAAATACTAAAGCATTACACGAGTATCACTTGGTTTGTTTTTGGGCTCACGTTTTAAACTTACTGCTTTCTCTAGAGGCAGAGGCCACTAGAATATTTGTTGTTTTTGTATTCATCAGTAATTTTTTATTTTTTTTTGGCGTACCTGACTGTGTGGACATTGTGGGATTTCGGTGGAAGTTGGTTTTCGAGTTAATCCTTTGATCCGGGTCTCAGCTGAGCCTCTCGTCCGACGCTCTGACAGAACAAGGAGGTCGTATCGCGATCAGGAGGTGAAGCGAGGGAGATTAAAGCGTCCAGCCTCCGAAAGACTTCTTTGTCTCATTACAACTGCTGTGGAGTTATTGTTTAATATTACAGTATGCTTTCTGAGGTGGGAGAGAACTGTTTGTTACATCAGTGATATTTAAATTAAGATCATAGGTTTACATGGTAGGTGAATGTTATTCGGGTGGATTTTATTTGGGTTGTGATGGAATGTTGTATAAAAAAAAAAAAACAACTTCAGGAAAATAAAATACTAGGCACTATTATCTGCTGTTTCTTCTTCTTCTCCACGTTACATTTAAGTTAACCTGAGCGTTTGATAAAGGATATTGTGGATAATCCAGAGGCGATGTTACCGTTTTTGCAACTTTACAATTTTATTTTATTTTTCTTTGAAGTCCTTCATCATATACTTCAAAAAATGGGTTAGGATTAAATGATTTTGAAAACTAAAATGTCACATTTTCCTTATTGGTCTTTTTCAAAACGTTTCCCTCAGATTACATTAAACTGAAAATAAATGTATAATTTATTCATGACGTGAGAAAAGCTGCAGACGTTCTGAACGGGTGGAGCCCCCACATTCAGACTGACTCCTTCCAGCAGGAAATAAAGGGTTAAAAACATCCGTTATTGCACTTTTTTATTGCACTCAAGATACAACAGTCTCCTAAGGGTCAATACAATCTCTAAAGCAGTAAATCTTTACTCTAAAATATCATCTACCCCCAACATGACAGCAGAAGAAACGAAACATTGTATGGAGAATGGAGCTCAGCTGTTTGTGTTGTTGTTGTTATTATTATTATTATTATTATTGCCAAATCTGGATCAGGAAGGTTACCACAGAGACTCCTGACAGCTGAGTGAAACCAAAAAAAAAAAAAAACAACCAAAAAGACACACTGAGTCATCTGCTGGCAAAACGAGGATGGGGAAAATGACATTTCTTATCTCAGGTAAGGATAAAAAAACACAAACACATGAAATTAATAAGCGGTTACTGTCATTACTCCTCCGTAATTAAATGAAACATTCAGGAGATAAAAGCAGAAAAGCTCATGTTCAGTTTTTGTAAGCGTGAACTTAAAAGAATAAAAAGGGGCAATCCTGTTTTTTTTTTTAAACCAGCGAGTGTTTTTCCATTTTTGGTTAATTTATTTTTTAATTAAAAAAATTCAGTGTTCCTATTCATAAAATAAAGCTACGCACGTCAGTAGAAACAGAAAATCTAAAACGCTGAAAGACAAACGGAGTGCTAAACTGACTTAAAGCTTTCAGAGTCCACTGAACATTTACAAATGAGCACTCATTTAGTTACAATAATTCACAAATAAGTTTACATCATTCTTTAAAAAAAAATAAAATACCACAAAACAAGTCTCTAAAGGACATTCATTCCTGTAAAACTATGTAAGTTAACAATTATAAACATTAAAAAGTATCGTCGAGCGTATCGTACGGCCACCTGGAAGGAAAAAATAAATCCCAGGATCCCTTTGATGAAACGTAAAATTCACAGATCTAATATTCAAAAATACCAAATACTTTACGTTTCCTCATAAAACAAGAACTGCAGTATGTGCCCAGATTGTTAAACGCTTTCTCTCCGTGAAGTGAAGGAAGAGTGTTTATGTTTGTGGTAAATGCAGCATTATTTACCAGAAAACACAGAAATGGGTTTGTATTCTGCACATCTGATGAGTTATCGTTTGAACTTATTGTCTCATCAAAGTTAACTTAAAACAACAACAAAAGGAACTATAAACATGAAGCAGATCGATTGTTGGACCTAAATGTGAAATATGTTACCAACCAGTACTGAAAGTGTAATAAAAATACTCTGATATAAGATGTTTCTGTTTATCTAGGGGTACCAGTACTGGTAATGTTACAACGTGCATTTTAATCTTGATTTTTCTAAAAGTATTTGAATTTATCCTCTTTTTTTTTTTTAACATCACGTGAGGGCGTACATTCAGACCAGGAGTTGAAAAAGTAGTCCCAAACGTGACAACAGGTGGTATTTCCTTCCTGCACTTCCACCTTTTGACGAGTCTCGTAAACCCCAGAAGTCATTTAGTGAGTTTCCTGTGTTGGATTAACACAGATTTTTAATTTACATTAATTAGCGACTGTGCAAAACCTGCTGTTAGATAAGTGCTGCTATTAAAATAAAAATAACTCCTCTTCCCCCACAGTCTGTTCAGCACCATGTTTAAGTGTTTAAGTTAGTAATGTTGCTCAATTAAAGACGATTTGTGGTTCTAGTGATGACGATGAACTAGCTGGTTAATTTGACTAATCTGCTCAGCTGCAGCAGGATATAATTCAGAATCATAAATAGACTAAATCGTGTCAAAAGACTGAATCTAAGCAGCTACTGGCCTGCTGCTTTAATGAATTATTGGTAGAATGGCGTTTATTACATATTTGCCAATTAGTCTGGCAGCTGGAGGGCTAACATGGAGATTTATCGTGAAAATTTAAACTTTATTTCGATAAAGGATGTTAGCGGAAAGGGCCCTGAATTAGTTTAAAGGAGAAATGTGCTTCGGCAGATTTCAGCTCAGTTTTTTGTTCGTAATTCTAAAACAAAACGGCAAAGTGGCAAAACTGTTTTTAAAGGCCTAATCATATCATCTGCCAGGTTAATAAAGAGATAATTCAGATCTTTGGAGGTGGGGTTCTGTGGAAAGGTTATGAACAATTTACATCTTACCTGTTGTAGACAGCTCTTTGAACGACGCAAAATTAATGGTGATGTAAAGGTTCAAAGCAGGGGTGGGCAACCCTGGTCCTGGAGAGCCACCATCCTGCATGGTTTCATTGTTCCTCTGCTCCAACACACCTGATTTCAATCAAAGGGTGATTAACAGGCTTCTGCAGAACATGAAGAGGTGATTTAACCTCTGAATCAGGCGTGTTGGAGCAGAGAAACAAGGACAACATGCAGGATAGTGGCCCTCGAAGACCAGGATTGCCCACCCCTGCTTTAAAGAATAAATAACAGCTGTTTAACTTTTAAGATTGGAGTTTTAAGGAGGCAGCGACTGACTGAGGATGAGCCGTTACCTCGTCAGTCCTGTCAGAGGTCAGCCAGAGCGTTATCTACAGCATGTAAGATATTAACTGTTACCACAGAACCCCACTTCAGAAGATCCAAATTATTGCCAAGTCCTCTTTCTTGATACCTAAAGTCTTGTCAAACACAGCACTGTACAGGAATGACGACGTGTGTGTTTGTGCAGCCGAACATTGTCACCAAACTGAGACCGACAGAGGGGCACAGAAAAGTCTCACACGGAACACAACACTCTTGGGTTTGTTTGTTTTTGTTGCTTTTTTTTTTTTTTTTTCTTTTTTGGCTTCAGGTATGAAAACGTGTGGCAGAAAGGGAGCTATCAGACAGGTCACCTGATGATGAGGTGGACGTTTGACCTTAAGGCCTTTACATCTGTCCAAAAAGGATGGAGCAGAGAAGGAAAATAGCATAGAGAAACATCAGACCCAGACCCAGCCGGCGGTCCAGCCTCCAGTGGTTTAGATGAACACTCAACACCTGTGAGCACAGATCAGAGGAAGACTCACCTGAAGATACTTTACAGGTTTGCTGCTTAAAATTAAAAAACAGTGGGGAAATGGGCAAGTCTCATTCCTTAAATGAATGATCATAAAATAAAACAGTTATTTAAAACAATTAATGCAACTATAAATTATATTGATCACATATTAAATCATTCTGATGCAATTTAAGGCAACAAATGTAAGAAACATTTGATATTTCTGCTTCTTTCCAAAAAGCCTCGAGAACAGTTTGGAAACTTAAACTGATCCTAATTTTGTGTGGCATCCTGACAGCATTTCATTAACCTCTGGTATTTTCTGTTTACTTACAGTCAAAAACACTGACGCCAGCAGCAGGATGACAGAATATACAAGTCCTTTATTATTTATGGAGATCTGCAGGAGAAAAAAAAAAAATCACATTTTAAATCGGTCATAACAGAAACGTTAAAAATAGAAGAAAATGGAAATGGAGGTGTATGCGTACTATAGATCCATGGTCCACCACAAGGGTACGCAGAGCCCAGGGGAAGCCCAAACCCAGCAGGATGTCAAAGATGTTGCTGCCTATGGAGTTAGACACTGCCATGTCCCCCATGCCTGACAAGATAAATGATGTAATGAAGCCCCCTGCACCACTAAACAGGGACAGGACGAAACGGATTTAAAGATCCAGTTAGCAAGCAGGGGACTTCTTTTTTTTTTACCTTGTCGAGCTACAATCAGGCTCGCCATGCAGTCTGGTACACTGGTTCCTGCTGCCAGGAAGGTTATACCCATGATGTAGTCTGGGATGTCTAATGTAAAGCTGATGATGGTGACCTGTTAAAACAAAAAACAAACACTCTGCAAAGAGCTGCACGTGTGACGCTGCATCTAACTCGTGCCATCATTTACAACAACGGTCTTACCATCCACACCATGAGGTAGGAGAAGACAGCGATCCACAGGGTGGAGGCCACGAAGGTGACCATGAACCAGCGGTGCCAACGTGGCAGGATGCAGTTAGGCACGGTGCAGTAGAGCAGGATGCCCAGAGGCCAGGTGATCACCCACCTCACCCGAGCAGAGCAGCTGCCTGCGTCACAAGGGGTCAGCCAGAGGAAAACATGGGGAGATTTATTCAATACACACAATCCACATAGTTAAAAAACAAAAATGCTTGTTTAAAATTAGATCTGTCGTTCTCACCTGGCATGCGCACCGGACTAAAAACCCCATCTTCATCCTCCTCTTCCTCCTCTGGCCGGCTCGCCTCAGCCCCCGGCTTGTTTCCCGACTCCTCGTCTCTTATCCCAGGTCTCCCGCCTCCGTTCTCCAGACTGCAGGAGCCCGTCCTCTTCAGGCTGTTGCTGGCTGACGCCTTCCTTGAGGCCGGAGCGGCCTCGCCGTCCCGCTGGTGTTTGGAACTCCTGATCAGCCTCTGCCTCTGCGACGAGAGAAGGACAAGCTTTTTTTTAAAAAAAAGAAGAAAACACACAGTCCCGCGCGGCTTTGTGTCGTGACGCCTGAGGGGTGCGGTAAATACCTCGCTGATGACCATGCGTCCTGCCATGGAGAGCCTGGTGCGGGGCGAGAAGTGGGGGGTGATCATAATCCGCAGGCCGGCCTCTGAGAAGGACAGCTTGTGGGGGTTGAGGATGAGTAGCTCGTCCACCATGATGACTGGGGGGGGCTCCTGACCATGGCCTTGCCCTGCGGCAGTTGTACACAGTTACAGAAACAGGACTCTGCGGTGAACAGGTTTAAAAACCTGCACAGACGTGTTTACTGGCATTTAATGTCAGCCGACCTTTGTTGAGAAGCACCATGGAGGTGTTACAAGGCGCGGCCTCGTCTGCCATCTTGTTCTCTTGACTCCCCTCTGACCAGCGGCAGCACTGCCTGCCGCTCCTAAACTGACGCATCACAAACACTGAAATCTGAGAGTTGAACCTGCAGCCAAAAAAATAAAATAAAAATCCCACAATGAGCGAGGCTGGGCCTTACAGTTCCCACGTGTAAAGGCACAGAAAACAGCAGCATTCCAAACTTACTTCATGATTAAAATGTAGATCCCATACATGGTCATGAGGATCAGGGACTCCCACCTGCACAGCCAACAGCACATTTGTGTTTAATCACAGAAAAGTTTGCATTTTATGTCAGCTAATAGCTGCTAAACGTGAATCTGATTCTCAGCCTCGGGTCAAGGCCGAGCTCGCTTCAGTTTGTAGTTTTGTGATTTCCAACCAGATGTTTGTGCTTTATGACACTTTCTTGTCTGGCTCATCGATATTAACAAAGGTGTGCCCGTCGTCGGATGACGTCTTTGTTGCATTTTTCATGTTTTTAGGTTGCCAAATATTTGCAGCTCATCCAATTTAATTATCACCAAACCTGTAAAAGGTAGATATTCCTGGTTCTCTGCAAAAACACTGAGAGGAGATGGAGTGAAAGGTTTCTCTTAACATATGATATAAATGTTACAAAAGGGATGAAAATAAAAATAGCTGAAAAGCAGAAAACAAACTCCACCAAATTTCACAAACTAGACTTGAAGTAATTGAACTTTCCTCTCCATATTTACTCAGACCTTAGACAGAAACACCACATGAGCACTGAGCACATGTGAAAATTTACGTCTCAGGTCTCCAGAGACGAGTTTCTGGCAAAGACCAGCCGAAAACAAATCTGCCAGCCCGTGTTCAGGGGAACAGTGAGGTGAAATACCGCAGGTTTAGTACAGTGTGGCTCAATAAACAGCCTGCTGTATATCTCCCAAGAATCCTTAGCCACAGCAGACTTTTACCCCATAAATAAATCTACTTTTTCATTAAATCCACACACTTGAATAAACACACAGAAAGAAAAAAACAACCTTCAAAACAAAGCATCAAGTCAACAGAATAGAAGATATTCACCACCGAGGGTTCAGATGCATCAAAAGCACTAAATGTGATTGAGATGAAAGAGCGGCAACACAAAAAAGAAATCAATCTGCAAGTCACTGATCGTGCAGCGAATGTCATCAGTAGTCACATCAAAGCTGGCGCACGAATTGAAAGGAATCAAAACCAATTTTACAGCAGTGTTTAAAGCCATCTTGTCCCTCATCGCGTCTGACGGGATCAAAAACGTATCCCGATGTTGGGGGGAAATCATGGACCCCGACCGATTGAACAAGTTCCACTTTGACTCTGTGATTGTGGGAGCCGCCGACCCAATCAGTGCCGTGATTGTAATAACAGTCGTTTCAGGAGGAGGTTGTGACACAGCTCAGGGTGTTCGAGAAAAGAGGAAACTTTGAGCAACTGTGACACAAACATAAGGAAGGCCTCGTTTCTTATTGTAAAGAAGAGCTGAGCAGTCCCTACATCATTTAAATCCACTCAGAGAACTCACCAGAAAACTCTGTCATCATAGATAACCTGAGGAGAGAGCAGAACAGACTCTTTAAAATGAGATTTTAAAAAATGTTAAAACAATTAAAAAAGGATTATGTTGTGTGTCTCACCATGATGAGTGCCAGTACGGACAGGATGTAGAAACAGGAATCTCTGAACAGAGACCACCACGTCAGAACCACTGTCTGCGGGGAAACGTTACAAACATCAGTGTCGAACCGCACGTAGGAAAAGATTAGCTTATTTCAGATCCAAACCAGGACAAGAACAGAGGGACATTAAAGCAGCATTCCTTGAAGGAATACGTACGGCCCACCGCCTTTCACGACGAGGTCTTAAACAAAGATGTCACGCCTTCTCTCAGCTACTACCACAACTAATTTCAGCTTAATATCTGTAAAAATGACACAGCTGATCGAGCTTAGCAAACAGCCACTGCTGTTTGCTAAGCTCGATCAGCTGAGGCAGCCATCTTGAATCGAGTTGTAGCTGCACATTCAGTTCTTACTCACTGCAAGATTCACAAAAATCTGTCCAGCGCTTCATGAGATATTTTGCAGACAGAAAAACACACACACAGGCCCAAACAAAGGCAAATACATTATCGCCCGCCTTTCATGACTGCTGGTGATCAACAGATTCTTTACCAGACAGCGCTTCCTTGTTCAAACCTAATTTGCTTTACATTTTTGTAACAGACAAAAATACATATAATAAAAAGTTTAAAGAATAATGGACCTGTGTCTGTAGTCTATTTCTAGCACTGAAAGGTCAATATTTTGTGTGAAATGAGCACAAATAAAAGACATACGAGAGGACACTGATGTAAGTCCTACCTGTCCTGCAAAGATCCCGCTCAGCCCGATGATGACCAGGATGTTGAAGACAGCAGAGCCCACGATTGTGCCGACCCCGACGTCACCTTTAGTGATGAAGACGCCTGAAGACAAGTTTAGATTCTACCTTTAGCTCTGCCATAGTGTGTCCTCTCTGAAACACATCTATTACACTTTCTAAGGGCCAAATCAACATGGACTGATGGCTCTGACACGAGGATTCAGATTTTTATCTGATGCTATAACATGAAAACACCTGCAACTTTTATCTTAAATGACACGTTTAGATGGGATTCTGCTCTGACACCTCAGCAAACGTCTTGTGCATATCTTCTGATGTTCTGCACTTCACTCTGCTGACACCTCCTGGATGACTGTGGCTCCTGCAGAGCCCTGGGAGACTATCTTAAGCTTGTCTCTGTTTAAGTGTCAGGAGTAAACTTCGACGAGCTGTCTCGAAGCCGTCGCAGCTGTCACTGGGTTTAGATCCCGCTAAGCTACGAACCGATAAGAGAGGTGAAGAGCTCCGGGGCGGAGCTTCCTGCAGCCATGAACGTCGCCCCGGCCACATCCTCACTGAGCTGCAGGTTCTGAAACGTTAAGACAAACCAAAAAAAAAAAAAAAAAAACTCTTATAATGAGCTGGTAAAGCAAGAACATTAAATCCGAAGGCGTGTTTGGTCTTCACCTCAGATATTTTCTCCAGGGAAGGAACAAAGTAGTCGTCACAGACGATGGCCAGAGCGTAGAACATGTAGATGGCCTGGAAGGTGCAGATGAGCAGAATGAAGACAAATACAAAACTATGACGCCAACTTGTGCAGTGCGGTAAATTATACTGTAATGACGTCAGTTATAGTGATAATGATCCGAAGATGGAGGTAAATTCTAAAAAATGCAGAGTTTTAAGGAGAAAGACTCACACAGAGAGCGTGCAGCAGCACAGCCCCGTGTTTCCTCTGCTCCTTGGTGAAAATGTCCTCTGGAAACTCATGGATGGCTGCCAGAGAAATGAACATCATCATAAATCCGTTCCTGATTTTAAAGTGCTTGCAATTTTATTCAGTTTACTTTCTAAATGTTGCGTTTATGAACCAGCAATCCTAAAACAAATTAAGAAAAAAAAACATCTTTATTGCTATTTTGGTTACATTTCATTATTTTGAAATGACTACAAGGCCGCCTTAACGCAGCCCACAAGACGCTATAGGCACAGCCTTCATGTCGCGTTAAAGAAGGAAACAGGAAGTGTGTTGGAGGCAAAATTGGCAGCTGCTTCCTGTCCTCCTTTGAGTGCAAAACGGAGAACCGAGGAGCCCCGCAACACCTTGGCCGCCCTCTGTTTTCTTGCCATTGCAAAAGACAGCCTCGAGAGTGTGGCACAGCTCCAATTCACAACTCTGAGCTGAGCTGGATGAATTTTAAAACACAGCTGAGACCGGAGCTATTAATAGCCGCTCTGCTGCGTGAGACAACAATGGGTCGACATGCACACAATAAGCACAGTGTGGCTGCGGCGCTGCACGGAGACTGCGTGGATTAAGAGTGGGTCCCTTGTGATCTGGGATAGGAGATCTGCTCTATGACACTGCAGTAGCACAGAATGAGAGCCGGAGGCCATATGGTCCCGAGGAGAGGACTTCAATTTGGCCCTGGTCAGATGGAGAATGTAAATACTTCTTGAGGATCATTTTTTAAGACTTAAGACTTGAAATGAGTTTCTAGAGAGTAGCCGTGTCTCTGCTTTCTTTAGACTAAAGAAAAAAAAAACTAAAGTTGTGTGCCAGCTGTTGCTGCATGGCAGGGCTTGGTCCCAATGATCCACGAGGCTTAGCAAATAAAACTTTCTGTCATCTTGTTGAGGAAAGGACAGAGCCGAGATGAGAAGCTGCACTCTGTGTATCGAGGCGATCAGCTGTTGGACATCTGTGCCTCTCTCTGTGGCTTCATTTCCATCACCTTCATCTTTGCTTTTGTTTTTTTGTTTCTGTCCTGGAGGCCTTCCAGTCTCCTTTCTGCTCCGGCACATAAACTCTCAGGTTCTGCTGTCGGTGGAATCGCAGGACCACTAAAACCAGCTTCAGATGGACGCTTTGAGGGGTTGCTCTGGTGAAGGTAGTTGCTATGGTGACCTTCTCCCTTGGGGCAGCCGCTTTTTCTTTTTTTTTTTTTCTTTTTGTTGTTTTTTTTTTTTTGATGGGTGGCAGTAGGAAGCCAAAGGCTAGGCGACTGCGTCAATAGTGAGAAAGGGGGAGGTGAAAATGTTTTTCCCATGGTAGGGGTTTATAAAAATGAGGAAAAAAAAAAAAGTAGAAGTGACAGCAGCTCTGGACTGCAATGTCTAAAAATATTTATTTTTCCTTACAAACCCTCAGGAGAGGACTGAGAGAGAGCAAAGGGAGGCGGAG
>NC_051442.1:14389578-14484988 GCF_001649575.2 Kryptolebias marmoratus
GGCACAGGCTGGTTTACTGAAGGTTGCTGAGCAAGAGTGGGGTTTGGAGAAACTCTTCAGCTGAGAACAGGCCCACCACCGGAAACAAGCGAAGAAGATGACTGCACATCTGCAGCCCCCCAAATCAAGGAACTGAAGGGGAAAAAGAACAATAAAGTCTGATTTTTTCCTAACTCGGGAGCATTTGGACCCAACATCACACCTCTCTGTGCTTTGTAACTTTTTACTTTTTACTCCAGATAAATTTGCACATCTGATCCCACTTTGTGCGCATTGGGGTCTTCACAGAGGCTCGTGTGTCGTTTCACTCCCACACGAGCTGAAGTACCCTGTGTTGTGGGGCGATTTCACGAATCCCTGCAGATTTAGTTGCAGTCAGCTGCGTGGTGGCCATAAAAACGACAAACCGTCAGTGATCGCTGCTCGTGCTGTTTTCCCTGACTGGGGAGGACCTCCTCCGCGGCGGAACAAAGGGGACGAGTGCGATGTTAAAAATGATGTGCAGCTCCTAAAACAAGGACATCTGAAGTGGATTAATGTTTGGGATTTTGGGTTGTATGTGTAATTGGAAAACATAAAAAAGTTCCCTTCAGTTTAATTAAATAACTCTTGAGTGCACAACATGAACACCTCAAATGGCACCAAAATGCAGAGTGGCAGTGATGAGTGCTTTCTAAGGTCTCAAAGTGCAAACAACCTGTATCCAGATGAGTGTTTTTTGATTGTTTTCCATCACAGTGATGTCCAATCGCCACATTCATGAAGGTACAAAAACAATACAAAACTTCAGGCACTCCGCTCTAAGATGCATTTGACAGTAAATGGTAAATGGATTATTTTTATGTGGTACTTTTCCAGTCTTGTTGAGCACTCAAAACACTTATACACTTTTACAAGACATACTCAGATTGGCACTCACAAAGCACGTCTTAATTTGCACAGCCTTTTAGGCTCTGCTTTTTTTTCTTTTATTATGCACAGACCAGTGAACTCATCTGAGGTAAAGTAGGGTTCAGTGTTTTGCCCCAGAACATTTTAACATGTGGACTAAGGAAGGGCAAATTAGAAAAAGAAGACATATAGTGACTTGTTTTTTTATTAAAACCATCAAACTCCGGTGCAACCCCAGTTGTGTGCTGAGAAAGACACGTGGAGATAATGCCAAGCTGGTTCGGACCTTGCCCAGATTAGCAAGTTCTGCATCAGACTTTGGGGAATCAGGAGATTCTGATGAGAAATGGGCTAATGGAACAAGACATTCATGGACGAGGGCAGTGAACTCAACACTGTTGGAATGCTACTATATGAGCAAGCCTAGAGAGAGGGGCTTTATGGGAATGATGTGGGAATTATGGAATCTTTGATACCCATCACTGACTCAGAAACAACTTTGGACTCAGTGTCCCAACATTTGCACGGGGAATCTGCTATCAAACCTAGAGACCACAGTGCAGTACGACAAGGGGGAGTCAGGACAGGTCGGGGAGGATATATCATCATCAACCACAAATGAGTATGGGTACCAAACCCCACTGAAAAGCCCTGAGGAACTAAATACAAGAGCGGCTGACCTGAGACTGAAGATTGTGACCAAGTTAAACACCTACGACCTGCACCCCCTGCCAAGGCTAAGTGACAAATTACCCTCTGAAAGTCTGCTAGAAGATACGAATGCAGCACTGCTAAGTATCCTGCCTGACACCATCAATGTGCTGCTAAAAGATCAGGGCTACAAGTCGAAACGAGTATCGTCTCCCATGGAGGAGGAGGCTGAAAGCTAAGATCAAGGCAAAACAGAGAGAGATCAGCCGGCTGTCAGAACAGAAACAGAAAGGTGCGATGAAGAAAGACCCGCGACAACAATACGGCAACTTGTCCATACCTGAGGCTCTGAAGTCTGCCAAACAACACCTCACAGCTCCGGCTACGAGCCTGAGGAGGAAAACTCCGGAGAAGCCAGGAGAATCCACACCTTCCCGGGTGTTCAGGGGAATAACACGAGAACAGATCCACCGAGGAAACTATTAATGATGATGATGATTCAGAGTCTGTCAGCTATCATGTTAGCCAACATTAAGCCTAATCAGCTAAATGTTTCACAAAAAACATCATATTTTTACAGTTAAAAAAAAGAGTAGCAGTGAATACTGACTAACAAGGAGCTGTTTATTTCCATTTGTTTTATTAATGTGCAAAGAGATGTGATATGATGTGATTTCTATAGATAGAGACTGACCGACACTGGATCAGTTCTTGGAAGCAGAAATTAAGTTTGATTTAACAAGAAATGTGGGGACACGTGACTTTCTTTCTGGGGCTTGATAGCAGACTGAACTCATTCAACTCAAAAAGAAAAGAAAAATCAACTTTGTCGCTTCTATTAAGCCCTAAAGGCTGAATATATTTCATTTAGTGAGGCGCTCAGATGTGCAGGTGAAAAGTAAATTATTTAGTTAATTTAGAGTAGAATAAATCCAGCCTTCTCGTCTTTATCTCCTCCCAAGTTAAATCATCCGTATTCATAGAATTGGAGAGTAAGTTTTTTTCTATTTGCTGCTGCTTTTTGTTTTGTTTCTAACTGTAAATTATCATGAAAAGGTTTATATATGACTCAACTTCAGGAATACGTGAGTTAATAATTATCTACCAGCTCTTTCTCTAGTGTTTTATAAGTTCGTTAGAAAATCAAACATAAGATTGTCAGTCCTTGTATTTTTCATTCACCAGAGGATTAAAATTTACTTATTATCACTGTTTAAAAACAGGTTATAAAAACAACATATTTTAATGTTAGCCTCCAAAAACAAAAAATGAAACATGCATAATAAGAAGGAACCTTCAATGTCTGATTTTTTTTTTTTTTTTTTTGGTCGGCTTGAGGATTTGTGAAGCCTACAAAAAAAAAATTACAAAGTAATCGTGGTAGGAGATTTAACCGGGTCAGCTGATCGTAAATCTTTTGTGTCTGTGCTGCAGTGTAAGTTCAACACGCGGGCCGTGGCAAGGTTGTACCTAAAGGATATTTCCATGGCTGAACTACAGACGAGGGGAAATGTAAGAATTTAAGAATAAAACAGGGTTTTTTGAACAGTTTGTAGAGCGCTATTCTGAGTTCAGTTCACAGTTTGTCAAACTGAACACTAAAGGCTCTCTTTGAGGATAAGTTGTAGATATAGAACAAAAAAAAACAGAAAATTGTGTCAACTTGCGAAAACAGTCATAATATCTCCCCTTTGTGAGACAGCAGTAATTTATTTTACATGTGATGCAGATATCAGAATCCAAAATATGAGTTATTTTTCCAACTTCTGCAGCAGCTCTTAGGCCAAAATGTATCCCTCATAAAGGCGAACGCTGCAGAGCTCTGAGGTCAGGGTGAAGCTGAATGACTGACAGCGGGCGGTACGGGATAATGTTATCGAGCTGAAAGTCTGCAGGGCATCCTGGCATCACGCTAAGGTGCTGACTGCCACACAAGCAACGGCGCATCGCCGCACACCCACCGAGCTGCTGCTTGGTGTGTGCACAACACAAACGCCTCCGCTGCATTTTTCATGAGGAATCAAAAAAATAAATATTTCATCCAGGTGTGTAATGTTAATTCAATTATGCATTTGTTCTTTGATTCCCTTTCCTTTGAGGTGATGTGAATACGGAACTGATGAGCCAACAGCAGGGCTTCAATCCGCAGCGGTGAAAACATCAGGTACGCTGCCGGGACAGAGGTGGAGAAAAACAATGCTCACTGGTATCTTCACTTATTCATGAAACACACGGCTGAGAAACAAAGTAAGCAAAAGATCTAAACATCTTTTCATTAGTGGTAATCACAACTTTTAGGAAAACTAATGTCTCACTTTAGAGAACTCACAAGTATTTTTTTTATTCGCAGAGAGAAAAAAAAGGGACAAACTATAGATCCAAGAATATCCGTTTGAGGTTTTCCAAAACTTTTAACGCCCCCAGAGCTGTCCTGATAAAAGCACACGGTTCGAGACCATTTTAAAGGCGATCTGGGTTCTCTGCCAGGTTTTTTTTCTCTCAACACTTTCTCCCGAAATTCCCCCAAAAATACGACTGTGGAAAAATATTATTCTCAGCAGACTGCCGTTTGCCAAAATAAACACAATAACAAACCTCAATAACGACACGCAGCTCAGGCCATTTGCTTCATTTGCATCGTTCAGATTCCTCCAATCCAACCCCCCCCCCAAGAAAAAAAAAAACAACAACTCGCCGCTCTATTTTTGGCTCGTCACTTTGCACTTTTAATGCTCAAAAAGACGGAATTGTCTGGGTTTCAAAATTTAGCATTCAGTTGCCTAGCAACGGCGGTCTTGGAGGCTTGTCAGCCGAAGCCGGATCACGCCGTCTCCATCTTGTTAAGCAGCGGAGAGATGAAAAGAGAGAAAGAGAGTCTGTGGCTGGATGATGCAGCGCAATCCCCGAGATAATATCCCCAAAGGTCCGGGGAAGGGTTTTTAATCACACTACAGATTATACAATCACTGTCAGACGGCCTGCTAAGGAAGAGGGCGGAAATCTGAGGCTGGAGCCGTGCTCACCGCTGTGTCTAAAACTACCTGTCCAGCCTTTTGTTCGCCTCCCTGGCTCCAGTATATTACCACAATGAAGTGTCCGCCCGCACTGAGCTTGTGTCTTTGTAAGAGATGATGAGGGAGATCTGTTGGCAACCAGGAACTCAATAAAGGTTAAGTGTGTTATATAGAAGCAGAATACAAATGGATGCACAAAGCAAATGGAGCAATGATAGAGAGATACACCGAGTCTCATTACTTCTCTTTCAAAAGGTCAGGAAAAAAAACAAAAAAAACAAAACAACACCTCTCATAGTAATATCACAGAGGAGGACGTGAAGCAGCTGTGGGGCGATGGAGGGCCTTTAGCATTTGAAACTGTGAGATCAGCCGTCCCTGATGAGTTCATGCAACTCTATTACAAGCATTAACGCCAAAATCCCATTTCTCCCCTTCCTCTTAACCATACCCCTCTGTTTTACCTTTAAGCCCCTCCTTCCTGCACTCGCACCAGGAAAATCTACAGATTTTGTTTAAACGTTGAGCCTCCTTGCCAAGCAAATGGTTTACTTCTTGGTGTTAAAGTGCCATAACAACCATAATAATGTGTACCTTGGTATATTCTGATGTATGTATTTTAGCGTCATGGCTGGGGTGGAGGAGAAATACTAGCAAAAGCATCCTAAAATCTTATTTGTTTACAGTACTGTCAGCTTTCTATTTACATAGAATTCTGTGGTTATTTGCAAATGCAAACAGCAGCAGCTAGCTGTAGCACTTCTGGCGCAGTCTGGGGGACGTTTTACGGGAATAGCATAAAATTTCTGCAGGAATAACCGTGCAATGCAAAAGTGAAGGCTTGCCACACAGCCGTGAAATCTTTGAGACGGGAGTTGATGCGTCAACAAGCCGATCAAAAATAAACCTGATTTCTCCACATCGTTGTCTTTTAAAGAGCTACGTACAGCAGGTAAAATAAATTGTTCTTTACTTTTCCACGACAAAAGATCCGAACTATCCCTCTGAGGAGGATGAGACAGTTTCTGACTGACAGTGACAGGAGGCGCTTCAGTGACGTACAGTGTGAGGAAGATAAAGAATGCAAATCTCCGCGCATAAATTAATGTCTGGACTTGTAAATGAGCGTAGCGTGGACTGTGAAGTCTTTGTGCGGCACGATTTTGTATACTTTGTCAACATGCAAACGCACCTGCATGCAGATGAGGTCAGGAAAGAAGAATGTTTCACTCGGTCTACTGTGACGCAGATTGACTGTATTTACTGTGTACATATTTTCTCAGGTTTCACGCCTTCGGTAGGCTGTGGGATTGAGGTGAAGAGTGAGCGGAGCAAACCATTTGCAGGGTCTATTTTTAGCACAACTCGATTTGCATAGGTTACAGTAAGAATAAGGCTCCACGACGTGGTGTCAGGCTTCGACAATACCTGTGCAGTTTGCTTATCATTCAGCGTTGTGACTGACAGGCCAATATTAGCACAACCACGGCAGAAATGCAAATGACATGAATACGAAATTAGGTTCTGTTAATAAAGCAACACATTTTACTTTCTGCCCCAGTTTTATTTTATCTGCGCTGCTCACCTCGCCCGACAACAAAGAGACTTTTTTTCCCTTCCATCTACATTTTTAATAATAAAACCATCAGCTGTGATGAACGCAGCTCATGTCAGCCAGCTTCCTAATCAGCCCGAGAACCAGGAGAACAGGGGTCGATGATAGCTGCATGTCTCAGTCATGATTTTATTAGGAGCAATTTAGATCCTGTCTAACTATTCTGAGAGCACAAGAACTTAGGAAGAAAGACAGTAACCGAGCATCCGGTGAAATCGGATCCGCTCAGAGCTTCTTTTCCGATCTTCACTTTGGCAGCTTCCTTTAATTTTCTCCATCTGTCTCCGGGAGCGTTTTACAGCAGAAGCTTCACACTGTTACAAACGAATGTGACGACACATCACCCACCGTCTTTCATGTCAGAGTTTTAAACTAAAATCCATCTTATATTGAGAGGGGACGGAGTTACAGCTGTTTTTTTAGACATTGTGCAGATCATGCGATACTCCAAGATGTGGCAGCCCTCGGAGTACGTGTTGAGGATGACTCTCAGCTACTGCTGCACCAAATTGTAGCTCCATATCTGTAACACTGATTTAAACCCATATTTGTGTAGCCTGAGATCGATTAATTATCGATTATCTTAAATTGAAAAGTTGTCGTTTGTAGATGTGAAACCAATGATGACTTTCTGTAGATTTTTATAAATATATGTCCAGTGGTTTATGAGCTAGTTTGGTAACGGACAAACATGGCTGACACCCTCCGTTGATGCTAAAATTTTAACTAAAAATAATGCGTAATGTGCAATGCTTAAACTATGTGTTGGGGATAATGCTCAGCTACTACCACACCAGATTTTAGCTTAATGACTGTAAAATCAGCTGAGTTATAGACATTTTTGTGTTTCCTGAGCTCAGTTGGCTGTGGCGGCCATCCTGAATTAGGATGGCTCCTAAAGGTTAATTAGTTGTACATGTACCAAACCGTTCAGTGATTCAAGAGATATTTTGCAAAATAGACAAATGAAAACACACACAAAGAGAGAAAAAAAAAATTATGGCCGCCTGACTTTCGGTCGATTAAAAAATCATATTACTGAACAATGAGCGACAATAAGATGAATCCGATTTATACTCTAGTTATATATTTATTTTTCCAAACATATTCCTGTAAATACCAAACTGTGGAGGGGAAAAAAAAACATAGAAACTATAAATAAACAGCCTACAGAGACCGTTTCAAGCCTCTGTCTGCGTCAACACTTTCCCATAGTTTTACTAAAATGGTATGCTTCGTTTTGTTCGTTTCTCGGTGAAAATAAAACCTTTACCACACAATTAGACAAAGAATATTTGGTAAATACATTTTCACACACAGCATCTCTAACCCTTTCCCGGTGAAACAGGTCCCCACAGAATGATACTGCCACCACCATGTTTGAATGTGGAGATTAAGTGAAAATGTCTGCTTTTCTCATGAAACTGCTGGTTCTCTCTGATTAAGGCCTCTCATCAGCAATGAATCACTTTAGATGAGCAGTCAGACATGCTGGTAGCTCTAAATTTAGAATATTTTACATTGGGAGACGATAACGCACCTTTTGGACACTTAAAAGCAAAAATTCAGTTTTTATTTTAAGGCTTGGTTCTATAAAAAAGTTTGAAACAATCAATATATGACCTCCGTAGGGAGAATTTTAGATTAGTTAGGATTCAAAGATCTATCTACAGCAGGCAAGATGTTCATTGTTCAGGAAGCCCACTTTAAAAGATCTGAACCCTCCCTTTTAGGAATGCAGCCATTTTCATTTCATCTTCAGGGAATCTGGGACTCTTCTCTCAACCTCTTGTTCTCACATATTTATTTAAATGTGAGACCTTATATAGACATGTTATTCGATTTAAACTATGTCCACTGAAGCCTGTTATTACACACAACTTGTGTACTGCAGTGAAGTCACAAAAACATGAAACGCTGACAGACGTCAGAAACACAGAGGCTCAACTACAACTATCGAAACGTAATTTCAACTTTATTTCTAATGAATTAACAGAACGCTCAAAATCCAGTTTTTGCTTTGTTGTTTATGAGTATTTGGTGTAAATTAAAGAGGAAAAGCAATTCCTGATGAGTGTCAGATTTTAAACCCGTCAGAACAGACCTATGACGGATGATACGGCGTGATCCACGTCACCCGTTCGTGATCAGATGGCGCTGCAGGCGGTCTGCAGAGGTTCGCAGGTGCGTTCTCGGGGGAACAGATGACACCTACCCAGGAGGAGGAGCGCGGCTCACCTGCTCGAGGCTCGTCCAGGCTCTGGTTGTCGGACTTCTCCTGCATCAACCTGCGCGTCCATCGCAGCAGACCTCCGTTTACGCCTGGCTGGAGCCCAGCGGACTCCGTCTCTGTCACACAAAACAAGGACCAGAGAGGAAAGACACATTTCAGTTTTAAACTTATTATTTTATCAGTTCTTTTGACAATTTGTTTTTTTCCCTCTCAATTACATAAAAGGAAAAAGTTAAAACAATCACATAGAAAATATTCAGAGTGTAATAAAATGTCTGTCACTAGGTTTTAAAACTTGAAATGTTGATTCAGATGTTTTGCTCTGGGGTTCTGTGGATCGGTTATGAACAATTATTATCTCACCTGTTGTGGAAAGCAATCTGAACTCCTCAGTTTGGAGAAAAAGAGATTAATTCAGACTGGACTGAGAAGCTAACAGCTGGTGCCAGCAGTACATCGCTGTCGATGTGAAACAACTCCAATAATTACCTCGCATTTCCTGCACACTTCATTTAGCAAACTTTTACACCACTGTCAGACACAAGGGCAAACAGCAGCAGCAGCTAGCTGTAGGACATCTGGTGCAGCCTGGAGCACTTCCTGCAGGGATATTAAAATATTTCTGCTGGAAGAACCAGGTGATGAAAAACTGACAGTGGTGTGAAGCATTTGTTCCCAAACCTTTCAGGTTTGACTTGATTATAGCCTAAGTATATGAACATTATTAATAAATCGCTTATTAAAGAGCCTTATCAACCATTATATTATATCCATTTATGGTTTCTATATTTATCTTTTTTTGAGTTGAGGATAAATACACTATGGGTAATTATTCCATGTTAATCTGACTTCTGTAGATTGACATGGATCAATTTTAGACTGTTCAAAGAGCTGTCTACAAGAGGTAAGATATTAATTGTTCATTACGTTGTTCCACTTCAAAAGATAAAGTGATGCAAAATGTTTTTTGTAAAGCCTAAAATTATTCACTGTATGGCATTAGTCTCACAATATTCATGATTCATAATATGTATGGAAGACCTTTTTTACAATTTCTGTTTGACCAAAATGTGAAATGAGAAACAAACTTGTTTTATTTTAATTGAACTTTGAACCTCTGACCTAAATCCACGAGCAAACTGAGAAAAGTATCTGCAGGTTTTTATTTGGCCAATATTGGACACTTAAAAAAAAACTGAAATTGGCGATGCCTGGACATTGGCATATCATTACCTATAATTATACTATTAGTTTCAGCTTTTACCTTTATTTTAAGCTGAAAAAACTCCCATCGGATGAATCTATGTCACCATCTCAGTTATGGAAATAAAACTACAGAAACTACCTCTGACCGACATCTTTCCACCAGGCCTGTGAAGACAGAGTTGTATTTATTCGCGGTGTAGTATCATGACGAGGCTGCTTGGTGTCTGTCTGATGCATTTCGTGATTGTCAGGCGCTGTGGCGTCTCTTTGTACCTCACAGCTCAATGAGCCTGTTTCATGAGGCCAGCGGTCATGGCCGAGGAGAGACGTGAGGGCTTTCATGTCGACGCATCAAGAGGAGCTTGACACGCATGAAAATTCAAACAGGTCCCTGCCGCAGAAGGCGCCGCGGCATTTTCACACTTCTAACTGGGGCAAGTCACCTAGACAAACATCTCGCCTCATTAGCAGAAAGGAGGACAAAGAATCGGATGCGGGCTCAATATTTTTGTTTGTAGATTCTGATTTTAATCAAGTCAAGATGAGCCAAATTAAAATAAAAACGATGACTTGTGCGGTGGATATTAGATGAATTATACAATCAAATGATCAAAAACAAACTCTGTCTGGTTCTGGCTTCGGATATACTGAGGAGATGATCTGTTTTTTAAGTAGTTGGCTTAGAAATGAAAGCTATTAAGAGACGCCCAACTGGGACCATACTGTCAGACTTTCCTTTATGATAAATACCCATTAAAGGCAGCCGCCGGCCTAAAAAAAGCAACAGGAACATAATGTATGAGAAAAAACTCAGAGGAAGAACAAAACACAGTGGGATTGTACTAAACTCAGACAGAGAGAGGGGGTTAAACCATACTTTAGCAATTTATCACAAAACTTCAAGGAATAATTCCTGAAGAACTTCTTTAAAGTCACTCCTTTACAAGGCCACATGTCTTGGATTATACGTTTGTTTGTGCAAGTGGTGAGGTTAAACACTAAACAGGGTTTTCCTCTGGAGACAGTTCAACGACGGCGGTAAAGTGCGTCTTATCTCGGGATCATTTACTGGATGACAGTGTTTATTGCTTCTGCTGTGCCAAAATATCCCCTTTAGTCTCGTTTTGCTTCCAAACGAGCAAACTTTTAAAACTAGAAACAGAAGGAAAAAGCAGCCTGAAGCTGTAAAATTTGACAAAATGACCACAAACGTTGCACGCTTTGTCTCCACCTGACACTGACCTTTGACCTGGAAGTGTAACTTTAGTGCTAAATGGTGTCAGATAACCTTATTGTCATAGTGACTGGTGGTGGAGATAAAACTCGGGCTCTAAAAAGGTAAATACGAGACAGGGTTACAGGACAATGAGTGATTAAACCAGAACTGTCTTTGTTTGTGTGGAAATAGCTTAATCCTGCTGCCAGGTTCTGGACATAAATACAACGGCTGACTGCAGACTGTATGTGTAAAAAGTGCAATAACAAACTGTAAACCATTAATAGAGCTGTGCAGATGGTACAACGTAGCGTGCCATTTATAGATCGACTCAGTTTTAGTCAGAAAGAGGTCAGAAATCCAATAAATCAGATTTACTGTAGCAAGACTGAATGGTGGAACTGCTGAAAATGATTAAATATTGTAATCTAACTTCTTATTTATTTATTTACAAAACTTTCATTAGACAAAACTATACTGGAGATGAAAATTAATGACTAATCATACGAATCACTGACACAACCGATGAGCAGATAAGTGTACAACATGTAACTTCTGAAAGGGGTTTAAAAAGCAGCATGCATCTGGGACATTAAAGTCCAAATCAACTCTTCTTCCTTTAAATAAACAACCCGCTGCTGCTTCTTCCTCAGCAGAAACAAAACACTGATGGCAGTCAGTCACAAATCGACCAGCGTCTTCAAGTCAAATCCTAAACAGGTTTAATGCCTGCAGCTGATGGTAAAAAGCATCTACAACAGGTAAGATATTAGCTCTTCCTAACTCTCCTGCAGAACCCATCTCGGACACCCTTTTGAGTCAAACTCTTTCACGGAGATCAATTAAAATGTTACATTCCAACAAGGCAGAAAATGAGCAGAAACTCTCTGAAACATAAGTAAAGTAAACCGTGACATCAAGCACCATAAAGCATCAAATCAGGCTGTCACACCTGTGTGCGCCTCAGCACAAAACTAAATGATCAGGGACCAAAAACAACTTGAAGAGTCGACCACGTTGTCTGATGTTTGCCACCAAAGCGTCCAGTCCCAGCGGTGAAAGAGTTCGCGGTTTGACGTCTAACAGTCGTGTTCATACACTTCAGGGCTCCTGACAGAGGAGTTTGCATATTTTCCAGGTTTTAGTTCAAACACATACGAGTTAGGTTAGTTGGTGACTTGAAATTGATGTTAGGTGTGTGTGTGTGGTTGTCTTCAAGTGCTCCTGCGGAGGGCTGGGGACCCATTCAGGGTTTGCCCGCTGACAGCTGGAGACAGGAACCAGCCCCCCCTCCCAACAACGAGGAATATGGATGAATGAATGAATGAATGTAGTAAAAAGTCTGTGGTAAAATTTATAATCAGTTCAAAAAAGGTTAAGGCCATTCAACTTTATAGGAAATCCATTTTATAATCTGTGCTGTTGTCTGAATTATTTTCTCACCATTCATCAAACGCGAGTTTAGACAATATTGGACAAAGATATCCATAAATGGCTGTAAAAGACACGCTCAGGATGCAGCGGTGCGTGTAATATTTGCCAGGAGTATCCTGGCTGTCACCGGTACAAACAGCAGACCTCGGGGCTTTTGCCAGATGATTTCAGAAGGCTGAAGCCGAGCAGCCTCGGCCCGTGTTCAGAAAGCCTCTTCAGGTTGATGGCACACTTGTGATTTAAAGGTGAAGCATAAATATTAATGACGGGGGGGGGCTCATTTAGCAGGACACTCCAGCCAAAGCAGGATGGAGCCCAAATGTAAATCAAACACTCCTCGCCGGCTGAAAAGTTCACCTATTCAAATCTTTGCACTCCACTCGGAGCTGAGGAGGAAAATGGCGCTGAAGCATCCGTTTGCCGAGTGTGTGTGAGTGAGAGAGACGGTGTGTGACCGCATCGGCAAACGGCGACGAGGGGATGATGATGATAATGATGATGATGAGACAAAGGGGTTGAAGGGCGATGGCTTTAGGTGCACCTCTGCTGGAACCATCAAACTTATTTTACTGCACAAAACACAGGTCCATGTAGACAATAAAGTATTTATACATAAACTCTAAGTTTTAGGCCCATGTCAAAATGTTTTAAAAAAAAGAACTCTTACAAAGTAAATCGATATTTGGTGAGAGCCATTTCTGCTCCTTCTTCCAGGAGAAAAGTTGGACACAAGCTACAAAACTTACTACACAAGTCATTAAGTTTTATATATAAGGCTGCATTTGTTACATTCTGAAATTAAAGAGCTATAATTAACTGCTGACATGACTTTTACTTGTTAGCACCGACCTGCAGAATGAAAAATACTTGTTGTATTTTAATCAAATCATGTAAGTTTACTCTATATTTATGGGAAATCAATAAGTTTCTCACTTTGAATTAATGAAGAGTGAACAAAAATTAAGATATTTTTTTAAATATTTATTTGTGACTTAATGAATTTCCTCTAATAAATGCAAAAACCTTCATTTACTTTAAATTAATTAAAGGCAAATCTAGACTTATTTCTCATTATTATCTGAAGGACTCGTCCTATTATTACAGATGGCTTTATTTTAATGACTTGTCAAACAGTAATCAGGGTTATGTTTTGCAGCACTGCACTTCGTTTCGGTTCTCAGCAGCTTGCATCAAATCTGTCAAAAATGTTTAGTTCTTTTGGTGGATTTCAGAGGAAGCAAACAGGTTGTTTTTGTTTTGTCCTGTTGTGGCGTCTCAGGCATACCATATAGAGAAGATGGCTGCCTACACAAGCTCTACAAAAAGGATATCTCAAAATGAGAATCCTAACTGCATGATTTACTTTATTGAATCAAGACTGAATCTAGCATCAGAGTAAGCAGGTTAACGAACCACTGCTGCAAACGGATCACTCTGTTTGGCTTCTTGCATCATTTTGTCAGACATCTTGTTCATAAATTGTGTAAATCTGCACAGAGAAACTACTAAAACTAGTCCTCCTTAATGTGGTTACAAATATAAATATCATTCATGTCCATGTTTGTTTTGGACAAAGTTAGAAAGAGCCACACGTGGCCTCAGAGCTGTAAAATGTTAAATAGTTTGCACTTGTATATCACTTTATCTCGTCCAAGGACCCAAAGTGCTTCACACAGCAATCAGCCATTCATCCATTCATCCATACACTGATGGCAGTAAGCTACACTGTAGCCACAGCTGCCCTGGGGCGGCTGACAGAAGTGAGGCTGCCATTAAACGCCCTCTGACCCCTACCAGTAGGCGAGGCAGGTGAAGTGTCTTGCCCAAGGATACAACGGCTGAGACGGACTGAGCGGGGCTTGAACCGGCAACCCTCAAGTTACATGATGAACCCCTACTTCCTGAGCCACTGCCGCCCCTGTAAATCGCAGACCCTGGTCCTTAAAATACACTTGCACATGAGTCTGGGATTTTGTTAGATTTTATTTTCGACAGCTGTTTAATTAACCAGTTGATTGAGTCGTGTAAAAAGCTTAAAACCGGCCGAGGACCAGTCGCACTCGGCTACCAAGAGGAGGTCATGGAAGACAGTTTCATGTCAGCGGTCGAACACAGGGACAAGGCCGAGCACAGCAACAAGACACGAGGAGGCTCAACCGTACCAACAAGTCTCTGCCAGGCCAAGATCTCAAAGCAGACAGGTTTCAAAAAAAGTGCTGCTCAAACGTTTTGACGAGACACGAAGAAACGGGAAACACCGAGGACCAAAACCGCAAGTGGTCAGCCGAGAAAACTTAGTGCAGCAAATAAAAAAAAAACCCACGTCCCGCTCACTTCCCTTTAAAAATCACGTGACCAGCAGAGCTCAGAACTAGCAGGAACCTTTGGGACACAGGTACAGAAAGCCAGGCCTCTGGGCCAAGAGCTCAGAAACATCTGAGGTGCAGAGAAATGCCAGCAGGTTTTATGAGTCAACATTAGAAACAGGGCTGGAGGTCAGGAAGGTTTGAATGCAACAGTGAAGCACGGTGGAGGCTCCCTGCAGGTTTAAGGCTGCACCTCTGCACATGGAGTTCTGTTCTTCGGCCAGGATTAAAGGTGTTCTCGTTCTCATCTACCATAAAGCAGGTGTCTGACAGCAACCTCCAAACAAGCCGTCTTGTAAGCGACGGCACGAGCTGCGCAGAACTCTGATCTTGCCGTCACCGGGTGCGTCTGGGATGACAGGACGAGACGAGGACTCAAACCAGCCCACGTCCACAGGAGGATCTGCGGTTTGTTCTTGAGTTCCTTCAAAAACATGGGTCCGTGGGTGTAGAATGTGTTGTTTTGATTTCTCTTCATTGATTTTGCATTGTTCAATTATAAACTTATCACAGCATTTCTCACCACCTATGTAAGACTTATTTGCATGCTCCCTTTCCCTAAACGATGCACTGAGCTCCCCGTCTGAGGAGTATTTTACCCCGAGGGTGGCGGAGAGACCAGACCACGGGTTGTGTCAATCAGAGATGTTGGCAGTGAAAGCGTGTAACGCTCGCCACATCGCAACTCGTCTGTTTAATGGGCGCGCCCAGGGCCGTACAGCGTGTCCTCTAAAGGCGAAAGCCCACCCGCCAAGGTCGCCCACGGTGATTGGATTTACACGTGCCACAGTTTGTGCCCGCTTTGCACGCTCAACAATCTGTCACTTCCCTGCAGGGTGGACCGAGTCCATCATCCCCAGAAGCGCAGGGGCAGGGAGACGGTTCTGCAGCCGTGTCAGGAAACGCCGAAACACCCATCACCATGTGGTACTTCGCAGCTGGGCGTGCAGCTTATTTTGCTAGGTCTAAGCTCGTTCTGGAGGAATGGAAGGCAGTTTTAATTCAACCATGAGGCAGGGTGACAGATGAGGCTGGGAACTGAAGTGTGGGGGGGTTGCAGCCTATATAAAGGAAATATTAGCACCAAAATGAACAGAAAGCATGACTCAAACTAAAGAATGCACCTTTTTGCTATGAGAAATGTTAATTTTACATAATGTTACTGTCTATTTTTCATTTTCTTTACATTATTTTACATGTGAACATCAATATATGAAAACATTTATTATAACAAAAAGCTATAAACAGTGCAATGTTCTGATTGACCCTGAGATTACATAGAAATTGTTGCACATATGGCAGAATAAAGTACATTTTTTCCATGCAACAGTCACTTTTCTTGGTATCATTGCTGCAGGGTTGTTAATTAGAGCGACGCAGGCGCGCAGCCGCGTCTGATTGAAGGTCTCACCTGGAGCCTGGATGACCTGGGAGAGCCAAATGACGGCGACCAGCCCGACTCCGCAGCAGCAGAACCGCTGGAAGGGTCGCCGGTGCCTCGCTGCCGCCGCTTTCATTCCTCCGCCGGCTCCATGTCCACGAAAAACATCTGTTGCTCTCTTTGCCGACACTTGTTTCACACTTGGACTAAAAAACAGCCCCGAACAAGAAGCCACCACCACCACCTCCTCCTCCTTCTTCGTCTTCTTCTTCTTCTCCTCCTCCAGGAGCAGCAGCGACTTCTTCTTCTTCTCCACAAGTTGTGTTAAAAAAAGAAGAAAAATCCCCGCTACGATAAACCCGGTTTTACCCCGTTTCCTCGGGAGTCAGAGCAGGCGGTGCCGTTTTGGGGAAACTACTCGGACCGTCCTGGTCGCGCATGGGGAATGGAGGCGGATAAAAAAAGGGTCCCTGCGCTCATGTGTGGAGTCGGAAAGGTCGAGAGCGGATCCCACAGTGAGGTGCAGCAACAGGAGGCGGTGTGTTCCGAGCACCGTGTTCCTGCACTCACGGTGCAGTTCCCACCTGCGGCCACCAGAGGGCGGCAAACCCGGGGCGCGCTCTTTAAACCCCGAGGCCAGGGAGGTAGAAGGAGAAAAACAGGAAACAAGTGCTTCACCTGCTTTAACACACATTTAGAGATAATCCCAGTGAGATGAAAACGTCCTGTGCTTGATGGTTTTTTTTTGTTTGTTTGTTTGTTTTTTATGCCAGTCAGTATATTTCAAAATGTGTGACAGAGGACCTGAGAACTTCATTGGAAGTTGTTGAACTTCCAATGATTTTATTGGATTTCACAATAAAAAAAATACAGTGAGAGAGAAAACATAAAATAATAAACTGACATGAAGTATTGCAGAAAAAACCCAGAATTAAACCATAATTTTTTGGAGGAATGCATGTCACCTTGCATGCCGAAGTTCTAAACAAATATCTTTCGTGATCTGTTAACGCTCGGAGTATGGGTTGATGTTGAGTTTCACAATACACCCACATCATAATTAGCCATTTTTCTGTTGGCTGTAATAGATTAGCTTTGACAGCCATCTTGAATGGGGTTTACTCCAAGAGGTAATCAGTTGTAAATGTGCATCAGATGATTACTTTCTGAGAGTTTCATTGAAACCCGGTCAGCAGTTTGTGAGCTCTTTTTGCCAGTGCTACAAACAAATGAATATACAAGCACACACATACACAGAGACACAGTCAAAAAGACTATCACCCTTTAGCCTTGGGCGGCAGGCAATTAAAAAACAAACAAACAGATAAACATATGCATGGCTTAATGTTTTGGGGAGGAAACACTTCTTGTCATGTAGAGACCTTCCAGACACGAGGAGACGATTAGGAAACATAGCTGCAGTCATGTCTGCTCATGATCCAGCCAGTTCTTTACAGAGTACACAGAAGGACACAAAACTGTTTGTGTTAACTGAGCAACAGAAGTCGTCTGGGTAATGTCATCCAGGGAAAAATAAAAAGAGGCTAATTTTTCATTGCAGGAAAATAAAAAAGCCTCCTGCGGCTTCAGTAATCCTGCAGTGTCCTGGTGTTTGTCACGTTTAATGTTTAACCTTAGTTTATGGCACGAGGGCTTGTCTCTTTGATTTATCACTGACTAACATGACGTATGAGGTGCTTCAGTCAATAATGGAACACGTGCTTTAAAAAACTGTTGCTTTTTTTTCGTAAAAACGTATACATCTAATGTATTTATTGATTTTTTTTTTCTCAAAGAGCATTGAAATGAAGCACAAGGTTTCCCCCAAACAGAAAATTCTAAGTTTCTTGTTGACTTAGCTGGTAGCTTAGCTAAATAAACTTTTCTATACATCAGAAGACTTTTTGGATATGAACAGTTTGTATGCAGCCCTAATTCTAAAAAAAAGTTGGGACTTTGTTTAAGATAAAATTCAAATAAAATAAAAACATAATGCAATGATTTGCAAATATCATAAACCCATATTTGATTTTTTATGGATCTTGGTAAACAGATCAAATGTTTAAACAAAAAAAGTACAATTTTAGAAAGAAATTGGGAAACTTTGAACTTGATGGCAGCAACACATCTCAAGAAAGTTGTTTCCCGCTGTGAAGCATCTCCTCTTCTTTTACCAACAGTCTGAGAAGAGCAGCTGCTGGAGGTTTAGGAGGGAAATGTCCCATTCTGGTCTGATGGAGGACTCAAGCTGTTCTACAGTCCTGGGTCTGCTTAGATGGAATTTTTGTTTAACAATGCACCAAATGTTTTCAGCTAACGAGAGGTCAAATTTCAAATTTTTATTTAACTGACCACAGAACCGTTTTCCACTTTGTCTCAGTCCATTTTAAATGACCTTGCAGCATTTCTGGATGGTGTTCACATCTGGCTTCTTATTTGTATGATAGAGCTTTAATCTTCATCTATAGATGGCATGGTGAGCTGTGTTTACAGATGATGATCCATGGAAGTGTTCCTGAGTCCATGCAGTGATGTCCAGAACAGAATCAGAGCTGATTTTAATGCAGGGACACCTGAAGATCACAGGATCCAATATTGACTTTCAGCCTTTCAGATTTCTCCAGATTCTTGAAATCTTTTGATGATGTTATGAACTGTAGATGATGAGATATTCAGTCTTCCCAAATTTCCATTGACGAACTTTATTTTATCATTGAACCACTATTTTTAGACAGTTTCGCAGACTGATGAACCTCTGCCCATCTTTATTTCTGAGAGATTCAGCCTCTCTAAAATGCTCTTTTCATACCCCAAATAACATTCTATTGTGAATAAAATATGGGTTTATGAGATTTTCAAATTGGAGGTTGTATGTTTGCATCTGTAGAAGTGTGATGAACCTTTGTAATCTGGCACACATATCCTAAGTTTTATTTATGGCAGGAATACAGCGGTGGTGATGATGCAGGCCAACATTAGTCTGGCCATTAAGGATTCAAAACACAACCCGGTGACCCGGGAGTCTAAATACACACTCACACACCGACACATTACCTCTGTATTTACAGAACACAGATGAGTCAAACTGGCGCTAAGCACCCGGGTTGTATGTGTGTGTGTGTGAGGCCTTCTGCGCTCCAGCCCCAAATAAAGACATAGACAGGCATGCTGTTGTTATCAACTGTCCCCCTTGGTGTCAGGGCCGGGAAGATGAGTGTTTTTCTGCGTCCGATGTTTAGGAAAGCCTTCCAGCGGACACAGTCCTGGGAAGTGTTTGTGTGATCGTGGAACGAGCTTTGGAAAATCACAGTGTCTTATCACGTGCTGCATCATTTCAGTCAGGATTTCAAGGTTTTTCATAAAGTTTCGTGTTCTTCTTCCTCTCATTTAGTTTTGTTGTTTATGTTACACTGCAGGCTGGTTATATTCTCATGTCGTGGCGCTCGGAGATGGTTCAGGTGGTACACTGTTGTTGTGGTGCTGTTACAGACATCCATCCATCCATCCATCCATCCATCCATCCATCCATCCATCCATCCATCTTCTTTACCCACTTCTCCTTTCCGGAGCTGGTGTCTATCTCCAGCCATCACTGTGCGAGAGGCGGGGGACACCCTGGACAGGTCGCAAGTCCATCACAGGGACACATAGAGACAAACGAGACAAACAACCATTCACATTCTCACTCACACCTAGGGACAATTTAAGAGTTACCAATGAACCTAACATACATGTTTTTGCTCTGTGGGAAGAAACTGGAATAAACCAAAGTGTGCACAGGGAGAACATGTAAACTCCACCCAGAAAGGCCCCGGGCCAGGATGCACATGAAACATCAATGAACTGATAATAAGCTGGCAAGAGGTTCTTGAGATAATAGCTCTTTGAATAACCTCGGTTAAGAGAAATAAATGGCTAGTCCTAAGAAATGGTTGGTAAGAGTATCATACTATGATACTTCTTATTCCTCTCCAACATTATTAAGTTTGCACTTTGAAATGCAAGCAAAATATCTTCAGGACTAGGGCTTTTTGGATGGAACACTATCTAATTTACTTCACTGTCTTTTTTCTTGCTTTGGGTAAATCTTAAGATTTCATCTATTTATAGTACAGATTTTTTTATGCAGTTTTGTTTTGAGGAATATTATTGTTGTGTCGCGCCACTTTTTTCTCGGCTTTCTTTAGAAAACCGTTACAGTTTGGGATTCTATTTCTCTTTGTTAATCACAGCCCAGTTTTTTTTTTACTTCACACAGCCAAAAAGCTGAATGTACGTGTTGAGTGCAAGGTAAAAAAAAAAAAAGAAAATGTTTGTACCAAGTTTAAAAACTGAAGCAAGTCTCTGTCAAAAATACAACCCAGTGCCTTCAACTTCACAAAAATACCTCACAGTTGAATGTGTTTGGAGATTTTGAGGTATTATTTTTAGTTAAGTGGGTCAAAAAAGGGATCCATTTGTGCAGGGAAGCAGATTTTTGGCACAACATGAGCTCATTAATTACCAGATTTTATACTCAGGACTTGGGGGTGAGGGGGGGACTGTTTAAGAGCTACTGGAGATTTGTAACCTTTGAGCTCGCACAAAGACTTTTCACTGGGTCCAAAAATGTTGTTTGTAGACTCCAAGAGTGTGACCAAAGATACTACTGTATATAAGTGTCAGTAATCATATCTAAAGCATGGCTGTATTGTCTCATGCGCTGGCAGCATGAATCCATTTCTTCTTTTTTTTGTTTTTCAAACCCAACTAAAGTTAAAGGTAAGAATGGCCGCTGCAGACAACAGGTGGGAGTTGGTACATGCAAAGACTACAGAAATCCGATTTAGGACATTCATGCAGTTTGATTGTGAGGAGATGGATGTATTTAAATCATTTCAGGGAACAGATTTACACCTGGGTAACTTTAGATAAGCAGCTGGTGGGAAAGAAAACTCAACCTACTCCGTAAGTCAAATATTTATCATCAGTTTTACCTTAAATTCATCTCACAGCATTTCAGCCATTTGCTGTCTGAATACAGTCCTCTGTAATGTTTATGCACTATTCTTATCTTTCAGATGCAGTCTTCTGTGTTTAGTAGATGAAAACTTGCCAGAACTCTGTTTATTCACACAAATAAATGTGTCATATTTCTTATTCTATATACCTTAAAACACAACACAACCCTCTTGTGTGTCAGGGCTCTGGGAGCCGGCCGTGAGTTTGTGATTATACATATTTCTTGTGCTTTCTTCTCACGTCCACAACTGACTTTTATGTTCCATTTCTTTTCAGCAAATCGGATTTAGCTGTGACCTCTGACACCAATCATCTTGTTGCTTTCAGAGACCGTTCTCCCTCTCCGGGGGCTGCTTACAGCTCGGTTTTACCTTCACCGGCTGCATGGAAGAGGCCGGGCGCGGGACGCCGAGTCCCTGAGTTTCAGCTCCTGGATGATGAGGTGCAGATGGATCTACACCAACTCCGACAGGGTTTAATTTCAAGCTCTGCATGGCATATAATAAAAAAAAGACATGAAATCAGTTTGAGTAATTGTTTTAACTTGTGTTTGAATTCATCTTTGTTTAATGTAGAGAAAACGGAGTTGCAGCTGAAATTGCCTGCAATAAGTTTTCTCCTGATTTTTAAAAATTACATAAACTCTAATAAATAATCCCATAAATCCTCCAAACATCAGTTTTTTTCCCCTCTGCTTTTGGCCTTTCTTTCTTTTAAAAGAAAAAAAAAACTAACCTAAGAATGACAAACATCCTCCACAGTCACTCCATCATATTTCAAAGTCAGCTAAACAAACGTCTTAGTTTAATCTGCTTTGCGGGTATTTGTCAAACATCTGTATAGACTTTACATGTGACCAGGTTTAGACTGCTGCACTTCCACGTTAGGTCATGGAGCATGTGACGTCCAAATTATTGCAGATTATTTCCCTGCTTTTTTCCTTCGTTCATTCATTTTTAAAAAATTTTGAGAAGCTCAACCTATTAATTTATTCAGAAACTTGATTATTTGAAGCATCATCTGTTGCTTTAAAACAAAAATGTTGTGACTCTTCAGTGAATGTTGAGATTAACAGAAATAAATTATTATTAGATCACAAGATCACATGACACCTCGGGAACTATCCTCAACAAATTAAAGACCAGATGTTTTAATGGTCTCTTAAAAACGTCTATTTGCAAATGAGATAAAATAGCTAATGCAACTGAAAAATTAAAATGAAATCACTAATATGGGTTGACTTACATTTTCAGGTAGGCGCAAAGTCAGAGTGAGAAGCTTCCACACAAACTCTGGTTTGATCAGTCCGATCGTCTGTTCTAACAGAAGTATTTCACCCAATAAGGCATGTTTTAGGAACATAATTATAAGAAAAAGAAAGTCTGCTTTTTTTCAATTCAAGGGTTTTTACATATCAGGATCAAATAAAAAGGATCTGTTATTTATTAAACAGAAATGAAGCCATAATTAGCACCCTGTGTGTAAAAAAACAACATTTATAACAGGATGAACAACTTGTAGAACCATCTTTAGCAGCAGTAACTCTCAGTAGTTGTTTTCTGGGTGACCTTATCAGTCTCTCACATGGTTGTGAAGGAACTGCCCCAATTTTCTTTACAACGTTGTTTCGTTTCTTTGAGGTTTGCAGCCATTTGTTGTAAATAATGACATGGGAATGTCTGTTGTGCATTTTTGTACACTTGAGGTTTGATTTGAAGAATTTTAGAACTTGGTAAAGACCGGATCATTTTTATTATATCCTGAAATGTAAAATCATTTCATATGACTCGATTTAGTATGAGCTGCAGCTGAAAAAGCTCAATGCTGAAAAGCTAAAACATTACATTTCAAGTGTCATCGTTTCATGCTATATTAAAGTTGTTGGCTATTTTTAAATTTTATCCTTTCTGGTGCAGTTCATTGCCGTTCTCATGCCCTCCCTTCGGTTCATACAGCTACAAGGAAACGCCGCATTTTCACAATGAATAAGTTAATTTTTTTATACGTACACACAGACAGAGGAGGAGCAGGGAGGTGGCTCGGCATGTCGTCATGCTCGATCAGTCTCCTACAATCTAAATAAATACACAAGACACAATAAAACGGGTCTCCTCGAGGCTGTCAGGACGTGGAGCTGAAACAAGGACCACACAAGGAAGTGCACCAGTTCAGCAGTATCTTCACATAATTTAATCTTTATATGCTGGTACCAGTTATTCACAGTGACTCTAAAATAAAATTACAGGAGGAAGTTTGTACAAGAAAACAGCAGAGTTTGAGTGACGTTTGGCATCATCCCGTTTTTGTGTCGAGTTCAGAGTTTGTTATCAGTAGGCCTTTTTTTCCCGTTGGCACCGAGGAGGAGAAGCTGTCCGAGAGTCCAGTTCGTCCAGTGTGCGAGTTTACAAAAAAAAAAAAAAAAAAAAGGTGCAAGAACGACATAGAAACACACACAGGAACACACACTAGAGCAGAGTGGAACAGTAAGATTTCATCTGACCGCTCTCGAGCCGAAGCAAACAATTACCCGAACAGTCACCGAAGACGTAAAACATCTTTAAATACAATATTCTGTATTTCACCATCACCTCCAGGTGCTTTTTTTTCCACACACCTAAAGCTATTTTGCCAGCTGAAAAAATAAAATAAAAGCTGCCTTTCTGGCGGTCAGTGGTTCAGGCCAGCAGGAGGAAATCTTCTACAGTATATGGCTGCTACAGTAATGAGGTTAGAAGATAACAGCTACAGGCAGTCATGGAAGGAAGGAGTTCTTTCCTGCCAGAGTCTGCGTCTTCAGGAGAGGTATAACCTTTGTCCACTATCCCTTTTTGTTCCTCCGAACATAGATCCAAGAAGAGAGTTCATTTTTGACCTTTTTATCGCCTGTTTTCCCAGTCCCTTTCATTCATTTTTTTAAATCGCCTCTTCCTAAAGACATAATTTGTTAAATACAGTACTACTGAAGAGAGCAGAGAAAGATGTCTTTACGTCACAGACCTCGCTCCGAGGCGAGTCAGTAAGCATCATTACATCTTTTCAAGTAGAAGGCTGCCCACAGGCTTGTAAATGTCACTTTTACCCCTTTCTGTTTTTACATTTTTAGGCCTTCCACAGTACGAACCACACTCAGACACTGCGACTACATGTCCGACAGAGAAGAAAAGCAATACTACTGTTCACATATATTACTGCTGTTACTGTATCTTCTATATAGATATGTACACTTTTGGTCATTTCATGATAAGACACCATAAAACATGCTATACAGTGTCCCTCAGAATTAGTTGCCATTTCTTATGTAAGTGCTACTCAGCAGAGCTTGTCAAGTATTTGAAGCACACACACACGCACACACACTCACACACACACCAGTGAAGCACTCTGGCACAGCGCACCAAGACAGCCGCCTATGCTGGTCTGTCCGTGAATCATGGGATGCTGATTGTGTCTTTTTAAAACATTTCTTTTTTCTCTCTCTTTTTTGGACTTTTACATCCAGCAGGAAGGTTCCACGCTTCGGGGCGGAGACTGTGGTAATCGTGTACTTTTGATCAAAATTAAGGGGTGTTGAAGTGCACAGGAGGGTTTGCATGGTTTTGCAGCGGTGGGGGGGTGACGGCTAACAGGGCTTGTTGACGTTGCACAGCAGCTCAGTGACTTTGATGAGGCGGGCCACTGTGCTCTGCGACTCCTCCTGCAGCCGCTGGTTGTTCTGCCTGAGGCTCTGCACCTCGGCCTGCAGCACCGCCTTGTCCTCCTTCTCCTGCAAAACATCGGCACACAACAGAGAACAAAAGCTGTCGCTCAGATTGCTGTGGCAGGAACGAGAGGAGGGCGGCAGGCACGAGTGCCGCGTTCGAGGAAACCCGTGCACACAGGGTGCGAGAGGAAGACGTGACAATCAGAGCGGTGACGCACAGCAGCACACACAGCGGTGAGGAAGAACAAAGTCCCAACCCAAAACTGCACAGGCACTTTTAGCCAATACAACTGAGCATGTGTTCGTCTGAATTATGGATCGGCTGAAAACAATCAAACATTTGCTGATTTTTACTGTTGCATATCGTTTATTAAAATCAGTGCTTTAAGGGCTGATGTTCACCTTATCAGTTACAAAGCATATAAGGCTGCGACTAACGATTATTGTCGTGACTGAACAGTTTGATGGTTATTTTTCATTGATAAAATGTCAAAAAAACTGATAGAGACACAAGCACAAGTTTGCAAAGTCCAAGGTGATGTCTTCAGGTTGACTCTTTTGCCGTAAAAACAGAGAAAAGCAGCAAATCGACACATTTGAGGATGGAGCGCTGTGTAAAAGGTAAATAAAAATAAATCACCGATTTACAAAACTTTTAAATGATTGCTGAGATCTGACATGTCTTAAAGCTAAGACATTTTATAGATTTTTCAAAAAGCTACCAATTTTATTTGAACGTGATGCCAACAAAGTTTGAAAACACTGCTGTGTTAGATCAGCAGTTTTGTGGAAAGGTTATGAACAATTAATACGCGATTTTAGGTGTAAAGGTTTAGAAAAATAGCATTTGGATGAACTGCTATAAAATTTTGGGGGGTTGGAGTTGTTTTAAGGCAGCAGCAAACCACTTTGGTCTTCTTGGCCCTGCTTGAGTTAGCTGTTAGCTCGTCAACACGGTCAGAATTGAACTATTTCTCCAAACCTAGGTTGTTCAAAGAGCTTTCTACAACAGGTAAGATAGCAGCTGTTCATAAGAACCCCACTTTAAAAGCTCTGAACTATTGTTGTAAGGCCTTCATCACGGTTCTTCTCAGAGGGTGGCAGGTCTGGACTTCATGCATCCATGTTTCTGTGCACATATCAATCCCCAACAGCATCATTAACAATCAACTTCGTGCTTTTAAATAGCAAAAACAAAACTAGATGGTCCTCAACTATTCTGGACTTCGTTTAGTCACATTTTCTTTGCGTTGTTTTAATTTGAAAACGTTGCTGCAGTAACAAACTACAGTATATTCACTGACGGTGGTTTTCACAAGCATTTCTGATTCAATACAACAACTGCTGCAGCAAATTTCTCTGTTTTTTACATATTACATTCATGCATGAAATGTTTTATCAGGAAAAGTCAGGCTCAGATCAGTAAAAAATGTGTCCACGCACTCTGAACTTCTCCCCATGACTATTTTTGTTCTTTTTATTCCCCCGAACAAGCTGCTGATGTTTATTTTATCGTTTTTTTTTTATTGTTTGCTCTCATCCCAGTGACACTGCAACATAAATGCTGGCATCAAAATCGAAATGAACACATATTTTCCAGAAAAAAATGCACATTTTGTAGTCAAAATGTTCGACATGTTGTCTGTGTTTTATCTTTAATCACGTTCTACACAGCGTCTCCTCGTTTTCGGAGCCTAGGTTGTAAAATGAATACTCAACTGTCAAAACCAATTTGTTGTCAATCAATTTTTTTTTTTTTAAAGTTAACGTTAAGAGATGAGTAACTAATTAGCAGCAGTACTAATCAAGGACTTCATAAAAGAAAATGCGCCACAGAACTGAGAGAAATATCATGCATTCTACGTACATAGACACACACACAGAGACAGTATTGGCAAAATCTATTCTCAACACACGGTCCACTCGTCTGTGGCCGACTGAGCAACTCCATCTGCTAAGCAAGGCTATGAGAAATGGGTCTGAAGGTTCTGGGAAAAACAAGCGGACTTTGTGCTGAGAATCATGTTTTTTTTGTTGTTTTTTTTAAGGCAGCTGCATTCAATGTCCAAAAGAAGCCTTTGAGTTCATCACATACAGTTTTCCGAGGCATCGACAAGAAGGATAAACAGAGCAACACAGACTTGTGTTTGGTGGAAATGTGCAGGGAAAAAAAAAAAAGAAAAGAAATAACAGCAGGAGTTCTCATAAATACATGTAAAATCAAACTGTACTGCAATATTACAAAAATGTGGAAATGTTTCTGTACATAAAGTAATAAATAAATAAACTTTTTTCAAAGTGTTTTGGGACTTTTATACATCTCTATAGTGGTCTGAGGTGGTGCGTGGACGGCCGAGTTTGTAAACACACGGCTGCGTCAGCAAATAGGAACCTTCTCGCTCCGGCGAAGGAAGCTGAGCAAAGTAAATACTTCTTTTCTTCTTTGTTTTTTTTTTCCTACCTGCTGACTTTCTAGAGGACGTAGAAAATGTATTTACAGAGATTAACATTCACGGAAGTCAAAGCACCTTTTGCAGGTCGTCTTGCAGCTTCTTCAGCATGGCCTCCAGCTGCGACACCTTCTCCTCGAGGTGGCCGGGAGAGTCGCTGCGGCACACAGAGAAGCAGGGGCGTTTTAGGAGCGGACGTGATCACTTTGCAGTCGTCACTGAATGCACAAATGGAAACCAAAGTCCCGAGGCGCTTTAACTCCCAACCAATCCCGTTAATGAAGCCATTCCGAAGGAAGACGACGTTCTCGGTAATAACACACCCCCTTCAACTTTTTCCCATTAGTCTGATTGTTGTCAAGAATTTGTCCACTCTACCTTTAATGAAACCTGGAATACTTGGAGCTTAATTTACAGTAATTGCCATGTCTGACAAGCAATGCCACTCTTCGTGATTGCTCTCCTCCTGGGCTGCATTTCTTCAGACTGCTGTTATAAATAATGACTACACGCTGCAGACTGCAGAAGAAATGACCTACAAATACATAAAGAGTTAAAGGCCTAGCATATCGCCCACCAACTATCACGCCAGAGGTAAAAAAAGGCAAAGCTATAGCCATTTTGGCAGTGGCGCCATCAAGGGGGGACCAAGGGTGGCACTGGGGTGGAAAGTTGCTTCCTAATTCGCTATGAGAGGGTGACTAAAACTCCATCTTTGAAAAGAAGAGAGGATAAGCCAATACGTCCCAACAACTATAACAGAATTTCTGAACAACTCTTGGTTTTGGTGTGCCAGCCCAGGATTTTCAGTGGCCCCAATTCGGACACCCCATTAAAAATCTTCTGAAGGCACCACTGCACTTTGGCCAAACTTTGACAAAAACGTCTTGCTCAGTCTCTCGCGATACTGCGAGACATCCTGAGATGTGTTAGCACTGAGAGTATGTGTCGGGGATGACTCTCAGCTACTGCCACGCCAAATTTTAGCTCCATATCTGTAAAACTGACAGAGTTATAACCAGTTTTGTCTTGGTTAAGTGTGTCTTCTTGGATTTGATTGACTCCAAAAGTTGTAGATGTGCATCCAGTGATTATTTTCTGAATTTCATTTTATTTCATCGGTTCATAAGATATTTTTGCTAACACAACAGAAAAACAAACACTCAAAATAACTACAGGCATCACACCAATTATTGCCCTTTCACCTCCAGCTGTGGGCCATAAATAAACTTTGCTAAAGAGATTTAGGTTTGATCTTTTGAGCTCAGATGGAAGTGATGCCTGTAGTTCTTTTGGGGAGAGAAAAATTGTTGGGAAAAAAAAAACAAAAACGTGTCAGCTGCAAATTCTGCATGATGAGTCATTACATGAAAAGGGAGGAAGGCAACCAAAGAGCTAAAAAGAAAATCAAAGAAAAATAAAATCGATCAGAGCTGGAGGTTCACAGAAAGATGGTATTGAGTCAGACATGCCGCTGACAAAGGAAGGACATCACTTTGATTCACACAGCAGGATGGAACCAGTAAGGTCCAAATAACTGGGAGGACGATGGGGTGGACCCTTTCAGAGTTGAGACAAAGAAAAACGAGAGGCTGACTGAGGAGGTGCCGAACGGTTTCATCTTTACTGGAACTCACCTCTCCTTGAAGTCCTTTAGCTTGCCATCAGTCTGATCCAGTCCTGCCTGGGAGGGGTCTCCAGCTTTTCGGTCTGCGACGAAGAACATGACCCACATTATCAGCACTGAAAACAGATTACAGGGCTGTGCAAAACTCTCGAGTCACCCCTCGTTTCTTTGTGTTTACTTCCAAGGAGCCAGACTTTCTTGTAATCTTTTAATCAATATCAATATTTAGAAGCTTTTTCAAAGTTTTTCTTTGAACTTTGTTAACTTTTTTACTCATTTTCAGTTGAACCCTTGTACCTAACCATTTTCAGCTGAATGTAGTTTTGTTTTTTAAGCCACTTAACTCTAACTTATGAATCGTTTAGGCATAAAAAAACGCCTCCTAGAATCAAAAGATGAACCAGTGATGTGTTGACATGTAATAGACAAGTCAGTAAATAAACCGTTTTAATTTGGATCTTTAGGCACTTTACCACCAAACCTCTGCAAAAAACAAACATTTTCTTCCTGTTTCTTTAGCTGAATCAATAAAAAATTAAAGATAACACAGATAGACAAATAAAATCACATTAGCATCAAAAAGGTGATTTTCAAAGAGCTGTTAGCTGAATTACAGTTTATAAACTCCTGAAGGATAACGCATCTCTCAGGTCTGTCAGGTCTTTGACTTTCAGAAACTTCCTTCATTTTTTTAATGGTACAATATGTTGTCATGATCAGGTACAAAGGCTGGGCAGAAAATGAGTAAAAAGCAGCCAGAATCCAAAAAAAAAACAAACAAAAAAATCCCCACTTTGAATTTTGTTCATAAAGCCTGGAAAACTACTGATTGGGAATCGTTTAAAAAGATTACAAAAAAGCCTGTCTCATTGGAAGGAAAATATAAAGAAATTAAACCTGGTTTAAAAGTTTTGCACAGTACGGTTTATACAACAAATCCACTGCAGGGCCAAGACTCCAATTTATTTTTAAAACACGACATTTTAAGATCAGATTTTAAAACTAAAGCGTCAGAGGCGTCTGAACCGTCCTCACCCTCTCGTGACAGAGCCTCCAGGATGCTGCGGCACGCCGTCGCCAGGTCGGCGATGGACTGCCACTCCTCCTCGGTCGAATCTGTTGTCTCGGAGAGAACTGCAAGAAAGAGGCCCAGATTTATCATTCTGCCACAACACACCGTGTCCCTGTGTATCTGCAGGAGATCACTGCAGAGGTTGTAAATGTCTGGTTCTGCACTGATGAAGAGTCTCCACTAGGAGGAGCTGCTGCGTTGACGATTGAACAGGACCAGAGTCCACAGCAGCACACAGGAAGTGAAATCATGAATGGGCTTTGCTAGCTGCTATACATATATTTTTGCTTCTTTTTATTTAAATAGTGTCTGTTAACAGTTTAGATGTAAATAAAAAATGAAACAAATCAGTGATTTATACATTATTAACATAATATTTTCTGGAATATCGAACACAAATATTTTCTAAACGACCTTTTAACCTTTACTAAGGCCTTAAATTTTAAAATTCAGTGGAAAAAAATTGCATAATACTTCATAAAGTTGCTGCAGATTTTCTGTAAAAGAATGTAAAGGCAAAAAAAAAAAAAAACAATCAAGAGGCTTCAGAAACTGCCCCCACAAAAATCAGAGGACGAGATGATGAGCGAGTGTGCTCTTTTAGCGGCTAAATGATGAGTCTCACAGTCTCAGTGGAGGCAGAGCAGATGGTGTAAGAGGGGTTCCTTGATTTGAGGCGCGCCTACAACTCCGCCCCTCCCACTACCCATCTGTCCCCCCCTTTTATCCCATGCCTGGCGGGGGGTGGCAGCAGAGCAGGGGTGATATTAGATTAGCGGATTCGGCGGCAGTGTGCATTAAAGAACAAGGACAAAAAGTAGGAAAAACAGGGGGGATGATAAAAAAAGGGGGGATTTAAAGCAAAAAAAAAAAAAAAAAAAAAGCTTGGCAAAAAGGAATTTGTGGTTCATTTTAGGCAGATTTGCGAATAACCGTTCTGTTCTGGTATCATTTGAGCAATTGTGCCAGCTGTTGTGTCTCATAATTAAGCTTTGTTTTGAACTCGTAATCAGGGTCAAATGACTCCACTGACCTTCTAATAAAATGTCCTGAATTGTCCTTTTAAATTCCCCTTTCTTCTACCACCCCTTTTAACTGAGCTGAACGGCGTAAGTACACGTAAAGTCATAAATCAGCGTGTAAAGTTCATCTGAAACAGGACAAAAAGCTCTTACTCTTGGTGATGGAGTTATGGAGACTCAGGGCTCGGGAGTTCCTTTCGGCTCGGTCGACACTTGATAGCCGAGATGACAGGAGAGAGGAGTCACTCGCTGAAGCTTTGTCATCATCGAACTCGGCGCCTGTGAACTACAGACAGGACAGAGATTCAGGTAAAAAACAAAAGGAAACAGCTCAGAGGAGAAGTCGCACAGGTGTCCGCGTGTCTTGGTTTGTCACCTGCTCGTCCTCCACGGGAACCTTGGGTTTGACGGCCAGAATCAGATCGGGCGTGGCGTCCCTCAGCTCGCTGATGTTCTCGTAGATGTGGGGGTCCACATTCAACCCCACGTTGTCATACACGTGCCTGTCCACCAGGCATGCAGGGAGAGAGAGATGTTTAGTGGTGGGGGAACAAAAAAGCTATTTCTGAGCTAATCCGGGGGTCACAACCAAAACTGGAGCACTTAAAGGTACTCACTGCAATGTTGGAGAAGACGGGTCAAAATAAAATTCATAAAGTAAGAAAGAAAATCTGCACAATTTTGTTCTCATGTCGGCGGGTAACGTAAACCCTAAATGGACAATCTGTAAGTAAAATTTGTGACTGGCTGCGAATAACCTGCATTTGTTTACCTAGTCTGACAATTTTGATGCATTGGCGCATATTTACACTTGGATTTGTTAAGCGGAGCATGCAGATAGGAGTGCTTTCTTTACACTGAGGGCGTCCCAGCATTTCAGCATTTTATATCAATACAGCTGGAATCAAATCTGGAATAAACTCTTTCAAGCTGCACCATTTGATACAGTTCAGGATAACCTTGTTCTACGTTTGAGTGCCTTTAAACATAATCTGCTCGTCTTGGAATTTCAGCTCCTCTGAACTCACATTATTATCAAAAAACAGCACGCGTTTAGGTTCAGTCAAATTATTAAGTTCTGCTGATAACGTTCATTTTGGTGAGTCAGTATTATCTACGCGAGGGCTTTCTTTCTGCAACGTTTCTTCTTCAAGCTGACAAGTGTGAACAAAGTCATTAAACGGGGTGAGACAGCTGCCTCACTGCTCGCGAGGACGAAAATAAAAGCACACTGCAGACTTTTATGCAGATAAGGAATCCATTGAAAACAATTCTGCTTTTTGTGTCGTCATGTTTTCACATGAAGTTGCTCAATCTCTTCCAGTTGAAGACCCACTGCTCAGCTAACCAAACTGTAAGCCGCTGGCTCCTCGCTTCCTCCGCTGGGTGCCTGTGTGAACTGTAAACTTCTGCTCTGAAAGTCACATGGAAGTCTGAACAGCATTCTGCTGTGTTACCGTCATTCAGTGAAATGCTGTCGGAGCAAAGCACCGGGGCTTAAAAAGACGGGCAGAAGAGAGTGTCAGCTCGCCCGGCTGCTGTGGTTTCCACTCAGTCTGAAGACGTGAACGTTAGGTGAATTACTGTGAGTTACCTTTAATCGAGGATAAAACAAGCTGAGGTAGGCTCGAGCCTCAATTTCCTGTCAAAAAATGAAGCTAAAACTCACAAACTCCTCCTCGTGCTGTTCTAACTAGAATTCATGAACTGTAAAGTGGTTTAAAGTAATATAATTGAATTGTGAACCACAGCAGGAAACAGCAGTCAAATATAGGACTTTGCTGGTAAAGCTGCTCTCAGTAAATTAGTGAAAAATGTACTGTGAAACATTTTGCAGTGTATGGAAGTACTATCGGTAAAAAGGAAGTAAACTGATCACAAACAAACACTGTCTCTGCAGAAAACCCACAGCATTTGTGTGTAATCAGTTCGCAGCAGCTTTCAGCTCTTTCAGATATTTGGATTAGAGCGACCTTTAAAGCCTTTTATACAAAACATTTTGTTTAATTACAGACCACTCAGTTATTGTCCTGATCATTGTAAAGGAAGAGATAAACAAATGTAAAATGGCTTTTTTTCATCTACAAACAAGATCTTCAAATATTCCTTGTTCTGTGGCTTCATAAAAAAATGACAAAATAAGAAGCACAGACATTTATAAATCTGTATTTTTACATTTAAATGAAAAGTAATGGTTTACTGTTCAAATCAAGTGAATTAAATGCTTGTTTTTTTACGTGTGAGAAACTTAAAAGTCAGCTTTTACAGACTCCATGTGAATTTAAAATGCCTTAGGGCAATGGTGCATGTATTGTTAGCTTGGATCGCGCTCACCCATCACATGTGTCCGTGTAGGACAGCTGTCTCTCCAGAGAGAGGCTGCGGGTGATTTGGGAGGCGCTGCTCTCCTGGCTCTGATTGGCTGGTTGCTCCTGCAGAGATGTGGCCCTCAGTAAGGGTAAAGCTGGCAGCGTGAGGAGCGAGTAGGTTTCATCATTTGGGCCTTTGTCGCACGTCTGTTCTTCGACCCCGTCTGTCTCCATCTGCACCTCCACGAGCTCCACCTCGCCGACCCTGTCCGCCTTCGACTCTTCTTCCGTCGCCCGCTCCTCCTCTTCCTCTAGCTCTTCCTCCCGCTCATCCACCACCCAGGCCTCTCCCGACTGATCCTCGCCGGGCTTGCATTCCGCGTCCTTGATGGCTTTCTGGTACAGCTCGGAGAAACTTCTGCAGAGCGCGAAAACAATGGCGTGCTTCGTAAGAACAAAGTCAGCGCACTTCAGTGTGTTCTTACACCTCAAAAAATAAACTGGAGAAAAATGGGCATTTTCTGAATACTGAATGACTTTGTTGAAGACACTGAAAAAAAAACAGAACAATACCTAAAAGCTAAAGAAAGCAAAATGCGAACTAAAAGGCAAAAGTAGCAAAACATAAGCTAAACGCTTAAAAGAAACAGAACATGAGCTAGAAGCTGAAAGGAGCAAAACACAAACTAATACTGAATAAAAGTAAAATCAGTAACTGAAAAACAAAAATGGCAAATGCAAGGCGATAGCTAAAAGAAGCAGAACAGTAGCTAAAAGGTAAACAGAGCAAAACCTCAGCTAAAAACAAGACTAGCAAAATGCTTGCTAAAAGCTAACGGTAGTAAAATACTTGCATAAATCTAAAAATAGAAAAAAGGTAGCTAAAACTTAAAATTAGTAGAAGGTTAGCTAAAAGCTAAAAGTAGCTGAATGGTAGCTTAAAAATTGAAATTATTAAAGCATATAAAAACAGAGCAAGAATGTGGAAGCAGATTTCACAGAGAACAATGATTTTGAAGGAACTGAAAAGGTCTCAGTGTCTTTCTTTGGGGACAATAATTGTAAATACAGTTGAATTTTTTGAAAAGTATAAAAGTTACAAACTCAGAAGTCATAGCAACCATCTGCTGAATGAAATGAACATGTTGATGCATGAATGGTGAAAATAGCACAAGTGTGTAAAGTAGTTAGAGTGCAAAAAACACAGAGAAAAAAAAGTCACACAAAGAAACAAACAAATAAATAAATTAAGATTTTTTTTTTGGGGGGGGGGACACACTTTCTGTCAAGAATTATGACATCATTGTGACACTTTGGGCTTTTTGCCACAGAACGAGCAATTCAGGACAGAAATATAAATAAATCAGCGGGTTTCTGTGAGGACACTCCCGCTGTCAGCTGTGAAATGCTGTCCTGAGCAGCAGAGATGTGCAGATTAATGTTGGTTTAGCTCTAACAACTCTGTTCACAGCTGTTTCTCTGATTTCAGCTGAGTGGAAAGTTGCAGGCTACAGTGGGGCAGGCTGTGTCAGTGTGATTGAACATCATCAGAAGGGATTAGCTGGACCGCAGCCCGTCATTAGCAGCAGAATGAGCTGTGACCTCAGAGTGACTCTCGCCCCGCTTGTCCGCCGTCCTCCCGATTCGAGTCTCGCCTACCTGCGAGGTTTGCCGTTCTCATCCGGCGGGATGACGGTGATGTGGATCTTGTGCGCGGTACGGAGAAGCTTGGTCCTCTCCTCTGAGCTCAGGTGGACCAGGGAGTGTCCACACAGCCTCACCACGCGAGCCCAGAGCTGCAGGCCGCCGCTCTCGGCGTAGCAGAACCTCTGCAGCTCCGTCACAAAGCCCTCCTCGTTCATCAGGAAGCCGGGCTGCCCCACTCCGTCCCGCAGGGGGGTGACCTCCAGTGCCTCGCAGCCTCGCGTAACAAGCTGGAGGATAAAAGCAGGATAAAAGGATCAGATAGGTGGCCCTCGACGCAAACCCTTTAACCAAAGCTGCAACCACTCACCTCAAGCCTTTGCACCACCTCTTTTATGTCCTCTGCTTGGCTCTCCAGCACACTGATTGACACTGACTCTCCTCGCTCGTAGAAGATATCCAAGCAGGGCCCCCCCTCTTTAGTCTCTGTCACTGCCTTCCAGCCTATAACGTCCCGGCAGGAGCAGTTAAACACCACCCTACGACTGCACCTCTCGATGAGCACCACAGACTCCGCCGACACCCCCAGCAGACAGGGCAGCTTGCGCTCTCCCGCCTCCCATTCGTCTTCCCTGTTGACCACCACCGCCCACACCAGCGCTCCGGCGCTGTGCAGCTCGGCACCCTTGGCGCCCTTCAGCTTGTCTTTCCGCTTGCCGCCCAGGGAGAGAAGGGGGAACTTGGTGGAGGAGTCGATGGGCGTGGTGGTCACGTAGTTCTCAGCCAGGTCCTTCAGGTACTCCTGCCGCGTGCGGGTGGCCATGGAGCGGAACTTCTCCGACTTCTCGGCGGCGTTTTCGGCGTTCACTACCTTTGCCAGGAGGAAGTCTCGGAAGGCGGGTGAGCGAGGGAACCGTGCGCCCTTTGGGAACAGAGGGCCAAAGAGCGGGATGTCTTTAGAACGCGTCACAGCCACCCTGAGAGGAAAGGAGGAAGTTGAGTCAGAGGCGAAGCAGAAATGTTCAATCTATGTCATGTTTTCAGCAGCAGGGTTATACTGTGTGGGGAAAAAATGAGTGTTTCCTTCTCAGTTTTCTTACACCTAAAATGATGTGGCTGTAACACCTACGATAGCACAAGTCGTGAAACTAATCCTCTATTTGTCTCAAAACTCATCACTTTCACATCTGATCTACTTCACCTATTAAACTGCAACAAATCAGCTTGAGATTCTATAAAAGCATCTAAATATCTGAGACGCATCGAAAGTGATGAAACAATCAATACAAACCTGTAATGGGCGTTTTCAGTGCCGGGCTCGTGGACCTGAACGATGATGAAGACGTGCTGAAAGTGGGAGCGGATGGACTTCGGAGTGAAGGGTAGAGCGCCCGGCTCCTGGAACACGATTGTCACGATGTCGTTGCCGATGTGTCGCTTCCTCAGCAGCTGAGGAGACAGAACGCAAACACGCAGAGACGTGAAAAAAAAGGGAATCATCAAGCAATTTATTCCTACGTTTCAGGTTTGAACCCATTGTCGTGCGCAGTGACGTAATCGCCCGTGTCTGTCTGTTAGCAAAATATCTCACGAACCACTGAACGGGTTTCAATAACACTTACAGGAAGTAGTGATTGGCTATACATCTACAGCTGATTCACGTTTGGAGATAACCACATTCAATATGGCCACCACGGCTAGGCAACATCAAGAAACACAAAAATGGCTACAACCAAGTCAGTTTTACAGACACTGAGCTAAAGCTTGGTGTAGTTGTAGCTGAGAGTCACCTATAACATTAAACACTACATATTTAATGAGCTCTTTGCTTAAAACTTTGGCATGCAAAGTAGCAGACAAAATGCATACTTTCAAGGAATATAATATTAATATTATTTAAAATTGAGTTTGTAAAGCTGTGTGTATTTTGTCTCGTGGTAATCTTTAAACCGTGCTGCGTTCACTCTGCCCCAGAAGTTAAAGCTGTTTTGCTTCACGCTTGACATTAACAGATTTTGGTAAGACACAGTTAACGTGAGAAAAACTAATAATGCTTTATAAAAACTTTTGATTTTTTTCAAATCCTGTCTTGGAAAAAAACCACCTCCTCTTTGAGAAACAAACGGAATCACAGTGAAGACCAGGTTTCGTGGCTCCGTTACCTGACAGAGGAATTCTCGCAGGACTTTGACTTAAAACAGGCCTTTATGTTACTGTGGTTCAACCTTACATGTGGTAATAACAGACTTCGATGGATGTAACGCGTGTCAAAATTCAGCTTTAAGTGGTCAACGTTGTACGAATGATCTACAGAGAGAAACTGCTCGCAATGGAAAGAGAAGTACGGTTGAGTGGCTCGGTGTACTTCCTGAACATGGCTGCAATAAAAAAGGGCTGAAAACACAAAGAGGGTGACACTGGAATCCAAACTCACTCTGCCATTTTAATAAGGCATAAGGAAATCATGCCAACTTGGAAAAAAAGGTGCAACGTGTCACCTTACAAAAGGATTTTAAAGAAATCCCATTTTGTAACTTAAAGTATGATGAAACTTGTGTTTTTTATGACTCGAATATCGACACTTTAGAAGCACAAACTTCAGAGAGAACTGTTTGAGCTTTGCCATTGCAGCTTTTCTTTTTTTGTTTTAGCCTTGAAACTTTGTTCGTGAGTTATTTTTGATTTCCTCACAAATGACAGCAAACAGGCTGAAACCACAGACTGCGCAGCCAGCTGAACAGGAAGAAGACTGCGAGTGAGGCAACAGTGAAAACCGTGAAGGTGGGAGTGAAGACTGTGGGGCAGGATTTTTTTTAATGTCATGCTTATTTCTGAGCACAGAAGCTTCTTCTAAAGGTTTTGGCAACAGTCTGAACAGGAACGCGTAATGAAGGCTGCACAGACTGATGCAATTTTGTTAAAGAAACTCTGCGAAATCCAAGAATTTGATAGTTTTTTTTTTAAAAAAAAAAAGGATTTTGCAACTCAAAGAGCAGGAAAATGAACCCATCTGTTGCATCCCTGTTGGGTTTGTTTTACCTGCTGCGTGTTGTTGGCGGTGTAGGGGAGCATCGTGGACACATGAAACATAATCTCGTAGTCCTGGTAGCGCGTGTAGAGGGAATGTGTTCCAGTGGAGTCCGCTGCAAATCCACAATAACATCACACGCATAAAACAAACATGTAAAGCAGAAAAAAAAGAAAAAATCATCTCGGAACTGGAGCCCAAACACAAACTGTCAGAGCCAGACTGAAATCCGTCCCGCTGAAGGAAGCAGCTCAGAGATAATCAGCAGTGACTATGCCATTTTGCAGGCATTACTCAGATTACATGTGGCTAGATAACAGTTATCTGAAACACTGATGCCCTTCGGATAACGGCGCTGCGACAAAGCGAGATGCAGCTAATAGACTCGGGTGCAGAGCGTGTTTCCAGCTCACTCTTGTTATCCAGCTGAGCTCGGTATTTCTCCCAGCCCTTCAGTCGCACCCGCTCCCCGAGCAGATCCAGAAACTGTTCGAACGCCGGCCCGGAGCTCTCGTTGTTGTACATGTCCTCCTCCGAGCTCTGCCCGGCGCGGCAGTACATCACACCAACCTTTCTCTGAAAATTCAGCTGCACAGAATCAAAACAGACAAATAAATACACTGAGCACTTTTAGGTATTTGCACATTCCTCTGATTATAGATACTCAAGACACCTCTAGTGGTACATCCTCATATTAAAACCTCAATTTATTGCTCAAAAAATGAGAACATTTCTTTGTGAGTTCCAGACGCTTGGTGCCAACAGAGCTCATATTAGCACACTTTATTTTTTTAACAAGTTAACCACAAAAGGTGGAAGCTGCTGACAGTTCAGTGAGAACATTCAATTATTTTACAACTTCTGCAATAAAAATATAATGAGCTGCAATAATGAAGAGATTTTAAAAACAGGTGCTTTAAATTTTGACCTCAGTTTGGAGGAACAGAGTTCATAAGTGGGGCCAAGTGCTGTCATCTTAAAATAGTTTCAATCTCAATCGTTTTTAGCGGTTCATGCAAACACATTTTTTTGGAAAACTATACATTGTTGTCAGGTTTTGTTTTGGTAGTGTTTCTCTTTGTATTGTTTCTACTATCTGTGGTCTTTTATCATTCACTCTGTCTGCACATGTTTACTTGCCACGCCCATTTCCACCTGCCTACACTTGTAATTACTCACCTGTGCCCACTTCTCAGAATTATTCCTCTGTCTTTAAAACCCAGTCACTTTCTCCATTCCCTCGCTGGTTCGTTGACTTTGGTTTGTCCCTGGAATGTCTCTTGTCCTTTGTCTCTCGCCTTGCCCCTTTGTATTAGTTTGGATTTTTGTTACGTTTAGTGTTTTGCTGCCATGTCAGCTTTTTGTTTCCTCGTTCTTTTGTTTAAGAATTTTTTTTTAAATTATTTCTACTATTATGAGTCTGGGTTCACCATGCTCCGTCCTGACAATTGCTGACAGTTTTACACTACACGGTTTCTTTTAGCAGAAATATTCTAATCTTCCTGAAGGAAGTCCCTCAGACTGCACCAGAAGTGCTACAGCTAGCTGCTCCTGCCTTGTTTTGTTCTTGTAAATAACCACAGAGTTCTATTTAAATAATAATTATATAATGCAGAATTAACTGCACTGAAAGCTTGTTTATTCTTTATATTCAGAATTAAACCTATTTCTCCAAACGGAGGCCACTCAAAGAGTGATCTACAACTGGTAAGATATTAACTGTTTGTAACTTCCCCACAGAACCCTGCTTCAAACAATTTAAATTATCCCTTTAAAGTCTGACATTCAACAAAGCTTTCTGATAATATTTGACACAGATTTAGTCCTGGAAAGCCTGAGGCTTCCAGTCAGCGTTGAGGCGTTACTCACCCCCTGTTCGTCCAGCTTGAGCAGCGTGTCCCGGACCTTCGGGGAGTTTGATGCCAAACGAAGGCACTGCAGGTTGAGCTCAGGCATGATGAACTCCAGCAGCCGTTTGGGAGACAGGCCTCGGGGGGTGGTGTGACGGGCGGCAGAGGGCACCGACTCCTCCAGGATGGAGCCTCGCAGAGTCTTCATCTGAGGAGCGGGGTCACCGGCAGAACATGCAGTCAAGCTTTTTTTCTCACAGGTTTTGAAGCTGATCAGGGCGAACGAGGAGCACGTTTACCTCTGTGGTGCGAAAGATGATCCTGTAGTTGTACTGAGCTCCGCTGGACCCTTCTTTCTCCTCTCGTCGGAAGCTGATGGCCACTGGTCCGAGGCGATCGTCAATCCCAAAGAAATTCTGGTGTTCTGTAATAAAACCCCAGAAGTAATAATGAGAGGCGCAGTTAGGGAGGCCTCTCGCTGGGTGAGGAAATTAAAACTGTCTGGATTTAAAATACGAGGCTCATAAAGGAGCTCACACAAAATTCAATTAAGGAGGTTTGAGTGTTACACTTTATTAAATAAAAAAACTTTTTTAGAACAACCCCATTTGCAAGAATCATTCTCTACCATATCAAGACAACTTTTGCACTGATCGAAAACATAATGAAATAAAAACGCAAAACCTTAAAACTAAATAATAAAGTTCATTAAAACCTTTTTACAGGGACAGGATTTTTGTCTTGTGCACATAATCATTATGTAAGAACTTGTATTTACTCGTTTTTCACAGGCATTATATTAAGATTGAATCAGTTTTTGAGCACAATAAAACCTCAGGTGACTGCAGGTAACACACAGAACAAAATGAAGACAAAGAAGGGCAAATTAATACCTTATTTCATCACTAAATTTAATTTTAAAGCCAATAAAAAGCATTATTAACTTAACAAATGTATAAAAATCCATTTTATAAAGCCACAATAAAAAAAATATTGCTTCAAAAATCATTTTTCCTTCTTTTATTGCAAATAGATGCTGTTTTTTTTTTTACTTTGCCGACTTTGGTTAACAAAACTTTATTATTACTATTCTAAAGAGACATTTGACAGCAAACAACCTCAATTGCGTAGAAAATCTCTCATCATTGTGCATTATACATAATAATTTCCACCCATTGCTCAGTTTTAAATAATGCTCAGGGATTTGTGACTGTTTAGAATAAAAGCAAAATTTTACAAGGCCTTCCAAATAAAATTAAAAAAAACATTTCCAGCTGAATGCTTCAGTTTAATTCACAATCATCTAAACTTTCACAGATTAAGGTTAATATGAACCTGGGCTAAACGTTCATTCTTCCTTCAGAACAACTTTTAACTCTTTAAAACTCAATTTGCTGAACACCGGCTCGACTCCAATAATGTCTCAAAGGAAAAATTAGAACATTTTAACCAAAATTCAGTGCCTTCATTTATAGGAATCTCATTGTACGCTCTCGTTCGGAGGTGGAAATAATTGTAGGACGCTAATAAAATCAGTTAAACCTGAAGTTAACTTTCCCATTGCTGTGTTGTGTGACATACCTTTCATGTAGAAATATTTGCGATAGTAATGAGCTCCCAGATCTGCGTGCTCGATGAAGTAGTTGCTCTTGCCCTGCAGTTGGACGTGACTCTCTCTGGGCTCCTCCAGGACGGAGACGGCGTCGTTGGGGGTCCGCAGGCTCGACCAGAGCCCCCTCCTGCCCGATGACTGACCCAGGCCCACCTGCTCCTCTCCTCCCGTCTCATTGCGGAAGTGGGGACAGCTGAGGAGGAGCTCGTTGTCGTTGCCGTCGCCTTCGTCGAGCAGCAGCGACTGCTCGGGGTCGTCGGCGTTCGCCCCGTTGCTTCCCCCACCCTGCGCGGGTGAGGACAGGGAGGACTGGGAGGGGGGGCGCAGCTGGGAAGCAGCTGAAGCCCCAGAGGTGATATTCTTTTTGCGACCGATGCTGTCTCTGTTTGTGGCCACCTCCGTGAGGTCAAACAGGATGCTCTGAACATCATAGTGGGCAAAGTTCCTCACCCACGCTCCGCCTCCAAGGTTGTCGTATGGACCCGGTTGAGGGACCTGAGGAGGCGTAGGTTTAGACTTTTTAGACAGACCCTCAGGTTTTGGTGGTTTATCAGGTTTGTGGGAGTCTCCTGTGGAAGCAGACAAACCTCGAAAGAACCCGTCAGGCTCCAGAGGGTTTTCGTTCAATCCTAAAAGCAGAAAGGGGTCTTTGAAGCGGAGTGCACTTGGACTCAACGGTCCCTGGCCGTCTGCGCTCGGCTCTTGGGCTTGACTTTGTCTCTCCAGTGACGACAGGCTGCCGTATTCCCTGTGCAGCAGCACACCTGAGTCCCCCTGAGACCCCACGCCCACCTTGTCGCCGACCATTCGGACTATTTTCCCCCCTGATTTGCCCGACGAATCCAAGTCTCCTAAAGTCACATCGCTGTTACTCCTCTGCATGATGTGGCCCCGCCCCACCGACCTCAGGGTCAGTCCCACGCGGCTCGGAGTGAGGGTGTCTGCATCAGCACCGTCCCCAGCCCTCCTGGGGGGCCACTCCACCACGCTTGATTCGTGCTTGGGGTCAAAATTAACGGTGGCGATGGGCGGCCGCACGTTCTGACGGCGAAACTTGCGGATGAAGAAGTCATCTGACTGCATGGTGCCTGAGAAAGTGACTCCAATCTAACAATCTATTCCCTGGAGCTTTCCGCTGTCCCAGTTAACTTTTTATCCTGCTCTCTGTGGTGCTGGTGTGAAATGAGGAGGCTGTGCATGAAAATGGAAAAACCCGGCTAAGTGAAATCAACAAACGTAGTTTCATTCACACCACTTAAGATGGAAGAACTCTTTCGACCTTTGGGCCCTCCTAGATGACAGACGCCACACTTTGTCAGTGAGTCGATGAGTGGGAATGGCGGAGGAGAAAATGCACTGGAGCTTGCCGGAGGGGTCCATCCACATGTGCAAAGGTTTAGGTTTAGGTGTGGGTTGCTCGCTGCAGTGGTGTGAGGATGAGAGGATCATCACTGGAACCTGTTTCTTTGTCCTCTGTGCAGGAGAGGCTCTGTCTGTATCAACCTGTGCAACATGGCATCTGTTGGTTTGCACTCCTCAGTGCCACCTGTATATAAGAAAAAAAGACAGAAAGAAAGAATAGTTTTCAACACGGAGGCCCCAAGTGCTCAGCTGGTGAACAGAATCGGACACTTTTCAGCTCGACGAATTTGACTGGTGACCAGTCAAGCCAACATTCAATAATTCTGGGGGGGTTTTTTTCCTACACTTATCGAGTAATGCACCGTAGCTAAGCACTGAAAAACGTTGAATTGTTGCAAGTTTGTGAGCGTGAATCACAGCTAAGTGATTATTTTTTTTAGCAATAATAGCACATCTTCAAAAAATCTTCAAGTTAACATGTTTGTACTTTTCAACAATCACTCCATCCCATCCTGGCAGTATTATTATTTACCTGACAGCTCCAAGATCACTGTTTTAGAAAAAATAAATAAAATTGGTCTTTAATTACAAAGTACTGAATGCCAATAATAAAACAACAGTATGGCCTGATGCATCATTTATTTTGGAGCAATGCCTCGTACTTCTGTTTTAGCAATATTATTATTTCCTTTGGACACTTTCCGTTCCAAAGTTTCCCAAAATAGATCCGTCGCAAACTTAATACTCAGCACATCCACCCTGCATATGCTCACAATAGACCACATTAACGGAGGGGAGGGGGTCTTCCTGGCTGGCTCGCTGACAGGCTGCCAGCGCACACAAGAAAAATAAAAGTAAGCAGCCTCTCACCACCCCACATACGTTCACACAAAACACAAACAGCGCCGGTGTTTACTTGTCCGACACCTCAAAAGAAAATTGCAAAACCGAAACACTGCAACAAATGTAGATACTGTTTTGGTGTGGATGTTATTCGTTTTCACAAATTCAGGAAGTTAAATCATTCAAAAGCCAAGGTTTTGTGCTAAAAAAACCCTGAAACAATGAGCTTCCTGTTTTTAAGTTCAAACAAAATTCATATTTAGAAGTTTACCAGTGACTCACCCGCGAAATGGATCATGCATTCAGAAAAAATCGACCCGTTTCCCTTATCATTTGTCAATCGTGTCCTGTCTTTGACCGAACTTACGTCAATCAGCACAAGCCGAAACGTTTGCTTGCTGTCAGTGAGGTACGAGGCTTCTTCCTGTCTGGGTTTGTCACATGCATCTCGTCTGTTGTGCAGCCCTGAAGAGCAGGTGCAGAGGTGTAGAGCAGCTACCAGGGTAGAAAAAAAAAAAAAAAGAAGCAGGCGATACGCACGAGCAGCTACGTTTCTATCACGTATAAAAGGACATTACATCATGGAGACGTTCCTCTAACATTTATACAAATATTCAGCTCGAAGTTGATGTTTGTGAAAAAAGTCCCCTAAATTGATTGATAAATTTGATTGCGTGAACAGATGTCCTCATAACACGAGTAATAAAGACACAGACACCTTCAAAAAAAAAAACCCATTAAGAGTGAAGAGAGGAAGTCACAAGAAATCTTTGTTTCCCCTGCTTGTCTGCTTACATGCTCTCTCCATTTCCTCCAAAAAAAAAAAATGCATCGACATTTGTTTAAATTTTACTGTAGGACAGCTTTAAAAACAGACAGAAGCTGATTACTGTTCGGATTTCAGTTTCTGGGTCGTTTCGATGCTGAAAGGGGAAACGTGGATGACTGCCGAGGCGTTTATGCGAAATGAACTGAAAGTTTACATGTTGACACATGGAACGTATTAAACTGATGGTTCAAATCTTTTGAAGTGGGGTCCTGTGGAAGTGTTATGAGTAGTTATTATCCTACCTGTCGTAGATAGCTCTTTGAACGACCTCAGTTTGGAGAAACAGAGTTTAATTTTGACCAGATTGACGAGCTAACAGCGAGTCTGAGTGACATGATCGCTGCTGTCTGTGGGTTTGATGGTAACTCTGTTCGGTTGCAGGAACGAATCCCACTGATTGGGCATAACTGGAATTGGATCTCTGCATTAAATAAGCTCCTGCATTCGGGGGATATCTCTCCTCCACTCCAGAACCAGATAGTGGTTTTTTTTTTTTCCTAGGTTGCGTTTTGTTCGCGTTGACACACATTTACGCTCACTCATCCACACTCGTTACGACTGATTCTCCTGATTTCTCACGCCGCAGGGTTTACTAGTTTAGTTTGACGGTTTTGCTCATAAAATAAACTATTTTACCTGCTATCCTGTGTCCTTTCCAGTTTTTGTCATAACCCATGAGCCAGGTCGTGGCACGTCTTAAAACAACTTCGGTTTAATACAAATTCACAGTGTTATAAACCTTTACATTGCCATTAGCTTCACATTACATGGTTACTTACGAAGAAATCTGTGGCTGTTATTTGTAAGAGCAAACAGCAATTAAGGCCTGAGGCACTTTAGACAGAAATGTCATAATAGTTCTGCTTAAATAACAATGTAGTGAAGATTTGACAGCCGTGTAAAGGTTTATAAAACAACATTGATCTGAACCAATAAGATTTTTTTAGATTAGAGTTGTTTTAAGATGTCAGAAACCACTTTGGTCTTGGTAGCGCTCTGACTAGCCATTAAGCTGTCAATCTGACCAGAATAAAAAAATTACTTTTCGCAGAACCCCACTTTAAAACAAGTGAACTATCCCTTTAAATGTAACCTGTTCAGCCGTGAATTACATTAAAATTTTATATGAACAGTAATGTGCTGTAAGGGAACAGCTATTTCTGATTGACCTGCCAATAAATCATCGTGTTAAGGTTTCATCTGTCAATGTGATTAAAAGTTTTAATCTACATTTGGAAATGTGGGTCAGCGTATAAAATCTGCACTTAACCGCTTATTTAAAATGTTACAAACGAGTTGTAGTTTGGAGTGATTTCATGATAAGTGCAACACTGGACTCTGATCGGCGGTGAGGTTGATTCTGTTTGTATTTATTTATTGATTTAAGATGATTTAAAAGCATCTGAATGAAATCTGGACCACTTCCTTATCTGAGAGTGAACCTTTGGCTGAAAACCTACTCGTGTTTCTCTCTGGAAGCAACGTCACCCACGTACTGTAGACTCCTGTGCAAAATCTAGGTGCAGCATAATCTGCAAGCTTTAACATATTGTTGATTGCCTGAGCAACCCATTTTCTCTCCACTGTCTGAAAGTAGGCACAGATTTTTGGCAGCAGCTTCTTCCACAAAAAAACACCAAACTTGCAGGTCGCCTTCATGTTGTTCCAACAACAAACACAACTTCCAGGGTTGGCCAGAAACGCTCCACCAACACACAGCTCAGGCTGAACTGATCGTGCACTTCCTCTGTAAAGCTCGCATGTTCCCGAGCTTCTCAAAACTCTCGAGCCATGAGAACAGCCTTGGTTTCAATAGCAGCTTTTCTGGAGCGAGCACTTGTTTGTGACGTCCACAGCTTCAGAGTCGATGCTCCACTGAAACACCAAGAAACGCTTTCGGCTGATGACGTTTGAGCCACTGACCTCAGTCTTGTGCATCAGCAAACTGTGCAAACGTGTCAACAAGAAGAAACGAGGCAAGAAAATGATCCTGCGTTTCAAAACACATGAGCCTCAGATGAACAACAACATAGTGATCTATTATTGTAACACAGTATCACTCTTGTTCTTACAAATATAGTCCAACCTTAAAAAAAAAATAATCAAAAAACAACTAAAAGGTGACATCACTACATCCACCTTATACGTATAAACAAACACAACATTATCATCAGACCTACTTTAATTGCAACATATATGCTTATGATAACTCTTTATATAAGCTCATCTGTAGATGAAGTGCCTTAGTATGTAAAAACTGGATAAACTGAGATCACACAGAACCTCTTGACACTAATGATATTTATAGTTGTCTAAAAACATCATGTGAGATCCAGGTAGATATGTGTTTGAGCAGTTTGTTTTCCAGTCCAACAAAATGCATTTACACTGTGTTCAGAATGAAACCTGAAGTCTTTATGTTGCAGTATTTTATAGTCTTAGTCTTATTGAAGTTACTTGCATGGTTCTATCTTATATAATCTGTGTTTTAGCATGGACCCAGTACTGGGAGGAAATATATTTTAGTGTTAACCGCTGTCTAAGAGTAATAAACACATTCCTTTCAAAAATCTCTATAAGATCCAGTCATGTGAAAAAGCATTTCTAAAAAAAAAAAAAGTCAAAACATTTGCTCACCTTTAGACACACGTGATGTCTTTAATCAGATGTTTAAAAATCCAGAAATAAATCAAATAAATCACCCATCCTTTGTCTTAACAAGGACGTCTGGCTACATGAAAAGGGTCGTCTGACTTACTGCCACGGAGAAGCGTCCGATGTACCTTACACAGAAGTACAAAGTAAAGAGGAACTGAGAAGTTTGGTCACTGCGTCCTTACGTTTCTGCTCATCTTTTATGAGAGGCCAGTGTTTGTATTGTTAGCGTATTTCCTGCTGCGTGCATCAAAGTGACAACCAGAATATCATCCTAAAATACTTCCTCCCATATATATATATACTGATCTGTTAAGATTAGTCATCTGGACAGTTACCACACATGCAGGCGAACAAAATAGCTAAACTGTAACAGGTAACGATTGTGATCGAGCTTAAAGTTGAGCAAACTGCAAAGTTAGTCACCAACGGCTTGTTTTTCTCCCAGAGCACTTGACTGAACCCTGATTTTAAAGGTAATGGCAGACACTTTGTCATCTCTGTAAAACAGTGGTTTAAAGATGCTGCCGGAACAACACAAAATCACACAAGCAACGTCTTGCTCTGGGATTTTACGTTCTTCTCGCTGAAGTGAACCTCATTAATCACCTTTGGCACTTGTGCACAGCACTAAAAGGAGCTGGTACCCATTCTGCAGATATCTATTTCCTCTTTGAATGCCGCTGCAGGCTGCTACTATAGATGGCAGGCACCATCGTCACTGTGACAGAGTTGAGTCATTTTCTAATAAAAGTGCATGCTGCTGAAACAGTTAACCACCGTCCATGCAGAAACTCTGCAGGGAGATGCTAACAAACAGCATTTGCTGCATAAACTCAACTGCATCTTCACATGTAGCTCTAAAAGTATATTTCCCATGAATGTAAATGTAATCTGCTTCTTCGTTTCATGCAGGTTTTAGGTTATATTACAGAATTAGTCCAGGAGCAACGGCTCTGATGTGCAGTTAATGCTGTCCGGGATTATTTAAAGACCGAAACCTCGAGCTGCTTCTCAGCAGCCTGCTTCCCTCTGCAGACTTTCTCATGCTACCAAATTCAATCTCCATTCCTGAGAAACTCAATAATGCATGTGGACAGCGATGTTTAATCCTCGCTACTCAGAATTCAAAACTCTGTGGACAGTCAGAAACTGTGCCATTCCTCTGTGCTCTCTTCCATCTCTGTAATGTTTGACGTGTGAAATGTGTCGAGATGAAAGATTTTGCTCGTTAAAGTTGGAAGCCTTTTAAATATCTTTTTCCCCGGGCACACATTTAGATTTCCAGTCAGTCACTGGAAAAAGAAAGTACACCTTCTTTCAATAGGGTTTACACATCAGAACATTATAAATGTGATCTGGCCTTTAAAATGATTCAAATCTAACCTCAGGTGAACAAGAACACGCAACAGATTCCGCCACGTCATCATTTATTAAACAAAAGCAAAGTCAATATGTAAAAGCGGTGTGTGTAGAACTAAGCCCATTTATTTAACAGCGTGTAGAACCACCTTTAGCAGTGATCACTTCAAGTCGTTTTTATTGCTTCAGTTCACTGAGGTTTGCAGACATTAGTTTCTGACCAGCTCTCTCAAGGCCCCACCGCAGCATTTCAATCGAGTTCAGGCCTGAACTTGTACCATTGCAACCATTTTTAATTCTTTTCTTTTTCAGACATTTCTGTTGCAGATTTGCTGCTGTTTCCTGTTTTATCACCCAGTTTTGTCCAAGTCGAACAGATGCCCTCTCATTTAAACCCAGAATACTTTGAGTTCAGAAGAGTCTCCTGGTAATCCTTCCAAACGAGCCCTACTTCTTCAGTCACTTTCTACTTGTCCTGCCTTGGACTTTAACCTTTAACCTGCTAACTGAGGCCTGTAGAGCCAGAAATGGAGTGCTTGTTTTTTGTTTTTTTTGCAATTTCTTTGAGCATTGCACGGTCTTACCTAGGGGTGAATCAGCTGGGAAGTTCGCTCCTGGGAAGATTGGCAGTCGTCTTAAATATTTCACACTTGAGAATAACCTTCTCGCTGTAGATTTATGGACGACTCCAAGTTGTTTGGAAATGACCTTTAACCCTTCCTAGATTAATGGGCAGCAACGGTTGCTTCTCCAAGGTCATTGCTGATGTCTTTCCACCTTGGCATTGTGTTAATATATTAATAACCCCTGCTTTTATAGAGGTGCTCACACTGATGATGATGAGGTAATCTAGTGCTGGCTGATACTTTTCTTAAATCCTGTGGAGGTAGCTTGGGTGGACACAGCTTTTTCATTTTGGCTTTACTATTGCGTGTTTTCGCACACTTGAGGTTACTTTCGAATAATTTTAGATCCTGCAAAAAAAAAAAAGCCAGATCATTTTTAATATTTCCTGAAAGAGGGTGGACTTTCTTTTTCCCATGATTGTATTTTCATATATGTTAGGAGGATATTTTTAGGAGTTATATATATATATTTTTTTTACTTTTTCCATTATTCTACAAAACTCTTTTGTTCTTTTTTTTTGCACCTGATGGTTGGTGTTGACCATAATTTAACCGACGACAGCAAGTCCTACTCCCATATCAAAGCGAGGACAAGGTTAATGAGGCTCTGGTGTAAAACAGACACAAGCGGATGTCACAGGAGGGCAGAGTAAAACACGCAACACGGTTCTGGGGAAGTCATGGCCGGCTGACTTCTTCTGTGCCTGCTCATGCAAGTACATGTCCTGTGAAACAGGAAGAGATGAATGACTTTTGAACTCTGAGAGGATGGATGTCGTCATCGTCGCTACACAACACTTCCACACCTTTCAGGGGCCGCTGTCCACACTGCGGCATGAATGAGCACATTTCTGCCTCATGGTGTGCTTCAGTCAGAATGCCAGCTGACGGTGTTGCCTCTGTTTACCGGTAAAAGACAGGTAGCGTGCTGATGCAGGAGGCTGACGTTTGAGCTCTTTTCCTTTAAGGCGAAGCTGTGGCAATCAGCTTAACTGCTTAGCAGACTTTAGATCTGATCAGTGACAGAGGTCTTGCTTTTTTTTAGCTCTGTCACATCAGGTTGCAGCAGTTGATTCAACCTGCTGTCCAATGTTGAGTTGTGAAGTGCACCATTCCTCTGCACACGACGCAGGACATTCGGATGTGAGTTTAGCTCTAACATTGTGCAAATTACTGCATTTTTGTTTTAACTCTCGGCCCCTTTAAAACCTTCAAACTCCGCAGAGGTCAGTGGCTCTTGTGTCACTGTCTGTTCTTCTAGTTAAAAGCCGTCTTGCCGATTCTTGACCACAAGGTCTGAATCAACTCCTAACAGTGATTGATTTTGAGAAATTTAAAGCCGGGCCTCGGTCTCACACTCGCCATCGATCGAGCGCAGCCCTGCTACGTCTGCGATAGGGTTGCATTCCTGTCTTGCTTCGGAGTACGTGACACCGAACTGCAGCAGAAATGTAATGCTCGGAGCAGAGTAAATGTGTATTAATGTGGCTGGATCTGATTCAGAGAATGAGTTCGTTCTAATGCCTGACACTTTCTCCTGCATCCTCAATCTTCCCTGTAAAACTCCCCCACCACCCAGCACACACACACACACACACACACACACACTGCAGACAGCAAACTGGGCCAAGTCCAGAGGCTTCTAAGTGCTGCACTCTCTCTCTCTTTTTTTTTTTTCGTGAAGTGTTTTATCAATTTTTTTATTCAAACTGTTTTGCAAACGTCAGTGAGAGCTATTGATCCCCACAGACACATAATCCTGGGTAACTGATGCTGCTTAACTGGCTGACTTAAAAAGAGTAACAAGATGATGACTAAAACAACAGGTTTTGGAGTAACTCAGAAGAAAATGAAAGTGGGATCTGTTGAAGGAATGCATGTTGCCCACCACCTTGTATGCCAATGTTTTAAACAAAGAAAACCATGTATGTGTTGGGAATGACTCTCAGCTACTACCACACCAAATTTTAGGCCAGTATCTCTAAAACTGACTGAATGATAGCCATTTGTGTGTTGGCTTAGATGGATTAGCGGTGGCCCCCATCTTGAATTGGGATGACTCTAACACGTAATACCAAGGTTTTAAACAAGGAGCCTGAAAAGTTGGAAAACATGATCTGTTAACGCTCGAAGCATGTGTCTGGGGAACATCTCAGCTCCTACCACATCAAATATTAGTTTAATATCAGCAAAACTGACTGAGTTATACCCACTGTTGTGTTTTGGTTAGCTGTAGCAGCCAACTTTAATTGTGTTAACTCCCAAAATCTATTGAGTTCAAGATAAACGTCCAGTGATTACTTTCTGAAAGTTTTAAAATCTGTCCACTGATTCATGATGGAGTTACATTACTGCTGGCAATAAAGGAAAAGTCTTTGTCAGAGTTTAATATCACTCTGTTATCCATGTTATGTCATGTGAAGAACCTCAGAGTCATGTATTGGGGCTCGTTTAGGTTTTGTTTTATGTACTCCCTCTTGGTCAGATTACTAATAATTTTAGCAGCATCTCTTACCACATTTATCCAGTGACAATACACCAACAACTGAAAGATGTTGACAATTACTTCCTTCAACTATAACCCAATTTCATGTCAAAACATGTCAACATTGTACTTATTTAACTGCATCATTTAAAAAAGAAAATCTGCTTTGTTGAGAAATAGTCAGGAAAATCATGTGTTTTTGTCTCCATTAGCTTTTCCCAGTGCACAGAGGTCAAGACTTCCTTTAGGGTCCCAGTATGAATTGAAAGTAAATCTTCTGGCTGATGCATTATTAATTTGGCTGGACGAAGGAGGGCGGAGGTTACTGTGACGTTAATTATTCATCAGCCGGCTGGAGCTGATTAGTTGTGATTTATATCAAAGTTTGAGTCTGACTTCTTGGAGGGCAGGCATCTCGTGTTTTACAGTAAACCGGCGAAGCAAAAAGGTCATCTCTGCTGTGTGACTTCATCCGTGTCTGGTCCAGTTTCAGTTCTTTTTTTTGAAATTTTATTTTAATCTGTCCTTTTTCTGTGAGCGGACGAGATTGCTAAAAGTGTTACAAGGCAGATGGTCAGCAGTCAGGGCAGAAAGCTGCACGAGTGAGTGCGTGTCGATATTTACACGGCTTATTTTCCTCACTTTAACGTGTCAGGGAAGTGTGCTCAGAAAAGCTACTTCCACAATTTTCTGCATTTTAAAACCTAACTTCCTCATGTGACAAACAGTCTAACCTGAAGCACAAATTTCTCTCAGAACCTATTGTACGTGCTGTTTTGTTGCAGTCCAACGAAAGTACCAAACTAGTGCTATTGTCTGACAGGCAATTTGCCATGACATCAATGCTGTGGTGCTGCCACTTCCTGTGTATCTGAAAATACACCTTGTGGCAGATCACGGGGGCAAAGCAGGGACAATCAGAGATATTCAGGGCACAAACGCGAGAGGTTTGAGGTATTTGTGTGCATCTGCTGACTCTTTAAAAACCCAACGTTCAAGCCTTATAGACAGGGCACACAGGAAGAGCAGCTGTCTTTCTGCGACCACTGTCTATGTGTGTGTTAGTGTGTGTCGGGGAAAAGATCTGACCCTCAGCTTCATGACTGTGTCTATTATGTGGAGCTCAACACATCACTGTTGCTCCGCTGTCATCTGCGCAACCCGCTCTGAAGCAGAGGAAAAGAGATTGCTCAATGTTGCCTAAATAGCACACTGAGGCGTTTGAATCTGTCTTGTCTACTTTCAGAGGAAGAGAGGCTGACCTTCTTTGCTTCCTCAATGTCCCCGCTGTCCACTGAAAAGGCAGAGGGCTTGTAAAACAGCTGCAAAGCCATCACTGCGCCCAACCTCACCCTTGTTTTTCAGCTTGGACTTTTTGTTTAAGAGCAATTTAAAGCGAAAGCTGTCTTTACTTAACTCTAAATGACTGTTGATTATGAGTTGAGGTATCAGCTAAGAGGGTCGCTTCTTAATGGCTGCCATTTAACTTCCAAGCTACGCTGGTTCTGTCTGTGTCCATTATGAGCCCAGTGGACACAAATTGCTCTCATTATTTAGAGAAACAGACTAATGTCGCTCGCTGGCTTCCGTGGAACAGACGTCTGTAAAAGGTGACTCTTCCTGTTTTTCTGCTAAAGAGAGAAAATTACTTAAATTAAGTTTTCCATGTGGACGAATGTAAATATTTAAAAACATACATGTTCGTTTTATGCATTCTTGCAACAAAGTTTGAAAAAAAAAAAAAAAAAAACAGGTGGAAAGGAAATGGAAAGTTGCACTGTTATGCTCAATCAGCTGAAACCAGTTACCAGAAAACCGCAGCTTTAACCTGATACTAATGGAGGTAGTTTATAAATGATGCAAGGTTAAAAAAAACAAAACACTCAACCATAATGAAACCAAGAGGCAACAATCTATCAATAAACTACTATTATAGATTATTTTTTACATTTGTACGATGCAGGCAAGCCCCTGCTGCAGCCTCCCTCTGGCCCTCGTGTCGTTCAGCAGCTCTGCACCTTCTGACCTACATAGAAACAGCAGCTTGTTCACCGATCTGCTCACCGGTGACGCAGACGGCAGCTGGTTCAGCGGAGCCTTTCTGCGATGCTACGTGCAGACTCTGCGCTCGTGTGAAGGAACAGGTTCTGCACATCTGTGCTTTTTGCACTTGTGAATGAAAACAGAGGGTGACCGTTAATGCCCGCGTGCCATCACGGGACCAACCGGTCTGAAGGCTGCGGGTGAAAGCACGAAGCCAACATGGTTACAATCGACTGCTGTCGAAAGGCAAAAAAAAAAGGTGGGCGATGATGTTTTTGCACGTGTCAGAGTGTGCGTACATGTGCTTGTAAGTCATGTTACCAAAATATCTCATGAACCAGTGGACGGATTTTAATGAAACTCCCAGAAGGTGATCATTGGACGCACATATATAACTACTGAAGTCAACCTAATTCAAGATGGTCATCACGGATAATCATCTTTTGCAAACACAGAAATGATTATAGTTCAGTCAATTTTACAGAGACTGAGCTAAAATTTGATGTAGTAGTAGTTGAGAGTTCTCCCCAACACATACTCGAGTACATGAGCTTGTGCATAATGTTATTTCTCCAGGTTTAACCAAAATAACCATATTATTCATTTCTCAACACAGGGTGATCTCTGGCGGCGGGTGATATGCATTCCTTCAGGGAAGGCTAGGTTTTCTTGCTAACAGGGAACTGAAAAGCATCATGTTAATAAAAATGACCAAGAGCTGGGAGGAAGTGAGACAGAACTTCTAAATTCAAAGCAAACAAAAGGTTTCCCCCCCCTCTCTTCCCATCCATGTCACTGAGATCACATCTCTGCTGTCAGCTTCCTGTGTGTGGTCACGTAAGGCTCGACAAACAGCCAGCGTGCGTCTCCTGAAACCGCTCTCTCCCTCTCGTTTCTTCATCAGAAATGCCTCTTTTCGCGTACAAAAACGAGATCGTCGAGGAAGCGGCTTCTTCCTCGCACTTGTGTCAGAACAAAGGGGCTCTTCAAGCTTGAGGTAAAAACACAACGACCGTCTTTCAGTTTTCCACGCAGCAATTCCGGAACCGAACGCATCGTAAGGGTATTTTTGAAATACGTCCGATCAGCGTGAGATGTTTTCTGCTTTAAAAAAAACCAACAACAACAAAAAAAAAAACAGTCTCTATATCAATCATGCATTGTGATGAAGTGACGCAGCGCATGCATGAATAGCTGGTCCTGGTCAGCTTTCAGCGGCTCTGAATACCCCCTGAGTGCACTTCTCTGGTAATAGCAACGAGGACAATGAGAAAGAGCCACTGCACCACTAAATGGTTTAATGTCCAGTATGTATGACATAATTGTGACTGAGGACCCTAAGCATGAATTTATTTTGGGAAGGTTGCATTTAAAAAAAAAAAACATAGATAAGTTGAAGGATTTTATCCACATAGGCTGCACCTACAGCTGATTCTTGCATAAAAATAAAAAAAACAGGCTACGCACGCTTGGCTCAGTTTCTCTTTTTCTGAACGTTATTAATTGACAAAGCTCCAAAACAGCAGCAACAACGATTGAGTCCTTTGTGCTTGAAGCCCCATTTCCTCTGCTCATCATTGATTTCACACTAAAAAGATTTGATGGATTTTGTGAGGGGTTTTGAGAGTGATATTAACGACCGCTTTGCCCCGCATGTGTAATTTAGACAATCTAACAAAACTTTCTTGTGCTGACAGTGGGTGTTGTCAAATCTCTGAGGTACATTTTAATAATAATAATAAAAAATAAAAAAACCCGTCTTTAAGTGCATCTTTTCGAAAAGACTCTGGAGACACTGAGAATTGTTTTTCCAAACAGCGAAAAAAGCTTGAGGGGTATATATTTATGATACGTCCTCATCTCAGTTGTCAAATCCAATACTTCTGTGCTTTATTTTAGCTTTTATGCTGCTTTCTATTTGTGCGAGAAAAGCTATAAAATGATGTTTTTTAAAAAAAGGCAAAAGTCTTAGTCAGGAAGCTCACAGCTCTAAAAAAAAAAGGAAGGCAGGTAAGAACTGAGAGCACATGTTAAGAAGATCCATACACTGCAGACATCCTGCCGCCCAGCGAGGAGGAGGCTCGCCCTGTCAGAGTCAGCCCCCACAGGGAGCCTCTAATGCATAAAAAAAAAAGCAAATGTTGGGGATCATACGATGCTGACTCAGCCTATACGGTCAGCTCTGCCCAGAAACCTTCTAACATATAAATCACACTTCAACGCTCTTTTCAGTTTGCACTGCAAACCGAAAGTAGGTCTGAATTTTGATGAGTCTTTGCCCAAGCCGGTGGACTAAGAGCAAAAAGTCATTTCAGGGGGGTTCAAAGTTATTCTGTGAGGCTGAACTGAGGTAAAGTTTAAATCCTGGCAGCCAAATAAGCTCGGAGGACACTAATTCAAACTTCTTTTTATGCCTACCTGGTGTCCAAGGGAAAATGGGATCTTTTTTTTTTATATAGCTGAAAAGAAACAAAGAGGGAAGACAGCTCAGCTTGAGTCACACAACCGGTCTGTTTTGGGTCATGTTTGGTGCAGGAAACAAGAGTCGCCTCTGACCATATTCCAGAAATCCTACAGAGGAGGTCTCTCATGGTGAAAATAGGAATTACAGAATAAAAAATACATATTGCTGTCCATACGGCAGGCAAGGTTTTGGCTTACAGGCAACATTTTAGGAATTTCCCACAGAGTAATGAAGAGCAACCATAAAGTGTATCAATGCTGAGTCCAAAAGAGCATCTGGGAGAAGAAGAAAAAAAGATCATTTACAACCCTCAGTGCTGTTTTTACACATTTTGCCACTCTGTGAGATAAAAATGTGTTTAATTAAAGAATAATCCACAAACAAACAATTTTTTTGTGATGAATAATAACCAAAACGATCGTTAGCTGTAGCCAAACAAACCTTTCTTCCTCATCACTAGAACCCAAACTTGAAACTCTAATGTAACAGCAGGCAAACATAATTGTCTGAATTGATTCAATTAGGGGAAAATAATGAAAGCCAATTTATACTAATAGCTTCACTCTGACCAGAAGAGTGGATTTCCATTAGTTTGACTTTGGTTGTTTCCAGGAAAAATGACAATAGGTTATGTAAATGTGAAAACAATTTAATAAAAACAAAAAGATTCATTAAAGACCTGGCATTTATGGAGTGATGTGTATCATCCACTGCCTTTAAGGCCAAAGATTAAAACTCTGATCTCAAAGGATTTGTTAGCACTTAGACTAAATGTTGTGAATGACTCTCAGCTACTACCATGCCCAATTTTAGCTCAATATTTATAAAAAATCGACTGCATTATAGCTATTTTTGTGTTTGCTAGCGTGGATTAGATGTGGCAGCCATCTCGAATCAAGTTGACATCAAAAGTTTAGGAGTTGCAGATGTACAGCTGATGGTTATTTTTTGGGAGATTGGTTAAAATACATCGAGTCAGATGGGATATTTTACTAACAGAGAACCAAACAAAACCTGCCTTTCATGGCTACCTGTAAGGCAAAGTCTTCAGTTTTTCTGCACACCTTTAAGTTACATTTTTGCTATTTGTACCTCTTCTCGCAAAACTAACTCTTTTTTGGGTCTTTATTCAGTGGGTGTAATTATGGTTTGGTTTTTTTATCGATGCAGGAGTTTAGTTTGAGCTGTTTTCTGTGAGGTAAACTCATTATGAATTAAAAGTCGGATGGATTTCTGGAAGGACACCTTAACTGCCCGGTGAAAAGTTGAACCCGATGCAGCCAAGGATAAAAAGCTCCATCCTGTCACTTCCAGCTGCTTGTATTTCTTTTTCTTCCTTTTTTTTTATCTTGTAAAATGTTAATAAACAACCACAGCAGCTACCACCCGGGACGAGGAATCATGAAGCTCAGTAGAAATTAAATGGCCAGTCCTTTGAGTGCTCTGGCTTACGTAAGCCACTGCTGCTGCTCAGCTCTTCATCCCTGCTTTTCTTTCCCCCTCCACAACAGCAGCAGCAGCCAGTGTAGCCCCCCCCCCACTAAAACCCTAACACACACACACACAGCCCCCCATCCTAATTTAGACCTGACTCCCTGCATCCCTCATTTTCTCTGCCACCTTGAAAAACAACACCCCAGCTCAGGTGGTGCTCCTCCACTTCATCATTGTCTGTGCAAATCACACAACCCCCCCCCCACCCCCCTTTATCCTGGCAAATCCCACAAAACTGCACACTGATGGCCTTATTTTTCTCTAATCTTTGAAAATGTGTATCTAAATGAAACGCTGATCCTATTTTTTTTTCATGCATTTTCTTTCTTTCATTCTCTAAGTGTCCCTCCATCACACCCCCTTCCTCCCTCCCCCCAGTTCTCCCTCCACCTCTGAGTCCTGCAGCCACAAAGCGCTCAAGGTTTTTTTTTGTTTTTTTTTTCTTTCCTTCGCAGCACCTTCTTGACAATGTCACAACACTGATTTTAAAGACGATCATGCCTCGTTGGAGAGCTCACAGTGGAGGGAGACTGAAAAGATGATTGTGTGTGCGGGGAAGAGGGAGGGAAGGCGGAGGGGGGGTGATGATGTTAGTGTCGGAAGAGGAGAAGGAGGAGAGGAAGAGGGCAGGCGGGCAGGCAGGCCTGGGATGAAATGCGACAAAGGTTGCGAGCTGCCTTTCAGACCTACAAGGTGAAAATGTGGTGCTTGATGCTCCTCGGCTGACTAAAGAAAAACAATTTTCTTTTTTTTTTTTTTTTTAAAGAGCGAACACAATGAGCAGTGAGGCAGGAATGTGAGAGGGGGTGGAGGGGGGCAAGCTGCATGACATGATGATGCCAGACCATTATTTCATATCCTCCACGGCTCTCGTACATTGTCTCTGACTGGATCGGGAGGTATGTGGCGAACGCTGCGAGCAGAGCCATCCGTCTGAATTCATTATCGTCACAAAGCGGACAGACAGACCAGCAGGCAGGAATATAAAAAAAAAATAAAAACCTCTGCACAGAATTAGAAGGCTTACCTCCACGTTTCAGTTCTGCTCGACCCTGCCTTGTTTCATCCTGTTCCTCTTTGCCGACTCCCTCCCCTTCTCTCCCCATGACAGCATTTTTCTGCCACCTATCTCCACGACAAGGCTCTCTCTTTCTTTCCTCCTCCTTCCTCCTGCAGTTCCTCCTGGCTGATGTCCTCTTCCTCTCCCCCCTTCTGTCTTTCTCTCTCGCTCTCTCTCTCTCTCTCTCTCTCTCTCCTTCTCTCATAAAATAAAATAAAACTTCCCTGTCTGCGCGTCCACGAGCAGCTCCTCTGGTAATGTTGCTGAAGTCAAGAGGCAGGTTGATTTGTGCTGCCCTCCTCCCTCTTTCTCTCCCTCTCGCGCTGATTCTATTCCATTCACATCACGCTAAAGCCGGCCCCTTCTTTCTCCTCCCTCCCTCCCTCCCTCTCACAGACAGCCTCCCCCTCCTCCTCGTCTCCTTGTCAGAGAGAGAGAGAGAGGTTAAGGCAGAGACGGACAGACTGCAGCGACAATGACATGCATAAGACTCCACCGAGGATCAGTTTAAACGTTTGGACCAAACGCTGATGCAGTTTGTGCTTTTTTATCAGCCCTTAGCTGGCATTGTAAAGAAAAAAAGATGAATTTAAAGTCTTTGTCTTGGTATAAAAGCCAACATTTCTGCACACGAGAGATAGAGGCACCATCGCCCAGGGTCGAAGGTGAAAACGGCAGCGTGTGTTTGTTTGTGAAGACCTCTGTGTGCTTCCCAGTCGTGGAGTTTGAGATCATAATCAGCCCGCTGAAGACAGCAGTGACATTTCTGGAGCATGACAAGTCCGCTGTCCTAAACAAACCCCACATACCTGCAGATTTGTGCACACCATTGTTGGCGATGCTAGGGAGAGGAGGAGGAGATGAATCACTCTGCTCATAACCCATATTCAGCAGCGGTGTCCGGCACCATCCCCCTAATTACTGCGTGGAGTTTCGTCCCGGACGTGACATATGGCTGTGTGTTAGGAGGTCAACAGCTCTGGTCTGAGGTTGGGGGGCAGGGAGAAGGAGGAGAGGCCTGCCTCGCCGGAGGAGCGTGTGTCTCGTGGAGATAAGACAAATAAAACACAGAGGCGAGAGATGATAGGAGGCGAACCAGTTTTCTTGAAAAACAAGCGCACCTCTTTGTGTGTGTCCATCAGGGGTCGGGAGGCGACCGTTTTAATCAGAGAGACGAGCGTCGCCACGAAAAGGTCTCCTTATTTCCAACCTGTGTGAGAAGACGTCCAGTTAAAACCTGCCAAAATCTTCATGTGAACATCTTCCAAAAAGTTCAATTTACTGAAAAAAATACATCAAACGAGCAAATTCCTCATTTCTTAGACCTAATATTCAAGACAAAAAAACACAATTTCCTCCTCACATCCTGACACACGCATCTAAACTTTTTAAAGCAGAAACCTTAAGAACACGAAGACAGAATCAGCTGTCTGTGGTTTCATCAGGTTAAAAAGCTCAACGACCAACAATGCTACAGTGACACCATGTGGACAGTTTCCGTGTGGAAGCACAGATTTGACCCTCCTGCAAGGTTAAAATTCATACTCAGCCAACATAACAATAAACCCATTCACCCATCTATTTTCTTTACCTGCTTCTCCATTCCTGGTCGCAGGGAATTGGTGCTTATCTCCAGCAGTCACTGTGCGAGAGGTGGGGGACACCCTGGACAGGACGCAAGTCCATCACAGGGACACATAGAGACAAACAACCATTCACACTCTCATTTTGGGACAATTTTAAGAGTCACCAATGAACCTAACATGCATGTTTTTTGGTCTGTGGGAGGAAACCGAAGCACCTGGAGTTAACCCACATAAGCACAGGGAGAACATGTAAGGCCCCAGGTTGGGAGTTGATCCTGCGACCCTCTTCCTGGGAGGCAACAGCTCTAACTGCTACGCCGCTGTTCCACCCCATAATGATAAATACTTAAGATAATTTTTCAGATTCTGCCATGCTGAACACTGAAGACATTTCTTTAGTTGTGACTTTTATCTTGTGAACCAGCTAGAGCTGCACAATGTATAGAAAATCACCATCATCGCAATATCAGCAAGAGCAATATCAATATCACAAAGGACTGCAATAAATCATGAGTCATTATATTTTAAGCACCATGTGTTCATGTGCTGCATGATCATAATATATTCACTGGTTTAGATGATTGTGATGTTCAGTAATAGTTGTCTTTTTTTGCTAGTTTCTGTCCTCGAGGGACACTGTCCTGCGTGTTTTAGAGGTTTCTCCGCTCCAGCGCACCTGATTTGAATCAATGGGTGAATAACAAATTTCTGCAGAACTTGAAGAGGTAGGTTAACCTCTGAGCCAGGCGCCTTGGAGCAGGGAAACAAGTAAAACATGCAGGATTGACCGGCACTGAATCTAAACCAAGTTTGGGCATCAAAACCAGTGAGAGCCTGTTGGATTGACCAAATATATTATAAGCAAGCAGATGTTGAATGCATTGTACTGGAAATAGAATAGCTTGATATTGCCCTCACTGATGTTGCAATAATGACAATAAATCTTTGATATACTGCGCAGCCCTAACACGTTGCATGAGTTAGTTCTGAGAAAAGGCCAATCAATATGGGTTTGTATTTGGCCGATGCAAATTGTCCCCCAAGCTGTCAAAAATATGCCATTGCTTAAGTAAAATAAAATAAAACTTATGAGAAGAGAATTGTCACCTAAAAGAACTGAATAGTGAGATGCAGTAAGATGGTTGCTGCATTTTTGGTAAACAGCTAAGCTGATAGCTGATTACTGTTTTTTAAAAATAGCAAACATCCGCTGTTAATCAGTCAGTCGATGAACTGGATTATTTCTAGTTCTGGGCTTTTAATTTCAATGCATTTGGATTTAAATGTTTCTTCTGACCTGCACGCTCTCAGGTCAAATACAACCAGAACATATTTTTAGCTGCCCCCCCTTCAATTACCTGGAGAAATAAAAGGTGAACATTTAAACATTTAACCCAGAAACGGTGTAAAACCTCAAAAATTCTTGTAGTTTGTAATTACAACATTACTTACCCACCTGAACAGCTGAAGTAAGAATATGCTGTTTCTTCAATGCCTTTGAGGGGAAAAGCAAAATAAAGTTGTCATTAGTGGTAAAGCAAAAAGTAAACTCCTGTTATTACAGGAACTCTTATCTCCGTTTCTACCTAAAAAAGTCGAAATAAACTAGCATAACATGATGTTCCAGAGACATACCTGCCTCCACAGTTCAGGTTTTTAGGAAATTCATCCTCTTTTAACATAAACTGTGATAAGTCGTCCATTACTGCTCTCTTTTTCCCAGTTATTCAGGTTAAAAATAAAACATTTAGTTGTAAACACACCTTTTTGGCTCGTTCACGGCAGCTCATTTGTAACATCGCCCCCTGGTGGCTAAACAAGCTCAGTGCAGCGACCCATATCTTCATGGTTTAGACTCATAATCTGACCTGTAATTATTTTATTCTAGCAAAAATATAACTATATATTTGGCTTTAAATATAAAATTCATTCTTAGTGGGAAAAAAAGGTTTTAGATTTTGTTCAAATTAAACTTAGTAGTTTTTGCTCCAGGAAACTCTGTTAGAAAACACATGAAACCCGCTTGTCAGGTTTTTAAGCCTTTTTTTTATGAATTCAACAAGATTTTCATATCAAACGTTCAAGTCACACTCATGTTTTTACATAAATATATACCAAATTATTTAAACAGGGCAAATTCACCATTTTGACATGTAAACAGAAGGTAAAATATTACTTTAAGCTCTTTCCTGTTGTGCAGCCTGTTAGATTAAAAAAAAAAAAGGAAACAAAAACCTGTACAGTCAATTTACATTCATCTAACAGTTCGGCATGACTTGTTTTCAGTATTTACAGAGGAAGGGAACATGTGTTACTTGAGAAACTTAATTTAAGTTGTGGAATATAATATGGATAAACACAAAAAAAAAAACTGATCAGAAGTCAGCAGTTTGTGAAAACAAAAAGACGTCAGTGATGATTAATGTTTCCGTTGTTGTTGATTAACTATATTTTATTTATGTGCTGAAACCATAGGCAGCCTGAAGATGATTTAGTTCAGTTAAGAGAAATTAAAATCTGTGAACTCAGCGAGCATCACATATGTGTGCAGAAAATCCCCAAGCTGAACAAAAAAAAATACAAATCTTAAAGAAAAGAAATTAAAGTGTTGTGCAGATGGGGGCAAGGTTTGGAGATGCAGCTGCCAGGAAAAAGACAAAGAGGACACATATGGATGCAGTTACAGAGAACATGGAGGTAGTTGGAGTGAGGACAGAGGACGCAGAAGACAGAGTGAGATGGAGGATGATTATGTGGCGACCGATGAAGAGGGACCAGATGAAAGAAAAAGAAGCAGCAGCAGCACAGGTATTCTACTGTTTAATGAGAGCGGAAGATCGACGGCATTTTACGCTAAAGATGAAAGAATTATGACTTCATCTGGGAAATCTAAGTAGCATTTCTGGACAGAATTTTGTTGAATATTTACGATTTTCTTTTTTTAATACACCTAAATGTTCGGATGAGACAGGATACGCAGAAATCGTAGGTTAAAAAGACATCTTTGAGTTGGAAAAAAATTAAAAGTGTTACAAAATATGGATTCATTGACAAGAAAATTTCAACTGTATGTAGAAACTAAAGCCACCCCTGGGAAGCCTGTGTTTGGAGTTTTATTATGACACTTTTAATCCACCTAAAGTTAATTTCAGGGCTTTTCTTTTTTTTTAAGGAACAACTAAACGTCCACACAAAGTGTTGGATATTTTGCTGCATTGCTTGGAACCAAGATTTTAAATTCACAATACGTAAAAAGTGTTCTTAATAAAAGCTTGTGCATCTCAAGTGTCTCAGTGTTCGCTTTTTTTTTTTTTTTTTCCTATTAGACGAGAATCCGGGTCCACGAAGATTTGCTGAAAACGACTCGACAAAAATCTTCATCCGATCCGACGTCTGAAGCCCTGGCTGGAGTGCTGAGGAAGCCGGACCGGGACTTCACCACTTGCCCCTTTTGCTCCAGTCCTTCGGAGTGAAGTGAAGACATTTAGGATCGATGCGCAGGTGCCTCTTCTGCATGGCCTTCTCGTGTCCGTCCACGATGTCCTCTGACAGAGTGAGGATGTACTGACCCTGGGTTCACAGACACAAAGTTTCAATATGTTTTACATCACAGTGTGGACATTTGTAAAATACAAACTTAGCATTTAGACGTATTTGTTGCAATGTCATTCATACGGATCAAAATAATAATTCATGAAGAAAAACCTGCAGTTTTTTTCTCATATCGTTGGTTAATGCGTCCTTGAATTTAAATTTTGTAAGCCTGGTTGCCAATTACCACGAGTGTTTGTTTACCTGCCGAAACAGCTGAAGAGACTGAAAATAGATCAGCAATGACGACGTCCACGTAGGAGCCATTTGGGATGAATTTGATGGTTCATGTTCAAAATGGTAAATGGACTGTGCTTATAGTGCGTTTCTAGCCAACCAGGCGACTCAAAGCGCTTTACAACACAATCTGCCCTCATTTACCCATCCATACTCCATTACATCTCTACAGAGCTAATCTGAATAAATCATTCTACAGAGGCTAATCAGTGCTTTAGATCTCCCATCAGAGGCAGTGAGGGGTTCAGTGTCTCGCCCAGGGACACTTTGATGTGTGGCTGCTGCCGGGAATCAAACCTACGACTCTTTTGTTGGAGAACAAATGCTCAACCACTGATCCACAGCCACCCCGATCATACGTACACTCAGGTCAGGTTGAACCGATAAACTTATCATGTGTTTGAATGCTGGGCTCCATCTTTACGACGCTCCACCGCCCAGCCTGATGCCTGGTATTCATTAAGAGTCGTCGTACTCGTTTCTCTCTTTCCTCACATTCACTGATATTTTCACTGAAACCTAAACGTCTTCTCCTCAGTGTCATGCTTGTCCGATTCTGCCATATTTGTTTACCTACAGACTACGGGGCAGCCTAATGGAGGCCAATCACATGACTCAAACTTCCACATGGTCTTCAGCGGTTTCAGCCGAGTGTTTGTTTACATTGAGCGCGTACCCCCATTTCAGAATTGCATATCAATTCTGTTTTGGAAAACTACTGGAGCGAGCCCTTTCAAATTGCAGCATTTGATGCAGTTCAGGATTTTATTTTGTTTAATTTTATACTTTGCAACGAGTACCTTTAATTAGTATGTCAGGTTTTTTTAAAATTAGAAAAGGAGAAATTTAAGACTTTAATTGCATGTTATTTGTACTGTAGAAAAGAGAGCATTCTGTAACTTTTAAGTAAAGGATTGTGGTGCAGATAAACAGGACTGAGTGTGTTTTATCTTTTAAATATAGTGTGTTTGAAAGATATCTTCATGACAGCTAACCCACATTTATTATTAATGACTTTGCTTATGTGACTACAACTGTAGGTTTGTATGTAATTTATCTCTTGTATTCTCATTAGTAAAATCAATATCTATTTTAACTGTTTCAGTTGTGACTATAAGACTAGAAAGAAAAGTCTGACAGGATACATAAAGAAAAGAAAAAAAACAATTTTGTTATTGACTACTGCCGAATTGCTTTGTTACAATGACAATAAAAAGATATTCTGTTTAATTATTTTCTTACTTCAATGAAAAGATCAAATATAACAAATTAAGTGCCATCTATTATTGATGTTTAAAAAAACAACAATAAAAATAACACTGAGTTAATCGTTCATTCAACACATAACACCACCCTGTTGTCTAAAATCTAAGGTCTTAAAAATGTCCATTGTGAAGCAGAAGAGTGTAACCAGTGCAGCTCTCACCTTGTAATAATTGATTAAGTTGAGATACTGAAGCGTTGAAATCACATCTTCTTTCTTTACGCTTGTAATTTCACTAATCTCACTGTTCAGTCGAACACGACAAAAAGAAAGTTAATTTTCTGCAGTGAAACCGATTCTTCGAAGGGCTGCTGAAATAACCATCTCTTACTTGATAGTAATCTGCGGCCTTTCTCCGTTTTCAGGTTTGAGGTCCATGAGAATCTCCAGGATTGTTTGCGACCAGTAGGACCGGTACGACAAGAGGCCGAGGTCGGACAGCGGCTTCTCGGGAGTGCCCGTCTTCCCCTCCACCTTCGACAACTCGTAGCCTGAAAAATCGCCCCGCATTAAGTGTTGGAGGGATTCAAGTTTACAAGTATTTCCTGATCACGTGACAGCCGACTTTAAAAAGTGTACTCACTGAACTCAATGAGCAGTTTCCCGTAACCTCTGCGCTGATACGGAGGCAGAGTCAGGATGCAGGCCACGTTATAATCTTCAGTCGACTCTTTTTCCTGAAAACAAAGAAGAGAAAGTTTGACTCTGGTTGAATACAGAACTGCTATCGTATCTTTATGCGTCCACTGTGCAGTCCGGTAGTTTAAGAAACCACTTCACAATCTGAGTACCTTAGAGAAGTAGCCCACTATGTGGAAGCCTTTAGAATCGTACTCCGTCATTACGTAGAAGAGGAAGGGGTCTGTGTCGTAGTACAGCGTTTTGTGGTCCAGGAAACATTTTGCAAGTAAACACAGGTTCTGGGAATAATTCTGAGAAATTAAAAAAAAAAATGGGTAAGAATCAATGTGAAACAGTAAAGCAAACAAAATGAAGAGAGGAAATGAAACGACCCCGTTGCGCACTTTGTTTTTCCTGCCGTCAATCTCAAAGAACGAGATGGTGCCTTTGCGGTAGATCTCGTTGCCTGGAGGATGTCTTAAATTACATTTGGTCTGAAAATGAAAGGAAACGGACATTTTCATTTACACTTTGCAGTTGGAGGGTTAAGGCACAAAAAAGGGGAAATTCACTGAAGAATAAAGCTACATGACGGCAAATGAAATCTTACCAAATGCCTCTGAAGACACTTGAGGCTTTTGACGTATTTGAGACAGAATTCACAGAGGTAGAGGATGGGCAGCGTGGTGAGTTCCTGTGGGTACGGTGAGAAGTACCAGGGCTTCAGTCTGTGCCGTCCCAACTCTATACACTCAATATTTTTCATCCGGGTCACAATGTCGTCGTGGCTGCGGTCCGACACCAAACTGCCCGTCATGCGGGGCGCAGTCGGGATGCCATCAGAACTGTCCTGAGAATCCTGGTGAACCATATGGACATGAAGCACATCAGACAGCAGCAGATAGTCTTTGTTCAGAGTTAAACAGAAGCTGTTCGATCAGATTAATCTTTTTTTTTTTTTTTCATACATTCAGATTTTATTAAGTAACCTGATAAATCATCAAGAGCGTTCATTTTTACCAGGAGGATTACACCTGGGTCAGAGGCAAGCAGCACCTCTGTTTTACTGGACTCACAGCTGAATTTGAGCTGTAACAGGAAATTTAACATACCTCGGGTGGTGGCAGAAAGACACTGGCACTTTGAGGCTTGTTGTACTGCAAAACCTTTATCATCTAGCAGAAAAAGACAAAAAAAACACAAACGTCTGGAAACTAAAATTATTAATTTTACACTGAAAACTACAGTTAAAGAGGAAAACTGAAAAGACTTAACTTCAGCATTAAATAAACAGAATAGACTCCAGTATGAGGTTCAACACGAGCTCACCTGCAATAATCATAAGCAGTGACAGAGATTGACAAAAGCGACTGAAGAAGTGTGAAGACAAATGTTCATTTAAGGTGAGACTGATGTTAATTAACCCTTTGGAAACTGGACACCAGCTGCAGCAGTTACTTGAACAGGTGAGCTGTTCAGGTGCAAAAAGCTCAATGGAGTCAACAATGCCAGTGGAGGTCCAATTTGCTAAATTAAATAGGTTATTGTCATGCAAAAAAGAAGAAATAAAAACTGCTTTTCGCTACAAACACAATCATTTCTTGTGACCTCTCATAACTAAAAACATTTTATCATTTTGTACAGAATCATGAAACTATCTATCTATTGTGTTTTCTCTGAAAACTAAAAAAATGTTAAAAGTTTAATACTCTGCAAAGCTGTAGAATAACAAATAGAATGTGTTATATTATCAGCAAATATTAGACAGACTAGCAAATTATTATTTATATAAATATCAAAACAACAAAACTAAAACATTGCAAAAGAATAGATTTTAAAACAAATCCAAAAGCCAGAACCAAACAAAAAGCAGCTATGAACATCACAGCAGACAACCTGTAAAGTAAGAAAATTGGGTACCAACTAGAAATCCTTCCCACAAAACGCCACAAAAAGACAACTAAAAAGTCAAACACGTCTGTTCTTTAAAATAATTATTATTCATAATTTTCGTTATTGTTGTATTTAAGATTTGTATTTTGAGAAAAACATTTTTAAACTTTACTTGATTTGCTCAGTTTTCACTTTGACTTTAATGTAATTACAGCCCGCATGAAGAGGCGGACAGAAACTATAAAGTTTTCTTAAAGGATTGTGACAGAATGTTAGCATAAATGGGTGGCATTTTAAGTTCACCATCTGTAAAATTACAAGCTATGAATCTACAAAACAAAATAAAAGCAGACACATCATTTTTCATCTAAAAAGATGAAAAAATAAGCTGACTGTAGAGCTGAAAAGCCATCACGAACCTCGTCGGCTCCCCCGCAGTTCGCTTTCCTCTTTCTGCCAGGCTGAGAGGGGATGATGCGTCGGGCCGTGCCGTTCTACAGGAAGAAATGTGACGTTTTGATAACAAATCCACTTTGTGCAAAACGGGAGCATTTTGTAAATGATTTGTTTTTACCGTCGTGAGCGAGGCGAGCTGGTCATGGTCTTCTCTGGACTTAAACGTGTTGGTGTCTCTCACGGCGGGAAAAACGGCCGCCTGAGAGGCTTCCGCCGAGCTCGGCAGAGAGGGAACGGGGGTGACGGGGGGCACCTGAGTCGCCACGGGAACGCTCTCTACCTTCCTCTTCTGCGGCAAACATGGGTGGTGGACATTCAGCTTACATTCAGCCTGACCAGAGGCATGAGGGTCAGTTTCCAGAAGTCACACACACATTTCCACATTTAAAGCTGCGTATGGAGAATCTCATCCACAAAGTTAACACACAAACTGGTGTTTTACCAGAAGTTTGTGCGCCAACGGTGATTAGTGTAAATCCGATTAAAAGCCACAGCAAATCACAATTTATTTGTCTAAAATACGGTCATCTCCAGGTTAATTAGTGTGCTGTAAATGAGACCTCATTTAAACCTGGCATTAAGATGTAATCAACACAATTGTTGCTACAAACTTGTTAACTCACACAAAACAGTTTTCTTCATGTCCTTTGGTCCTGCTTCTGTACTTCATGACGTGGGATTATCTATATAATCTATAAAAAACACCTTCAGCACCAAAAACAAGAGTTTACAGCCACCCTTTAAGCTTAAATATGGAGTGACAAGTTCAAAATATTCACCTGGTAAACACTGGAATAAACTGTGTACTAAACCAAGAGTATTAGAGATTGAAATAACTGAATTATCGTCTTTGTGTCCTCAGCTACAACTCTTTACATCTTGACTCTTTTGCAGTGCAAACCTGAGCCTGTAGCTGCTTGACTGTATAAAACATGTTAACACCAGGTTTAAGGAGGTCTCAGTAATCTCTAGAATGGGTAAATTCAACTTGTACCGGAGTGGGGAGGGTTTTGCCTCTGGAAGGAGGTGTGGCAGATTGAAGGTTGAGATCTAGACTCTTCCTCTGAACACAAAGGAAGAGAAGGAAGGGGATTAAGTGACACACACGTTGACCCTCGGGATAACGCTCAGATTTTTGTAAACAGTTGACTCAAATCATGATTTGACAAAAATTTAAAAAAAAAAATCAGACACAAAGGTGGTAAGAATATGTTTTCAGTTTCTGCATTTTTTTTTTCTTAAACCAAACAACACTGTTTATATTGGAACGGATGTTAATCTAGATTACCTGTTTCTTCTGCACAGCTGCGTCATTGTTTGTATCTCTTCTTTCACTCACCTCACAAGAGAAAACCAAACAGATGTTAAGGGCTGACACTGGGTGACAGTGGGGCAGACTGCAGTTATTTATTTTAATCATAAGATTACATAATAAGAAACCTGTCACAGGAAAAAATATATACATTTAAAATGACCACGCCTTAAATTTTAGTCGATAGGCTTATAACACACACACATTGTTCTCCTTAATGTATATTTCCGGCCTGGTGTTGCAACTGTAGGGTAAACTCCGACAAACTCTTTAAATAATTTGGAGTAATTATGAAGCCAAGAGATTATGTTAGCAAATTATGGATGTTCTGAACAAAAAAAGCAGCATCTTTTGAGTTGGAGAGTGACTGCCTTCAAGTGCCTTCTTTTAAAGAAATACAAAACAGTGAAAGTTACTAACAGTGAGGAAGAATTTTGCAGCTGACAGACAAAAAGAAAACGAGAGGATAAAGCTATGAGGTGCAAACAAGAAGAGGTACAATCACTTACAGCTTTACAGAAGAAAGATTTGATTTGAAGACAAACAAATAGTTAACTTACCACCCAACCCTAACAAATCATTGCACAAAGAGCAGCTTTTCCATCAAAGATTTAGGTCTAATTGTAACGGCAGCTTCTTTAATTTATCAAAACAAAACAAAACAAAAAAAAACGTAAAAATATCAAAAACACTGAAAACATCCAAACTGGAAAACAAAACATTCTGCAGGAACTCGTGTAACTTGGGTCCTACCAACTTCCCCCTCTTAGACAATTTCAAACAACAGACATCAGAGAGCGAGGCGAAACTCCTGAATCTGTCTGTCGGACAAGAGATTTTCAGAACAATCGGGTCAATGAGACCGCTGACGCTCACAGCAGAGCTGGCCTTCCAGTCAAAGAAATGAAACACACGATGGACGGAGAGCTGCTGGTTAGCAGCAGCTGAACAGTTTGAGACCTACAGGAAATAAATTCACTGATGTCTTTGACAGCAGAAAAAAAAAGAAAAAGAAAAGGTAAATAATATGGACTGACTGTCCCTTTAAATAAAAATCGGAGCAGCGTGTAACGTTTCGCGGATTCCGTAAAACACTCGAGAACCTCAGCAGCTGTAAAACACGCTGGAATGTAAAATATCTGAAGTTATTATTAAAGTCACAACATTAACAGGTAAATGCTGCTAATCTCGAGCACATTACTGCAACGTCTGAGTATCTGAGATCAATACTCAGCCCCATGGCGTCCACTTACCACTTCCCTCTCAGGTGAACTGGGCCGGGAGCCAGGGAGACCATTCTTAGTCGGCGTTTTAGCTTCTTTCTTGGGAAACTGAAGCTTTTTGATGTCCAGCCTCTCCGTTGTGACCCACTCATCCAGGCGCTTGTTGACTTGAGACATGAAATTTTAGACAGACAGGAACAATGAGATGTTTCTGTGTTACACAGATTCACGCATGCAGTTCATCGAACCTCTGATTTAACAACAAATCGCCCACGACGAAGGTTGGATATAACCTTCATTTAGGCATTTTAACCACAACAAGAATGGTTTACTGGTGTAAAAATGCTCAGTCGTTTCTTTAATCTGCTAACCTCCCAGCCATTACAGTGACATAAAACAGTGATGAAACAAGGAAGGTTTTACTCACAGTCAATGTAGTGAACATAGTACAGCTTTCTCCCAGAAACTTCCTTCACACTTAAAATCTCAGCCAGTGCTGCAAGAAAAAAAAGCAGAAAAGTTCAAATACAAACTAATAAAACTGTTGATTTGCATTTCTATAAGCAAGAAAACACTTTTGGCGGTGTGTGAGCCTAGTTTACAACTACTGTTGAGAGAAGTAGGTAATTGTTCAGCCAGTCTACAAAATCATCTCGTTTACAGTTTAAAAAATAAAATGTTGCCCTACTTTACTGTAAACAGTAATTCACAGTTTTAACATTTTAAACAGACAGTATAGCTATTAACATCTGTGGGTAGAGCTTTTGAGATGCAGTGTAAGTGTGTTAGAGTAATATTTTATACATTTTCAGAAAAAAACAAAATAAAGTCAACCAGTTTCACCTGCTTTTAGTTACAATGTTGTGTAACAGTGAACACGTACGTGCACAGCTCTGATGCCTTTCTTTATTTACACTGCATCAAAACAAATGAGCTGTAACACAGCTTTAATTTAACGAGTTCATTTATTTATTTGATTAATACATTTTGAGTATTATATCTGTTTCTACTTTATTGTTTTACTCCTCAGCCAGTGGACAATATTTCTGCTTCTGTAATTCTTATTAAGATGAAGCCAAACTATATACAACACTGCTTTGTGTTATTCATTTATTTAAATTTACTTTTCTTATTTCTTTTGCACCATTGTATTGTTATATTTGTTTTTTTCTTGCTAAATATATCTTTTAATATTTCTTTTCAACTCTTTTTTTTGACTAGCCTATTATTTTGCTGCTGCCATGATGCAAATTCTCCAGTCAATGACAATTAAAAACCTATAGTATTTTTTTTTTATTATACTCTAAAAAGTTGGAGAAAACGTCCTAAACCTTAAACTGATTATATGTGCTGAAGTGCAATAAGAGGAACAAATACAGACGAAATGAACTTTTGTCACTAGTTGTAAATAACATGAATCTGAATCTTAATGAAGATTAAAGTTAATATTATTAGAAGATGCATCACGGACGTGTTTCGTGAAGTTCAGGCATCTACGATTAACATCCCTGTTTTAGGTTAAAAGTAATAATTACCCAATAATAAGATACATGTCAAAACTGCTGACGAAATAGCTGTCAACAAATAAGCTTCTGAATCAATAAAAGTGTCTTGAAACTGAATTCCCACCACTGTAAGGCGGCTTGTTTATGAGTGTGCTGTTTAGCTTTAACTGGAGGCCGTTGTTTCTGTTAACAACAGCTGAGGTTAGCTACTTAGCATTTAGCTTCGCACCGAGAAAACAAACGGACAACACTTACGCCATTCGTCCTCGTGCTCCTGGTTTTTACGAAGAACGGGGAGGCGGCAGCCTTCGACGATCTCCACCTGTTTTTAACGACATGTTTGTTCAAAACCCAACGCCAGTCCTTGGCTTGTAAATAACATTGTATCTTTCGAGAACCTACCGAAGATGCGTTGTCCACCATTTTCGTCATCTGTGAGTGCAGCAGCAGGGTGTTGTGGGAAAATGCCGGTCCGCGCCAAAGACGTGAAATACAGCAAGATGGTTCACTCTCCACCCACCGGAAGTCGTTAAGCCAAACCTATTTTTGAGTGCTGCGTTGCTGTACGTTGTTCAAAACATGATTTCATTCGTTAAACAAAACTATTTGAAAAATACATTTTGTTGTATGGCTAAGTATATAACTTTTTAGGTATCTAGTCATAATCTATATAGTTTGAAACCACAAGCAGGGACCAATAACTACTGTTCTAAAGTCTTTAGTTTGTCAATACAATGGTGATGCATAGAAAAGCTTCTTGTGTTATATGAAAACAGCACTTTGCATTATTGCACTGATTATTGGTCACATTATGCTTCTTCAAGTTTATGCAAAGGTAGCCCATTTTGTTTAGTTTGTATTCAATATTATGATCCAGCCCGTGGATTTAGAATAGAATAAAATGATTTTACTGTCATTTTATTTGCCGTACAATGAGTTATCCTGGTTGGTGCTTAAAATGTAAAAGATCAGACTTTAAACAGATAAAAAAATGCAACATAAACAAAAAAAAGGAAAAACAAATAAAATATATATTAACATTTAAAAAAAACAAGTGTTAATGAACGATCTTGGCAATGCACATACATAATATTGCCCACAATATTTTTGTAAAAGTATTTGAAAGTGTGAATTATCTTTTTAAAAATAAGGTTTATGAAGTTGTTGGTTTGTGTATTGATTAATCTGCAACACCTGCCAGAGGACAACAGTTCAGACAAGTTATGTGCAGAGTGTAAATTGTATCTTTGAATGTTCTGAGCTCATTAGCACTGTTTTCAGCTACATGGAAGAGACCAGCCAATTAATTTCTGTGCTGTTGATCACTATTTACTTCTGAGCAGTTACCAAATGTAAAAAAAAATATATAAAATATATATATTTAAATTATGTTGTATGTTGTATATATATATATATATTTGCATTAAAAGACATTTAAAGGGGGAGCCAGTCATCTTTCATGACTTTCATTTTTAACCCCGGGAGATACCAGAGAACAGGTGCTGGGGAACATAGGTATGGACTTTTATATTTCATGTATATTTCTCTATCTGTCTTGACTGCATCCCTTCGGGGTTTGGCTCTGTTCAGTAACTTATAAGGCTGAAGCTAAATTTGCAGAAGGGTTTTGCTAACATGCATTATGACACCAAGTCGTTGCTGCATCCTCTTAGTCCTCGTTCACTGGGTGCAGTTAGAGCTACGTTGTAGATATACAAACACATGTAGCGTCAGGGCCACCGCTTTGTCGGGCAGTGAGTTTATTGATCTGTCTCTCAGTGCTGAGGCAGAGCCCAGTAAAAGTCCATTTGATTGCTTTGCAGTACTTACAAGCAGAGGAAAATGCTCTGAATTGGTTGTTGAAATCTGGTAACCCAAGCTTCGTTCAGACCTCAGCAACATTCAAATCCAGCTGATGATGACATATTAAGTTTACTGTCATCAGTGGAATTTGAGGGTTTTTAATAAAGAGCTATGTGTGAAGATGACTGTTTTAGACTGTGCATGATGACAGAGCAAATCAGTCAGCAGCAGTATATTTACCGATGGTGATGTTTCAATGCTCATGAACTTGTGAATGAAGATGTAGTAAAAAATATATGAATGTATTCTATTAAGCAAAACAGAAAAGATTCACAGCTCCTGAAGCAGCCACTGATGTCTACAACTAATGAAGCTGAAAATTAGAAATGAACATAATTGTCAGCATTCTAAAGAAGTTAATAAGTAGTTAAAAGGAGCTCTAATGTACATCATATTTAAAAAAAAAAAACGTGATTATTTTAATTTCATTTCCCTGGACTTGCCACAGCATGTCCTATTAATATTATTATTTTTTTCTCCCCTGCTGCTCTAAGCAACAACGAGAACCGCTCAAATCTTTCTATTTTATTTTTTCATATTTAGGTCGAAACAAGAGCCACTTGTGACACAGATGGAGGGATTTTTGTTTGGATTACTGCTCTGAAGGCAGCTTTTCTTTAGTTAACTGCTTTTCAAAATGAATCGGGACTAAACTGCTTCTCCATCCTGAACAACCCCATTGTGTACATTGGTGGAAGCACTTCAGTCCCGCTAATTATGTGCCATTTGGCCTCCCAGTAATTAATGATATCACAAAGACAATGGAGATTTTCTGCAACAAAATGTGTCATAACAGTATGGAAAAAAGTTTTTCTGTCTCTTTGTGTTTTTTTTTTTAAATCCTTTTAACACATTTCTTTTAACAGTTAAAAAAGGTTCCATTTTTTAATGTGTTTCAAAGTCCAAGGAAATTGCTCTTGAGTGGTTTTGTTTCAAAACCACTCAAGAGCATAGCTTTCAGTCACTATATTTAACCTTTTTTTGTTCTTTAAACACCTCTAATGTGACTAAAAAAGCCTCTTGGAAAACATAAGAACTGAATAAAGTGTTTAGAATAAAACATTCAAACAATCCAACGTGTCAAGCACGACCAGTGAAGTTCAAGAGCAAGTACTACACAAAGATAAACTATATCAACAATTATCTCTGCAGCTAATAATTTAAACGATCGAGGGCAAAGGTTATAAATTCTCTTTATTATAATCCTTGGAACAGCATTCAGTATACAGAACTTGAGTTTGTTGACTAACCATAAATGAAACTGTAAATCATAAACTGGATAAGAGCAAAAAAAATAATTAAATAATCAAATAAAAAAACGCTCAGTTGCATTGCTATTTTTCAAAGCTTTCTTCAGGAAATAGCCTGAATAATATTATTATTTACCATGCATGATAGAGTGCATTTCAGTCTGGTGGATTATTATAAAAACATATGAAAAAGTGAATGATTAAAGTCTCAAAACGACTTAAAAAGCAAAAAAACCTTTGAGGTCGTCAGCTGCATCACCTCTAAAGACCCTTTTTTTGATGACACACAACTGAGTTCAGTTCATTTTTAGAGCCGAAGCCAAACTATATTTTACAAGAACTGATTGATTAATAAAAGCTACAGACAGACAGTCATATGTCACATCTTAAAGGGATAGTTTAAACACTTTAAAGTGGGGTTCTGTGGAAAGGCTATGAGGAATAAATATCTCACCTGCTGTAGACAGCTCTTTGATCTAAACGAATTATAGTGCTTCACGCAAACGCTATTTTACAAACCTTTACATCACTGGCAATTTCACATTAAATGGTTATTTCAACAAAAATAATATGCTTTTTCTGCCAGGAGTGCTCCAGGCTGCACCAGAAAGGCTACAGCTAGCTGCTGCTGTTGCTGTTTGTGCTCGCAAATAATCATAGAAGTCTATGTAAATACTTAAGTGATGCAAATAAGTTTTAAAATAGCCTTCACGTGAACCATTATGAAAATGTTGAGATTAGAGTTGTTTTAGGACCAGCCCTTAAGTCTTGGCCCCATTCTGACCAGCCACTAGCTCATCGTTTCTGCCAGAATTAAACTGTTTCTTTAAACTGAGGTCGTTCAGACAGCTATCTACAGCAGATAAGATATTGTTTGTATCTTTTCCACAAAACACCACTTCCGAATGTTTAAACTCATTCTTTAAAGCAGATGAAGTGCATTATTTCTTTAAAACCTTTAAAAACCTTCTCATGACTTTTGGTTGTTATTTCTGCTTTTTCTTTTGTCTCATTTGTAGTTTTTCCTGTCATTTCAAGTCCTGCTCTACTTTTCTTTCCCCCACCATTTTTGACTGAGTCTTGGGAAGATCAAATAACATTCCTGCCGTATTCGCAAGAAAACTGACAGGATTTTCTGGTGGCAGCTTGTAAACCAACTCTTTTTGGCAGTTCCTAACATTATAACAGCAAAATCTGCCCAGCAGGCTCAACTCATCCAATACCCATCTAAAGTTTAAATTAAATTAATCCAAAAAAACCCCAAAAGAAACAAAACAAAATTGGCTTATGTCATGAAACAGCAGGAACAAAAATACAACAAATGTTCCCTTTTCACAGAAGTTCAAAATACCTTTGGGTGGTTATTGCACATAATAAAACTAACAGGAAGATAAGACTTCTAAAGTGACCGAAGCAACAGCAGGGGGAGGTATTACTCTAAAAACATCACAATTTTGACTATTGCTCTTCTGACGGAAACAACCCTGCTGCTGCATCCTTCTCTTTCTGTGTGCTGACCAGAGAAGCTGATCATCGCTGATCTCCTTCCTGGTCCAGCAGCTCCCTGCAGACACTGACAATCACTTCAGCTACATATTGGTACATTTGGTTCACTGTTTAACTCACTCTGGCACGATTCACACATTTATATTTAACCTTCACACTCCTGATTCTCTCTCCCTCTCTTTCTTTTTTGTTTTTTTTTCTTCTCCTCTTCATATCAACCCCGATGACGCACGTTTTTATTCCAGACGGTCTAAAAAAACGCTCAGCAGAAAAAAAAGCGAAGGATTTGCATTTCTTCAAGCACGTTACATAAAGACATTTTTGGATGAGGAAATGAAATCTGAGCTTTGAAATTGAAAAAAAATAAAATAAAATAACTCAGTTCCTTCAATGATCATCCAACGTTCAGGAGCCTTTTTGTCAACGTATTTCTCAAGCAGCACTTGTCTCGGATATATAAAAATAAACTAAAATACAAATAAATAAAAATAAAAAAGAATAAACATACACTGAAAAGTGCAAATATACATTTGTTTACAGCATGACATATTCACTGTACAATCATTGATTATATACTAACATTATTTTATGCATTATATAATAAGGATTACTAAGTAGCATAGTTTGGGTAAGAAATATTTCATAGCAAGTCTTTTGGAAAATATCTGCATTGCCGTGTGACTAGGAGAGGCTCTTCTAAACATTGCAATGGTGGTTTTGATTGTGTGTGTGTGTGTGTGTGTGTGTGTGTGTGTGTGTGTGTGTGGGAGTGAGACAACCAGGTAGGCATGTCCGAAGGATAAAGCAGAGTAAAAACTCTAATCATTCTAGTTCAGAGGCACAAAGAAAAAACGCCCAGCCAGCATTTCAAGTATCTAGCATTGTTTTTGGACGACACACATCTGTCAGACATCAGCAAAGCAGAGAGAAAGATGAAGAAAAGGGGAGGCATTATTTTAGTAGCTCAGGACAGGACGGAGGCAGCTAACAGTGGAAACAAGCATTTTAAAGAAGAAAAGTGCCAAAACAGTGACACAGATTAGACAAACATCATCTGTTTTTCTCTCTCGTTTTTTTTTTAATCTGCAGAATTAGCTATTGCACTTTATCTAAAACACCATTCTCTCTGAGATGATAGCAGGCGGTTGCATCAGGCTGGAAATTCCCTTTCACATTTTGCTCCCAGCTCGCCGAACATACTTCCTCTGTTTATAGCAAAAGCAAACAATAAGACGGAAGTAAGGACAACTGGTCGAAGTTGGTACGTCAGTTTGAGGTTTTCACAAACAGCTCAACCAGGTTTCAAACCACCACCAGAGGTTCGAGCAGGAGGCCTGTGAAAATGATCCTCGATGAAAGCGATCCAATGGCAGTCGGTTTGTTTCAGTCCTGTTCTGTGAAGATAAGTCCGCTTCACAGTACAGGTACCTGAAAAGATCCTCCTACAAGAGAAATAGAAGTCACATAAAGGTTTGTTTTTATCTTGTGGAAAGCTTCCATTTTTCTGATGGCAATACGAAGATATCCATCCTGAAATCTTGACAGGCAGAGGTCCGATTCCAGTGAAGTTAGTAGCTCTTGCACCGTCATGTTTTTCCATAATCTTGAAGTTTTAGCTTACAAGCCTTCAGGATGCTTTTCTAGACTTTCTTGAAAGTACAAATTCAAATTTCTCAGATTTATTGGAACATGCTTTAGGTTACTTCGCTGGGTATTTTGATCCTTTATGGTGCAGGTATAAAATACTTTCTCTTAGTTCAGTTTATTTGTATTTTTTTTGTTTTCTTGGTAAACTTTTCTCTCTTTTTTTCTTTAAATCTCAGACTCCTTCAGTCCATGTACCACGGGACAGTTTAGGTGACGTTGCAGCACAGCTTTCTGATGATTTGTGTGTATGTGAAGAGGAGACGGAGGAAGAGAAACAATATGTTTTCTCACGCTGCTGAATTATGCATTGACATCCAGATCCATCAGTAGCTCCCTTTAGACGTCTTAACGCTCCGACTTGACTTTGTAACGCAAAACCAGATAGGTGGCCAGTCTGAGGACGAGAAAAAAGACCCCCAGCACCATGAAGTCAACGTAAAGCTTTGCGTCCTCCACATCCAGCAGCTGCAGGACCTCCTCTGGTTTTTGAAATTTACACATAGTGTCCGGACACTCCAGCTCAGACCGGTTCATGCCGTAGATGGAGAGTATCACTCCCTCAAAGCCGTATCTGAAAACAGACAGTTTGGACCTGATCAGTTCGCACAGGCTCTTTCAAAAACAATTATTTTAACATCTCGAAAATGACGCAAAAAAGAAGTTTGATAAAAGTGTGGGATAATAATGAGCTGCGTAGCTGATGATACCTGACGTAGGAGACGTAGGAGCTCCACTGTAGGTATTTTGGAATCGTGTCAAAATTGACAAAAAAGCCAGAGAAGAGAAGGACGGGTATGGCTGTGACTGGACCGACAAAAGTTGCTACCTATGAAACAAGAGGACAGCATGAAAAACACAAACAATAAAAATGTTGTAATTAAAGGTCTTAAGCTCATTCAAATAAGAAAAAAACAGGTCTACCACTTTAAAGCTGCTATTTTTCACTTCCTTTGGCCTTATGTAGCCTCTTTTCAGTCTATTTTGTCATCATGTATTTCAAACACTTGACTGGGATTAGGAAAACTTCATAGTTAAGTGATAGATTTGATCACAAACCACATTTTCTTGCCAAAACCTTGTTGGTGTCTTCTACATATCCCCAGTCTTACATTGTGTGACTGTTACTGGGTCAGAAAACTCTGCACAACCAAAAATAAAGCTTTACAGATTGGAAAACCAATCCAGAAAGTCTGACCAAGTATGAGTAAAAGATGAGCTGGGAGTGAGAACAAGTTTATTTACAAAAAGAACCGCTGACTAATCAGACTTATGGGGGAAATTATGCATTTAAAGGCTTTGCAATCAATGAAATATTCACAATTCAAGCAACAAAATATTATATACTAGATTTTATTTTTGTATACCATAGAAAGGTTAAATAATCATTACAATATGTTAAACCCGTTGAAATCCTTCTCTTATAAAAGGAGTGAATCAAATCACTGATTTGCCTTTTTTCTGTTGTTGTTGTTCACGAGAAGAAATAAAAAAAGCCTGGTTCAGTTTGAAGACGTAGATTGTTGGATTTAGTGACATGTAGCGGTGAAGTTGTAGCTTGCAACCAACAAGAAACCTCATTCAGCATGTAGAAGAAACAGTAACATCACGGAAAAGAAAAAACTAAAACAACAGCAGCATCAGAAGAGAGAAAACTGTTTGCGAGCAAACTTATCCTGCTTTGGATCACTGGAGAAACATGGAGCAGCAACACTGGAGCTTTTTTTGTAAATGTACTGAGTATATATCAGGATATATCTTAAGTAAACCAAGGTTTTTGTGAAATCATTTGAGAAAATAGTACATTTCTGTTAATAGTTCACTGCTGATGTGGAGACAAAATGTTAAACTACAAATGTAAGTACTGTAGGGTGTGTAGATTTGCTGACCTGCAGAGAAGTGGACGCAGCTCCTATTAGCAGGCCCAGCGACTGCGCTACCAGGGCTGTGGACGTTGACAAGGCCATAAAGAGCACGTAGCGACCCGCCTCTGCAGGCTGCTCAGTCATCCAGTACACTATACTACAGTACATGATTGGACAAATCACCTGTAAAAGAAACATTCTTTAGTTTCATTACTTTGAATTACACGTGCGCCTCTACACGAGTGAGTGTTAAATCACTGAAACGTTACCTGGAACGGTACGTCAGCCATGGTTTTGGCCAAGTAGTAAGCCTTGAGGCTGTACCAGTAGTTGAGATGTTCCCTCATGAACACAGACATCTCCAGAGGAACTGTGGAACGACAGCTCAGTTAAAAAGACCTCCCACCTCAGCCCGGAAACTACGACAACTTCCCCCCTAACCAATGTTTGTAGGCTCAGAGTCTTACAGGTTAGCACTGTGGGCATCAGGGCAGCAAACATGAGGAACAGCATGGAGAAGAAAAGGAAGCCGGTGTTGTTGAAGACCTTGCTGGCATCATTTCCAATTTTCAGATAAAGCAGGCCGATTAGCACTCCAATAGACAAATGGGACATCACCCTGAGATGGGTCAGCACCTTAAAAAATAAAATAAAATAACACAAGCATCCTTACTGACACCAACAGGAAAATCACTCACTTTTTTCCCCTCAAATGCAGTTTAAAACGATAGAAGTTTATAAAATCTAAGCAGGAATAGTTCATGGATTATTACCGTGTCCCTGCATATTGTGATGAAGGTTCTTTTGAAGAGGATACGGAACTGCGTGAATGTGCTCGTGGCAAAGCTATGCTTCTCGAGAGTTCCTGTGTCCTGTGAAGAAAAGGCGAGTTAAGTCTCAGAGCAGGTGGGATTCCCTCGCCATGCTCTAAGCTAAACGTTTAGTTGAAGTAAGAAGCTGCAGACGGGACGCATGAAAAATGAATGAATTGCTTGCCCCCCCTTGATTTTGACCTAGAACCGAAGGCTGATCCTGGTAGTATTTTAAAAATTGAAGTTAGCTCATGTGAGTTTACATTCAAAGCACAGGCACAAGTATCAGTCGGCTCATCTCAAACATGGACGTGAACAAACGTATGATCAAGAAATTTAAAAAACCCCACACTCATTAAAGTGACAACAAGGAATACTTGTAGAATAAAACAACCGCAGCGTAAAAACTTAACAAGAGGTTCCAGCTGGTTCACTTTTAAAGTTCAGACATTATTCTATGAAAAATTACTTTTGGGATGGAAAAAAACCAGTGGAGAGGAAGCTAATGGAGACTAAAGGGAGGGTTTATTGGAGTCAAAAGGACAAGAAAAAAAGAAGAGTCATTATTTCCATCTTAGTCTGACTTTGTTGTTTTGATATATGTTATATATTTCATACAAAAGGCCAGAATGTTACACAGAAAAACACCCGTAATAAATTCAGTTAAAAGAAATGTGTTTGCCTGGACGCCTCCCTTTGGAGGTTTTTCGGGCATGTCCCACTGGGAAGAGACCTCAGGGCAGACCCAGAACTCTCTGGAGGGATTATATATCCTCTCTCTTGCCTGGGAACGCCTTGGGATCCCCTAGGACACACGTGTCAAACTCCCTTCCTCGGGGGCCGCACTCCTGCATGTTTTACTTGTTTTTCTGCTCCAACACACCTGATTTGAATCAGTGTGTCATTACCAGTCTTCTGCAGAACATGAAGAGGTGATTTAACCACTTAATCAGGTGTGTTGGAGCAGAGAAACAAGTAAAACATGCAGGATAGTGGCCCTCCAGGACCAGGATTGCCCACCCCTGCCCCAGGAGGAGCTGGAGAGTGTCGCTGGGGAGAGGGAGGTCTGGGTTTCTCTCCTGGACCTGTTGCCTAAGCAACCCGACCATGGATAAGCGGTGGAAGATGGGTGGAAATGTGTTTGCTACGCATTTAGTTGTCATCAGTAAGAACACAATTTTTATAATTTCATTTTTCATATACATCCAATCCCATATTTTGGGCCTGTAACCGGGACTGTAACACATTCAAAACAAGCTGGAATGACAAGTTGGCAATTTAACTGTAGTAATACGTTAAAAGGCAGAAAAAGCACAACATTTTGACAATATTGTGATGTGACGTTATTTATGTTTATATTTGTTAACCACGCAGAAGTATATCTCTCATGTTACTTACAGTGTAACACTGAGAAGGACAGGAGGAGTCACTCTTGTCTCTAGAGTTCTTTTTGCCCTCCTCTGAGCACAGTCCACCCTGGACCGCCTCAAACAGGACCGGGTTCAGGTCTCCATATTCTCCTGATGCCACTTCAATAACTGGAATTAGAGAGGAGAAACAAATGAGAAAAAAAATCCTCTTGGGAAACAGTAGACACATAAAGGACTTGAGGGACTCACTGAAATCGGCAGGGTTGTGATACGTTGGACAGTGAAGGCCCAGGTTCTTCAGGTAAGGGATGAGATATGGGACGGTTCCCTTGTAGATGCACTGACCCTGGCTGAGGATGTACAGCTGGGGGAGGAACAACACAGGAACAGCGTCAACACATTTTCTAACACACCGCCTCCCTGAAAGACGAGATCAATAGCCGACAAGACAAGAGGACGGGACAATCGACTGCTGCGCTGCTTCTGCTGTATAAAAATGAATCATGCCAACCTGTAGTGTCCCAGCGTGAGCTGCAGCTAATGGAAGGCTTGACGCAGTAAAAGCACTCAGCTTACCTTATCAAACATCTCAAAGAGCTTGGCACTGGGCTGATGAATGGTGCAGATGATTGTCCGTCCTCCCTGAGCCAGAGACTTCATGAGGGAAACGACCTGGAAGCATGACGCACTGTCCAGACCGCTGGAGTGGAGGGGAGGGGGGGAAAGAGGCAGACACTCTAATGAGTGTGGATTTAATCTGAGCTCACAAAGATCTCAGGTGAAATGGTGAGATTCTACCTAGTGGGCTCATCAAAGAACATGACGGGAGGATTATTGACCAGCTCCAGGGCGATGGCCAGTCTTTTACACTGACCCCCGGACAGAGAGTTGGTGCGGGTCTGAGCACATTCCTGGAGACCCAGAGCTGTCAGGATCTCATCCACCTTAAAGACAAGTCAAGAAAAACACTGATTCAAAACATGTCCTAAATTTTACACCGTCTATAACCACAATGGGATGCAAAGAAGATAAAAATCGTCAGCCATGGCTGCTGTAATTATTTTACACTGTTCTGATTTGGCCTTGTGCTGCCTCAGGGGATTTTGTTACTGCTTGTCATGAATCAAACCACTTAGGTGCCAAAAAACCCAACAATCACAATAAAAATAAAATAGTTTTAAAAATATAAGAATATTTTGAGATATTTATTCTCTGAGATGTAGTTGCATTATTTTAATCAGTCTATCATTTTGAAATGTTGTTTTTTTTCCTTGTTTTTTATTCTTTCTTCTCTTTTTGCTTGTGTTGTGCTTTCATATGATTTGGTTTATTTGTGCCTAATGTTTTAAATCATTAAATATGTGTGTTTAAACAGTGTTTTACAAACTTCTCAGCTCCGCAAAATAACAGTGGCGTAGATTTGCGACCTCAGCAGTAATAGGCTGAAGTGTGTGAACAAATTAAGGCAAATTAAACAAACGCAAAATGTCTCCAACAGTTTCAACAACCAGCTTTGTTTATGTTTACCTATGGATGACTGCTTTTTATGTTTTGTTATAATTAAGGTAAAACTATGCTAGTAGAAAATAGTTTTTAAATTTCACTGCTGGAGATCTTCTCATGACCTTCGACTGATGTTTCACGACCCACAGAGGGGTCAGGAACCCAACTTTGAGGACCACTGAGGTAGGAAGCACCTAACTGCCTGTCTGCGTCGGTTCTGTAATGTTACACTACTGCTGTGGTAGACGACATCACATCTCTCAATATCTTACCTGTTGCAGATAACTTTTTGAGAGAAACAACAAAATTCAAAACACCTGAACTATCACTTTAAAATTACTACAACATTTTCAGTATGTTCAGACTCACAAGTTCTGTTTTGACCTGCATGGTCTCGTTCAGTTTCAGGTTGGCAGAAACCTGCAAGACAAACAAAACTCATCAGTCCTTACTGAAGTTTAGGTTTCAGAAAGGTGTTGGGAGATTTTTCTTTTGTTTGTTTTTTTTTAATTTCTCACCATCATGGCCTCCCGTGCAGTGAGATGTGGCAGTAGCATGTCGTCCTGCATGATGTAGCAGGACATCTTCCTGAACGTCCTCAGATCCCTCGGCCGGCCGTTTACAAGAATCGTGCCCTTCATGCCGGTTTCCCTGTTCCCAAACACACAGCTAGTGTAATATGTGGTCTGCTTATGTAAATGTTGATAATGGATTTATCCAATCCCCCGAGAGGTGAGTTTCTCACCTGTATCCTGCCAGAATGTTCATCAAAGTGGATTTCCCGGCTCCAGAGGGGCCCATGATGCCGATCAGCTCTCTTCTGCAAAATCGTCCCGACAGACATTTGAGGAGAGCTTTATAACCTGAAAGAAAGAGCAAAACATCAGTCATTTCATCACACACACAAAAAAAACATGCAGCCGAGATTAAAACTTTAAAAAATTGGATTTTCAAACATGTTCAGCAAAATTAAGATTATGTTTGGAAAACAATAAAAAGTAGGAGTGGATGAAATGTTAAGATTTATAACTTTGATTTCTGCAGAACGTTCAGACACATCAATTTAAATGCAAATTATTTTCAGGGTTTTATGGTTTAATACTGGTCTTAACCCGGTTCTGTGGCAGATGAGGAACTGGTGAAGTTCTAAAACAACACTGAGAACCAAGCATTCAACTTAAGGCCAAATTTAGAAACAAAAAAGGTATCCGGAGGAGAGATTTAGGGGGAAAAAAGCTCACAGTTTCATTTTTTAAGAATGTTTGTTGTTGTTCCCTGGGGCTGGTGAGTTGTCTTTAAATCACCAAACCATGTTTTTGTATTAAACATTGCGAAGTTGCCCCCCAAGTAATATTCAACTCTGATATCTTATAAAATTATTGTGGCACTGATATTTAGAGCAGGAAAAGATTCATAATATGATGCCAAAGAAAGTGTCTTTCAAGCACAGATGGAAAAAATGTGAATAGTTTATGAACAGAAAAAGACAAGGGGATAAAAGTGGAAAAACTTCAGCACAAAATCCAAATCTGCATTAAATCAAACCACTTCGTAAGATAAAAAAAAACAGCTATGAATGATCAGATTAGTTGAACAATAGATTATTAGGAACAAACTTCCTTACAGCATTTAAACTAGTTTTGAGCATATTTGTCCTGCTTTCATATTAGAACAAAAAATGACCATCCAACTGGTAATGGAAGAAATTATATTATTGCTGTATATATTTTTAATTTATGCAATTTTCTTTCTGTAACTTCAAGGCTTATTGTTGTAAGGGAAGCAAAATAAACAAAACAATAGTAATAATTCAAGTGGGCTCCTAGATAGAATACCAACCAAACGTTGTTTCACATGCTTTATTTATTGGTGGCTGCCACGAGGTTAAAGTTACAACCCATCCATTATTTTCCTTATCAGTACAAGTGCCTCGTGACGCTTTTTCTTCCTGACAGATGAGAATAAATCACGTGGAACAGAATCCTAGCGCTAACATGCTGCAGAGTTGGAGCATTTTCAGCCATTGTTGCATTATGACAGCTGCTTCATCGTTGCCCGCCACTGAAAAGTGAAAAAGCGATAATGTTTTTGCCTTTGTGTGTGTGTTTGTCTGCTACCAAAGTATCCCATGAACCACTAAATCTATGGGAAAGTGATCATTGATTGTGTGATGTAAACGCTCAGCTGATTTACCTTTGAAGTCAACCCGATTCAATATGGCCACCACAGTAAATAAACCTTAGCAAACACAAAAAATAGTTAAAACTCAGCCAGTTTTGCAGCTATTAAGCTAAAATTTGATGTGGTAGGTAGCTGAGAGTAATTCACAACACGTACTCTGAGAGTGACATCTTGTGATTTCGCATGAGGTTGTGCATGACGTTATTTTGAAGATGATCATAAGATGATCTTAGCCTGAAACTCTGGCCTGAAAGGTGGCTGTCCTTCAATGAATGCCAGGCCTTTAATTCTTCAAGCGTTTCAGCAGAGAGTGTGTTTTTCTTTGGGAAAGATAAAGGACATAAAACAGAATTTACAATGCTGGCACCAGCCTGAGAACCACTGTGGCTGATATGAACCTGGCTGCTGGTTTTCGCTTTTTTCCCTGCAGATAAATATGGCTCAGGGTTTGAGACGTGCTTGCAGTGAAGGTTCTTGAAAAAAAAAAAAAGCAGGACCAGATTTAGAGCTGACACAGATTCTGAAAGCTTCCAGAAAGGGAAACCTGTCACCCATGTCTCCTCTGTCAAAGACATTTCTCCAGTGTCTACACAGAAGCTTCTTCCTGTCTTGAGCAGCATAATTAGAGGGTCTCAGCCACAGATAAAGCAGGCGGATGATGGCGCCCCCTCCTCCCTGGCACAGTTATTACATTAAGCAGCCTCCTCTCAGACAGACGATCTGCCTGCTGTAAGTGAAGCAGCCATACCCCCTGCATGTGGTGCATACTGATGATCTAACCCTGTGAGTTGCACAAAACAACGCTCTTATCTGGGAGAGTCAGCGAACGCATCCCCTTTTGTCTCATGGGAGACGGACGGGGATGGAGCTCATCTCAACGTCCACTCCTGACACCACAGGGATGCTCATCTCTAACCACATCTGACAGGATTTACTCAGTGATTCCAGCCTGAACTCCTGGGTAATTGTACAGAAACTGTTGGATAAATTATCAGCAGGTGTGAGACTGTTTCACAATGAAGCTAAGGATCAAAATGACAGCAACCCAATCTGTGCTGGTGACCAATGAACCAGTCATATGGTGGGTTAATTGAACACAGATATATGTATTATTATTAAAAAAAAAAACATTTTTTTGGGGGGGATTTTAAAAATACTGGCACCTCTGTTGCTTAAAATATTAGTTTAGATGATTTGAGGGGTGCTTTGTTAAAAAAGGCTATGATCAGTTAATATCTTAGTCGTTGTAGATAGCTTTTTTTAGTTGTTAGCTCATTAATATGGTCAAAATGAAACTATATTTCTCCAAAATGAGGTCCTTCAAAGCGCTATCTGCAATAGGGGCAATATCAATTGTCCATAACCTTTTCACAGAACCACACTTCAGCAGAGCTATTGATTTAAATCAACATATGATTCATGCATTAAATGGCAAACACTGTTCATTAAAATCACCTACACTACGTTTTACTGCAAAGAGCAACAATTCAGCATAATGCCGCACAATCTTTGACGCTGTCACAGAAAAAAGAGGAAACACATCTTTACCATGATCCAATTCTAGTCTCAAATCATCTCACTTAAGGTCCAAAAACCTATAAATCAGCACAAATGAGACACTAACACACAATCTAAAACAAACAGATTGTGCCCCATCACGCTGAAGGAGAGATATTCTGATCTGCTTTATCTGTGATAAAAAACATGTTTAACATTAGGAAGTTATGTGACTAATGAACTCTACAGAAGTTTTTGTGAGGATCTGAACATATCTGCACAAAGATTGGTTATCACCAGTCGTGTGAGGAACTGTTCTAACACAGGAGCTGCCAAGCATGTAGAGCAACTGGGTGACAGAGTTGGCACGAACAGTTCTGTTCTGGCTTCTTTAATTATCACTCAGTCATCCAAACTTTGACAACATCTGCCTTAAATGAATAAAGGGGGGGGGGGCATCCAGTTGAGATTTAGAAAAGCCTAAAAGGGAAGACTACAAAGTTGCGCAAAAGGTCACTAAACCAGCGGCGACACAAAACTTGACTCCTTTGAAAAATTGTATCATTTCAGTTCATTTTCTTCTTCGTAATTACTCACTGAGGCAGGGAATTGAGGCCTTGTGGGAAGTAAAAAATCTGATTTTGTCACAACAGACGTAACAAAGCAAAGCCTCCAGCAACAACAGTGTTATTGTTGGACTGTATTTGATTTTAAAACTAATAATACAACTTTATTCTTTATATTTCTTGTCACAACCTGGCATTTTTATTGTCCATGACACCATATGAGTCAGACATGACGAGTGCTTTACTGGCGACTAAAAACCGTGACGAACAGGTTTGTTGCTGTAATCAAATTAAATGAACGAGGAAATCAACCTTTTGGACATAAACAATCATTTGTTTAAGGGGTAAAGAGAGAAAAGAACCAAAATGAAGCTCAAAGATGTTGTCGTTGAACATTTTTCTGGGGGGAGTTTGTTGCAGATAATAGTTCACGTAGAAAACTTACAGTTTAACTTTTGTTTTACTGCTGTCTCAACAAACAGGTTACGCATATGTGGGAACGACAATTCAGCCAGAAAACGATCAAATCTGCATTGATCCCTTCGATCACGGAGTCCCAACTTTAAGTTATGTGTGCTGATGCGCTCCAAAGAGAAGTTGAGGAAGCAGAGCGAGCTAAATAGACGTGTTTCTGTCTGCAAGCACGTTCCCTTTGTGAACAACAAACCCAGATCATCAGCACAGGTGCAGGGAAGCAGCTCACTAAATCACCAGGAGACATGTAAACATTTCCTGCTCCCTCTCCCTCCCTCCCTCTCTCCCTGCTCGTTCTCCTTACAGAGCTCGGCTAGAGTTTCTCCAGTTCGAGCCCCCGAGCGGAGGAAACCCTAAACATGATAGCAGGAGCAAGAGCCAACAACGTGACAAATACATGCTCATCCAAGGCTTCAGTTAGCAACCGATCTGTAAATTTATGGCATTTACACAATCCTTGTCTCGGTAATCTCCTTCCTGCTTGTCGCAGACCTTGTAAGACACGCAAACAGCATGTCAGTGATTAAAAGGCTAAATCGCACTGAAATACAAAAGACATCACAAGCTCACAATTCAGGTTGCTTTTATTCCATTTTTTCCTCTCTGTCAGCGATGTATGATGTATAATTGAGCGCAGATGTAAAACAAAATCATGCGTGTCTCGAAGCTGAATTAATAAGTGACTATTAAAAGGACACAGTTATCCTCTGAGTGATCACGCCTGATTTCCAGCTCTGATCCGACAGTCATTCCTGAAGCTCTCAGGTGAGATCTGAAACAAGCGCCACCTCCGTTTTTAGGAATAAAAGTTTTCGATTTCTCCCGTTTTCTGGTAGCAGAGTGAGTGTGGGGCCACGGTCTCCTCTGCGTGGCTCACTGATTCTTTATCGGACGAAGGTTTGAGCAAATGAGAATCCATGGCTAAAATCCATGGTGGAGCTGAAGAAGAAGACAGATTTGTATTGGGTCCTTTTTTCCTCCCCCCTCTCTTCTATCGGTTTTACCTCTGGTTTATCGCTTTTTTCTGGTTCCCCATAAAATATATATTTACTCCTGTGTTCTTCACACAACAGTGCACAGTTTTGTAGGTTTTACAACTAAAGAGAAGCCTAGACTAGAACAGAACAATAGATTTAAAAAGCCACAGTGCTCCTGATCAGATTTTTACATTTTTGCTTTCATGTTTGCACACTCACCCAAAAACATCAATGCTGCTGAAAACCCCATTTAAGACCAAGCCTCCTTTAATAGTGACATGACTTCAGCTGAACTTTGGAGTGTAGCAGGAGCTAAACATGCTCTGACCTAATTACAGTTACATAACTTGAATGTTCATACAGTCAAAAATCTCTTGCTGGAGTTTCTCTCTCCTGCTTGTCGTTTTCTCATTACCAGAAATTTACAACCGCAAAGCTTTGTTGTGGCTTGGCCAGAAGTTTCTGCCTAAACAAGCAAGCACTGTCTGCTCTGTCTGTTAGCGAAATATCCCGTAACACACTGGATGAATTTTACGGAAACTTGCAATAAGTAAGAATTAAATTGGCATCTTGCAATATGGCACGAGATTGTGTGTAACATTTTTACGCCTACAACTCCTTGATTTCTTAACATAAGATGATCGACTCAAAAACTGTGACTGAAACCAATGAAGTCACACATATGCCTCACAAACAAAAACATGTTTTAATAAGCTCACTGTTCTCTTCACGAGCTTTCATAATGTACATCAGTGTTACTCAAGAGTAAAAAAATAACCCAATCTGCAGTTCACTGTGTGGCAACTTTCCCGAAATTTAATGCAGAAAATGTAAATAAAGGGTTTCTCTGAGGTCCACCACCCTCTCCTCACCCTGCTAAAGAGCAGACACATATAATCATTTGCAAAAGGTGGGTTATTTGACATGCCAGACTGACCAAAGGGTGGAGGTTAATCATTGGTACGGGTGGTAGTTTTTATACTGTTCATATGGCACAGGCAAATCAGTCATGGGTCTGACTCATACTGTCACAGAGAAATGAGATGCAAGCAGTGTGCCAACCTGCAAGCGTAAATTATTTACTATGTCTAAACTCTGCTGAGTGCAGCAAAGATGGCATGCAGACGGGCCGCTCCTGCATGCCGAAGGTCCGTGTTGGAATATGTGTGTCAGAACAATGAGGCAAAGCCATGACAGCAGCAACCGGGGAGGAAAATATTTTTTTTTTCTTAAATGTCACGGTGCATTGAGATTTCTGCACTGCAGATATTGATCGTCATGGGTGGTGTTTGCTCGCTCATCTATCATGGCCACAATGAGAACGGAGCGGGGAGATACCTTTCTTCCTCCACCAGGGGCCCTCCCGGATGGTGTACGAGAGCTCGTTGAAGTCCAGGTCCACAGCAGAGCGGCGTGGGAGATGGCAGAAGCGCTGAGCCTCTGTGATGTGGTTCTCCACCTTCTTCAGGTGGGTGAGGAGTGGGGCCTCCTGGGGGGCTCCCACGGGGAGTTTGGGCTCCTCCATGGGGATGCTGACCGAGCCCGGATCTGCTTTCTCTGCCATGCTGAAAGGCTGCAAAGACGGACAGATGCATCAGCCCAAGTTCCAAAAGAAGAAAGTCAAACTCTGCCTCACTGGCCTGCAGTTTTACAAAGTTGGGACAATGTGTAAAGTTTAAATAAAAACAGAATGCAATAATTTCCAAACCTCATAAACCCATATTTTATTCACAGTGGAACATAGTACATATAGCAAATGTTAAAATTGTACCATTTTTGAAAAAAAAGAAAAGGTAATTATAAATTTGATGGCAGCAATGCATCTAAAAATGTTTGGACAGGAGCAACAAATGCTGTAAGTAAGTGGCATAAATAAGAAATAGTTGGAGGAGCATTCTGTAACTAATTAAGTTAACTGTCAACAGGTCAGTCAGAGGACTGGGTGTAAAAAGAGCATTTTAGAGACTGAATCTGTCAGAAAAAAAGATAGGCAGAAGTTTACTAGTCTGGGAAAAACTGTCTAAAAACAGAGAAACAATTTCAGAATAATGTTCCTAAACAAACAAAAAAAAATAGAATATTTGAATATCCCATCATCTGCAGTTCATAATATTATAAAAAATTCAAGAATCTGGAGAAATCTCTGAGCTCAAAGAACAAGACTGAAAGTTAATATTAGATCTTGTGATCTCCGGGCCCTCAGGGACCTCTGCATAAAAAATCAGCTCTGATTCTGTTCTGGACATCACTGCATGGACTCAGGAACACATCCACAGATCACTGTCTCGAATCACAGTTCACCATGCTGTCTACAAATGAAGGTTAAAGCTCGATCATGCAGAGAAGAAGCCAGATGTGAACACCATCCAGAAACGCTGCTGTCTCCTCTGGGTCAAAGGTCATTTAAAATGAACTGAGGCAAAGTGGAAAACTGTTCTGAAGTCAGACGAATTGAAATTAGTCTTTTTTTTAATTTGGAAACAACATACACCATGTCCTCCGTACTAAAGAGGAGAGGGCCGATCCAGCCTGTTATCTGGACTCAATTAAGAAGCCTGCCTCTCTGATGATATAGGGGTGCATTAGTACCTCTGGCATTGGCAGCTTACACATCTGGAAAGTCACCATCAGTACAGAGAATTACATACAGGTTTTAGAACAACACATGCTCCCATCCAGAAAAAAAAAAAAGGAAACACAAGAGACGCAGGATTGTTGATCAGCAAGAATCCTACATCAGATGAGAGGGGCAACATTCTCCTCCAAAACCTCCAGCAGCTGCTCTCCTCAGGTCCCAGATGTTTACAGAAGAAGAAGGGAACATGGCTCAGTTCCAACTTTTTTTGAGATGTTCCCTAAAGAATTTAGATTCCCTAAAAATTGCACAATTTCTCTGTTTTAGCGTTTGGTATGTTTACTGTGTTTCATAGTGAATAAATTATGGCTATGTCCCAACTTTGTTGGAAACAGGGTTGTAATATACACTAGATACACAGCAGGCTACAAAAGTATTCACCTAAACCCCTCTGTTTGAGGAAATTTTTTCCTCGAACATGTGGATGGCGGATGACACTAAAATAAACCTTTTGTCCATCAAGTCCACCTCTGTGCTTGGCACAAACGTGACACCTCTCATCATGCTGAGGACACCAGTGAAGCATGGGGGTGTGAGTGAAAGAGCCACAAATTCTCCTTCAATCCCCACAGCATCATGTGGAGATGTTTTTTTTTGTTGTTTTGTTTTGTTTATCATCAGGGACTGGCTGTTCAGAGTTGAAGGAAAGATGGACGGAGCAAAATATAGAGAAATTCTTGAGGAAAATGAATCTTACAGAGATTTGAGACGGGGACGGCGGTTCATAACGACCCAGACTGAAGACGCAACATTTTGGTGGTTTAAGAAGAAACAAATAAATGTCTTGAAACTGCTTTAGTTACAGAAATTGCCAGCATTAAGAACAAGATCATTGTTATAAAGATTTAAGAGATAATTCCAATAAAAGGAGTCAAGTATAAGACTTATTAGTGATGCTCTGACGCTGGATCAAGTGAAACAAAAAAACATCTGAACCAAAAACATCTGAACCACGCCCATTTAATGAGGAATTTCACTGGTTAGCTTAGATTAATTTGAGCAAAGGTAGAGTACTGACATATCTGACTGAGCAGATATTTACTCACAAAGGTGTGCTCCGGTGAGGACCTAATTCTGGCTGCACACACTGTTCAAAACGAGGTTCGAAAAGCCTGAACTCCCTGCTTAAAGCAAATGGGGTTGCGCGTGTAAGGAGTTTGGATCTGGTTTCAGTCCTGCAGCACATTTACAGTCCAGTCCTGCTGATTCATGTAAATTTCCTCCTCGACTCGGCGGCCTGTCTAAAGTGTAAGGCATGTAGTATTTCATGATTCATAAAATCTGAATGACACACTGCTTCCCTGGTATCAGCCGTTAGGAAACCTTTAAAAGTTTAAATAACAACACAATTTTGTTTAAAGAGAAAAGCTATTTTCAGGGGAACTTTGATGGTTAATAAGCTGAAGAAATTCTCAAGCAGAAAAGGAACTATGTGAATAATGAAGTCACTCAAACGTTTTTATATTAGTATTCCAGCTAAACACTGATTTGTTTTTTAGCTTGAAGCATGCATTATATTTTGCTCTCAGCATAATGGAATAATAATCAAATCAGAGACAGATATGAACATAATTAAGTGTTTTATAATGAATTCATGGCCCTGTGATGGACTTGCGACCTGTCCAGGGTGTCCCCCGCCAATCGCAAGTGACTGCTGGAGACAGGCACCAGCTTCCTGCGAGGCGGGTAAAAGAAACTGGATGGATGAATGGATATATGTTGATTTAACGGGAACACTAGATCGCTTAATTAGTAGAGCTACAAGGTTTAAAAGAAATGTAAGAAATAGCTGAAAAATAAAACAGTTAGAAGAAAGCTCATTAATTATTAAGCTGCAGAGTTAAAGCATTACATCAACATTTGCTTGATCACTTATGGTACAACATGTACCACAAACTCCTAATGCAGAAACGATAGTTTGATGGCTCGAGTTCCACTATATGTGGGAATGATTTCACTTCTTTGTTTGTCTGTAAGTGGTGAGGTTTTACAAGTCACGAAGCATGGAAGATTTTAGGAAAACAAAATAATGATTTGGATCAATATGGATATCTGAGAGAAAATAAAATGGTTCCTAAAAATCTAGATTATTCAGTGCAACAGAAACTTAAACCGTTTTTTTCCACAGCCCTGCAGATGTTTCCCTGCCTTAAACTAGCTCCTACAGAAACTTGATGACAAGTTATTAAAGTTAATTTCTTCCTTTGGAACCGGAGCATCGGAGCGGAAAGCCGTCTAAAACAGGACAGTGAGACCAGCGATCAGCGACTTAAATGACTTTTGACCAACTTAAGTATAAATCCAAAAACACTACATTTAGCCAAAAACACAACTGAGTTTTGATCCTGTAACACCTCGAGCTGCTCGAGACATTTTACACTCACAAGTTCATCAACCAACTGTGAAAGAGTAAGAAATATTCTGATGTCGTTTTTGAATGTTGACTTTTCTGTCGTTTTGGTTTAAACAATCAAGACAATAAAGCTAGAGAAACAGCATTTTCTGCAAAAAAAAATATCAGTGTGAAACGAAGCTGTTAAAATTAAAAGAAGCAGCACACTAGCTAAAAACTAAAAGCAGCAAAATACTAGCTAAAAGCTAAAAGTAGTATAAGAAGACAATATTAGAGCATACTTGCTGTTGAGGCAGATTTTTGGAATGCAATGAAACTGAATATAGTAGGACTAATAATTAAAACTAACGTCAGCTCATCCACTCAGCTTTCCTCTTCAGGTTTTCTTTTTAAATGATCTGCATCGTGGCATTTTTATCTCAGAAACAAGGTTAGCACATTCTGGCAAAAAAACCCCTGATATCATTAACACTCTTATCAGAGAACAATATGAAGTCAGCTTTAGCTTGACATGTAATAGGCAACTTTCTATGGGGCGCCGTTTGTAAAGGAGCTTGTGCTAAAAATTCATGCCTAAATTTTGTCACATTTAGCTTCTGCTAAAAATTCATGCCTAAATTTTGTCACATTTAGCTTCAAACACTGTTTAAAAATGTAGTGTTGATTTTCTGATGTCACTTT
>NC_051442.1:14485112-14513230 GCF_001649575.2 Kryptolebias marmoratus
GTGACATCAGAAAATCAACACTACATTTTTAAACAGTGTTTGAAGCTAAATGTGACAAAATTTAGGCATGAATTTTTAGCAGAAGCTAAATGTGACAAAATTTAGGCATGAATTTTTAGCACAAGCTCCTTTACAAACGGCGCCCCATAACTATCTGGATACAAACTGCACACATTCTCATCGTAAACAAACGTGCCACCCAACATCTTCAGCTCTTGTAGTAATTTCCAGCTGCCTTATTATAGCCGTGACTCACTGTAGTCTGCGTGTGTAATAATATACTGATGCCAGGAGGACCACAGTGATGAAAATTCACTTTTTATTGATCATCCATGCCATTAGTGAATTTCCATTATCAGTCGGTTTATGTAGAAACGCTGACAGTCTTTAATGGAATATCTGTGAGAGACAGGCCTTCTGAAGCCAGGACATGTGAATGAAGAGGATGGGACACTGGATGTGGAGCATTGCAGAGGTGTGGTGAGGGGATGCTCCTCAGGAAGCACCTGTTTGCTGCAGACCGAGAGCAGTGAAGGCACAAGGTCCTATGATGACAGAGCAGCTGAACGAGTCAGGCTTGGCTCTTTGTCTTTTTGCACGCGCACAAGCGTTTCACTTACTTCTTATTGGGCTGAAATGTCCAGATGAGCAGAGCAGAGCAGAGCAGCAGCTCCTCAGTGAGATGATCCCTCCACACAGATCAGCTTCAACATTAGGTCTCCCATAAGATCCCAGACAGGTAAAAAAAACAAACAAACAAAAAACCACCAACAAGCAGGCGGCTCAGTGTACCACAGTCCAGTTAAAATCCGGGTTTGGACATCACAGAAGCTGGGTTCTCCTTGTCTCTCTCTCTCTCATCATCCCGCGTCCGGCGCGGCAGCTCCCCGAGATCAGGATCACGTCCGGCCCTCCCTGGCCCCTCAGACTATGACTGCATCCCAGAGACTCGTCAGAGGAGCAGGATGACTGTCACGGTTTCCCCTCCCCACCCCTCCGCGGGGTGAATAATCCGCTCGTAAAAGCCGCCCGCGCCGCGCCGGCGAGCATCCTCGAGCTGACCGCGAGCTGGTGGTGGCGAGCCCACCTCACTTCATCCCCCCGGCCCGTGAAGCGTTTGGAGTCGAAGAGCCGACGAGCATCGCTGCAGCCCCGCCGGAGCAGCCGGATGTACTTCTATATTTATATATATATATATATATATATCCCGCGTTACCGGCGAGCGCGTCTGTGCGGCGATGCGCGCACGCTGCTCTGGGATGCAGGGCGTTGCTGGCGAGGATGCTACTGGAGGAGGAGAACTGTTTGGGTTCGGATGCATCCCGTCCTCATCCAGACTTCAGAGGGTGGGGAGGTGGAAGGGGGGAAGCACAAAACATCAACTAATGGTCGTTTTAAAGGCACCTATGCGCACACAAAGACACACATCCGAGCGTCTGTGAGGTGATTCAAAGCTTTAAAGTTAGGTTTAAACTGACTATAACGTCCCACTTGTTATATCAGCCTTGATAGGAATCATTTTAAGGACCTCATCTTGTCTTGTGCCCCGTGTTTGTGCTCGGAGCCAAACAATTAAATTAAAGCCCACCTCTTGCGGCTATTACTCGAATTTGTCACGCGCAGTTCGGGACACGGATGAGTCCAACTCTGATGGATCAATTTGTCACCGCGGCTGCTGTCCGCCGGAGTAAATATGATGATGATGATGATGAGGAGGAGGAGGAGGAGGAGGAGGGGTGTTTGGTGAAACCGATGGTCCCTCTGTCCCTTTAAAGGCCGCACCTGCGCAGCTGCCTGCTGCTGATGCTGCAGTGCCCGGGTTATTTTCGGTAAAGGAGCCGAGGTTACTCGCGTTCAAACTCAGCCCTGTATGACTTACATCAGCCCCTGAGAGGAAATCAGAAGCAGTTTTGGGCCCGGTCACACCTGCTCCTTAATCTGAGTCATTTACAATAATACCTCGTCTTACCTCGGGAGCATTTGCAGCAAACACCCATCCACTTTATACCCCCAATGATGTATACCCTAAATGCTGCGAATATCATCAACCTCATAGTTAGACATGTAAATATGAATATGAAGCATCAGTCAGGAGGTTTGACTTTTTTACCCTCTATGAAAACAAATACGTTTAGTAAATAGAGATGAGTCATTTGTTTTAAGGTGTGTGGATAGCTTCAGTCTGAATCAAATGATTCAAATCTTCAGAAAGTGGGGTTCTACTGAAATGTTATGAGCAGTTATTATCTTACCTGTTCCGTATAGCTCTTTGAACAGCTTCAGTTGAGAGAAACAGAGTTTAAATCTTACTGGATCGATGAGCAAACTGAGCCAAAAAACGAAACAAGTTGCAGTCACGTTAAAACAGTTCCAGTCGCAAAAATTTCATATTTCTATTCTCGCAGAAATATTATGAAACTCACGCCGGGCGTGCCACGGGATTGTACAGGAAGTGCTACGACTAACTGCTGCTGCTATTTAAGTCAAGTCAAGTTGAGTCAAATTTATTTATGCAGCACCTTTTAGCAACAAGGCGATACAAAGTGCTTTACAACATGTGAGCACAAAAATACAGAGTCAAAACACAACGATATCTAAAATATGAGCTGGGATAATCTAAATGAAATCATGAACACACACACTAAACTAAACTAAACTATAAGATACCGGAAGGCTAACTAAGAGTTAAAATACGTTTTAACAAAAGGTCAACTAAAAGTGTCAGTGTAAAGATTTACGCTTATAACCTGGAAAATGTTTTGTGTTGTTTTGCCAGGAGAATTGCTGGTTTCACTGCAGTGTTTTGGGTTTTTTTTTTTAAATGTTGAACATGTTACAGTAAGTTTGTTGGTCGTCGGCGTAAAGTGGCGGTCCAGTCAAAGTTGGTTTCTTTGGCACATTTTGAAACGACTGCAGTTGATCAAAGTGCTTTACTGGGTATAAGATCAACGACTCAGCAATAAAATAATCTTCAATAAAACACTAAAATGTGACATAAGCCAAGGTCAACAAACAAATAAATACATAAATTAACAAGTACACTAAAAACAACAAGATGCTCTTTTTTTAATTAGAGCTGAAGGCCACAGAAAAGAAATAGTTTTTTACTGTTTTCTTGTTCTTTTGGTCGTGATCATTATGACAAAAGGTCCAGCTTCACTTCTTATTATCATTATGCGAACCCCATTTGATGCTCCTTTACATCACATGTATTTAAATGGGGTTTAAGGATTTATTGGAAGCACAAATAGTGGCGGCAGCAGCACTTCTGAAGCCTGGGGCACTTCGGTCAAAAGTTTCTCTGCTAGAATAGCTGCGTACTGCACAGCTGACAGCGATGTAAAGGTTTATAAATCAGCGTTCACACATGATTGTTTATTTTTGCAGCAATCCACTTTGGTCTTGCTGTGACAGGAAGACGCAATTTATTACAAAAGCCTTTCGAACAAAGCTCGTCGGGAACAGGGAGCAAGGTCACGAGTCTAATCGAAGCTGGAGAGCCGTGCCGCCACAGGAGGGTTGGCATGACCTGGCGCCGCGGTGTGAACACACACCTCTTATCATAAGGCCCATCATTCAATCTTGTTTTCCCCTAACAGCCCCACTCAGATTAGCGGTCAGCCTGGTGAGAAATAAATTTAATTTCTCCAAACTGTCTTTAACCAAAGAGCCACCTGCACATGTAAGATATTGATTGTTCATTACCTTCTCACACAAACCCTCTTTAAGAGGTTTGACTCATCAATGTAATTGATAAGACTGCTTTATGCCATATAAATATACACTGTATGTTGCACCAAGACATTCTAGTCCTGAAGAAACACGACTTTTGTCTAAGGTTCAGTTCTTATTACTTAAAAGGAACCACCGTTCTCGGTATTTGGCAGTGGCACAATGACCACATGGCAGATCATTAATCACTAACTGATCATTAACCAATCATTATCAGGGACTGACAGTCACCGGTGTTAGCCTCCATCACAGCCTGTCACTGTGGGTGTTGAACTTCAACAAAGGTGGCTCTGTAAGGTTACCGAAGGAGTGCCTCAGGTTGGGTCGAACCTGGGCTCGGCCGTCTATAAGTAGCTGACGGGTCCACAGGGAAGCATCAGAAGGAAAGCATCAGAGAAGATGGCCCTCGGACCTGCAGCTCTGCTCTCTGCAGGCCTTCTCCTGCTCCTGGCTCACGGAGCGTTCCCAGACAAAGGTACTTTAGAGGGAGTGCATGTTTTGTTCACGAATCAAACCAGGCTTCAGCGCGACTTTGTGCGCAGGTCCAGAATTTCATCCCATCCGGCTGACCGTGGAGAACGACTTGTCCAACCTGAGCCCCGAGTCCTACTCCTGCTCCATGGTGAAGGACGGAGTGCTGCTCGGAGCCATGAAGAGACTGAAGGAAGCTCAGCCGGGCTTTAAGTAAGGGCACCCATGAGATCCTCTCTATCACCCTCTTCTTTTCTTTTTCTTTTTAAAAGAAAAAAAAAAGACAAATGTGACCTAATTTCTGCTTTTAAAGACACTCCTCCTCCTCCAGAGAGGTGCCCTGACTCTTTGTGTTGCCAGTTTCACAGTGACGGAGCACCCAGACTTTGGCCCGTTTCTCGAGAGCGTGAACGGAGTGGCTGGAGACGAACAGGAGCACACGTACTGGGAGCTCCTGTCGGAAAGCTCCGGAGAGTACACCAGGCTGGATGTGGGTGAGTATCCTCCAAGGAGCTCCAAGAAACACTTAATGCTCTCTAATGAAGCAGGAGGATTGGCGGTTCTTTCACTTAACAGCTCCCGTCTGTCGTGCGTTCATCTAAAGCCGCTGTTATCGCCCGCTGCACAGTCTCTGTCTGTTAGCAAAATATCTCATCAACAGCCAAATAACCTTAGAAAGCTCAAACATGACTATAAATCAGTCAATTTTAAATATACTGACCTAAAATTTGGTGTGGTTGTAGCTGAGAGTCATTCGAAACACAAACTCCAAGTGCTTCTCATTGCACAAATTATTTGCCTAAAGCTTCAGCACGACCTGTTTGGGTCAACCCTGTTACCAAAATATCAGAGTAAACCACCTGCCACCCGTAGGCAGCAGGTTAATTGTTAAAATGAGAAATTTGAATACATCTTTTTTTTTTTTCTTTTCTTGTTTCTTTTGCAGGAGTTGGCTGCTACATACCTAAATCAGATGAGCACATCATCCTGAGGTTCAACACCTGGACCCCAGAAAATCATGAGTAAATCCTCTGAATCAGATATGCAATAAAATAAAATATAAATCATAATTTCCGTGCATGCTGCTATAAATTCACAAAGGAATCTGAGGCGTGACGCTGTGAGAGAATAAAAGCAACAGCACCATCTAGTGGTTCATAGCAGAAATGTCATCATTTTTAACAAAATCATTTGATCCCTCTGTGCAGCGAGTTTAAAAACCTCTCTCAGCTGGTTCCTGCTTGGAATGAATGATCAAATAATGAAAGAAACACGGATAAAGATTAGTTCAGACATATGCAATGTTTAATTTTGTTTGTTTAATGTAATCTGCAAAGATTCCTGCCAAGTCAATAAACATTTCATACCAGATGCAGCAGTTGTGGTTTTGTTCATTTTATTCAGCTCAAATGTAAAATCTCTTTAGGACAAAATAAATGCATCAAATATAGCTTGAGGTGGTTTTAACAGTAAGTGAGTAAAATTAACACAGACTGCAGCACCTGTAAATAACATTTGTTGACAAGCTCTACAGGTCCGCACAGATCTGTTCTTTCTAATAAGATTAAAGTTTTAGCTTTAAGAGGAGGAGGAGCAACAAAACGGTGACGCTAATCCGCGTGGTTTTATGTCCCCTTTTTCACTCCCAGCATCAAATCTTTTGGCCTTTTCTTTTAAAACACAGGGGCTTCCAGACGTACAGCACGTGTTGGCGAATTCTGGAGCACTGCTGATTGGTGTAAAATCTGAGACAAATATCAGGTTCGTTTAAACACCCAGAAAAATCATTAAAACAGTTGTCTAATTAAATCTGAGATATACTGACTGAACTTTGCAGTTTATTTTGTCCCAGACTGATTTGAACTTGTAGGAGCAGCTTTGTTTCCGGGTGTGTGCTCCTTTATATTGGAAAAAAAGAGGAAAATGTTGGATTTGGTGTAAAAAAAAGAGGTGAAAATAGTGTCTCACAACATCCAGATGTTAGTCCACAGCTGGATGAAGCAATCTTTGTCTTCTCTTTGTCTAAAGTCGCTCCCTGCTGAGGATCTTAGCCTGCAGATGCTGAAAAGTACAAAAAAAAAGAAGTTTTGCACAGAAAGACAGCGCTTCATGTTCAAAGCAACAGTGGGATAAAAACTGCAACAGGTTAATGTCTGTTTACGGTCACAGAGCTGGTGTGTTGGGGGGGGGGGGGGACTACTCACCGCATGATAAAGCGCAGTCACAAATGCAGGGGACGCACTGCGCAAAGAACCGCTTCCAGCCCGTCTCCTTCTTCTGACAGTTGTCTATCCGAGCGCAGCCTAGTTTGGGTGGGCCGAAGTAGGCCTTGTCCGCGCAGGTGGAGTCACACGTCCCGTTCAGCTCCCTCTCACTGATTTCAATGCGACCCCTCTGGCACATCCCTGAAAGGCAGGTGAGATCAGCTGAAAGGTCCAGACAGAGAGAGACGTGAGGCCCCCTTTCTTCTCCTCATTTAGGCCAGAACGATTGAAGTTCACTCACTGAGGCAGGAGGGTTTGGGGGTCCAGACGCCATCAGCCCGGCATGATCTCGTGGGGCTGCCTACGAGCTTGAAGCCGGAGCGACAGGTGTACCTGACCACAGAGCCCACCCACCAGTCATTACCGTACACCGCTCCGTTGTAGTCCACGTCAGGCTTTCCGCAGTTCACTGAGGCGTGAAGAGACGCACGACACTGAGCGTCATTTCTCCAAGTATGAAGGAACCTGTCTGCCAGGAGTGCCTCCAAAACAGTTTCATGGGGGGGGGGGCACTGATAAGCTTGGGGTGGCACACTGAAACCAAATCCCGTCGCGTAACTCAAATGCATTTGTTTGTGTGTATAATGTGCAGCATGTGTGGGTGGTTGTTCTCGGCTACACCACATTTCAAGTCAGTGTTTGCAGTGAATTCAGCTGAGTCTAAAAATTAATCAGCTGTAGATGTGCATCCAACGATTACGTTCTGGGTTCATGAAATGTTTGGCTGATACAAACTATACACAGAAGTTTATGCATTATTCCCCCTCCGGTCCCCACGTTGGCAGCGGCCCCGGCAGCCTGCACTCACCTCTGCAAAGGGACTTGTAGCCGAGCCAGCAGCAGCTGGAGTTTCCACAGCGGTCCTTCCTCACCTCCAGGTGGCGTGCCTTACAGCCCCCCAAACAGAGAGGTGCTGACCCGGACCAGTACGCGTCATCCACACGATCCGGCTGGGGACTCCATTCTGTCTCACCTGCAGGGAAACACCCGAGTTTGCTTCTTTACACGCTAGAACTGAACAAACTTGTGTGTGTGATCAAATAAAAATTAAATTATTTGTATTTGTTCTTTTCATGAAAACCTCATTTAAAAGGTATCCTTGTTGTTTCAGGGCTCCATAAGTGCTGTTCCCATCATGCCCTGGGGGAGTGATAGGACTTTCCAGAAACATTACTGTGGTGAGAGAGAGAGAGGAGATTCTTACCACTAACTTCCAGCTCGTCGTTCCACTCCAGTGACTGAGGAAAACCTCCCTGGAAGGAGCAACACACCAACAGCAGCAGCACAATTAATCCCATGGTGCTCATCTTTTGACGCCATCACTCCCTGAGGAGAACCTGCCGGAGCATCTGAGAGCAGGTCGGAGACAACAGACTGCACACTGCAAAAGCCACAGAGTGTCGTCCCGGGAGAGCTGCAGCAGAAAGCAGCAGCAGCGAGTTCAAGTAGGACTGAACCTAAGCTGTGAGCGCTTCCTAATCCTCACACGCACTTAATGCTGCGGACGGAGTCGTGCTGCGACTGGGGCTGAGGCGTTGGCAAAAGTTTCTCATCATTTAAATCACTCAACAAAGTTTTTTCTAAAGAACACTGACAAAAATAAATAGATAATAATGATGAGAGGCTTGCATTGTTGGGAATAAATTTATGAGGATCAATGATTTGAAGGTCTTTACAGTTCAGGTAAAAATTGTTATCATTTCATTATTTCAGCAGTTTTACAGAAACGTTTTTTGGCTCACAAGAAACTAACTAGTTTTATATAAGGTTCCCCAAAGGATGGACGACTGCAGTTCAGATCTGGACCAAGAGCAAAGTCTTAAGTTGACCCAAATCAGTTGTTAAATTTCAGTAGAATGCCATTAGCTTTATTAAATAAACAGATATTTATACGTGTGTGCGTATGTCTCTCTCTCACTTGCATGTTTTCCCATATTTACAGTAATTTATCAAGCACTTATGTTAATTCATGTTCAGGTATAGCAGTTTTTCTGCAATTTACGGTAATTTATTTCAGGTGGTGCAGCTTTTACAGCAAGTTTTTCTTCTGCTTCTCTTTGCAGAAACAAGCTGCCAGTCCTCTGAGAAGAACAGGCCCTAATACACACTACGATGACAGGAAAGAACTAGCATGGCTGTCACTAAAAGAGAATTTTCAAGATTTAGATTTTGGACCTTTGCTAGAGAAAAGTGCTTTTAGGCGGCCCTCGCTCAATTTTAATTAAAGACCACAGTTCTAGATTAGCCCTGTGATGGACTGGTGACATGTCCAGGCTGGACCCAGCCTCTCACAGTGACTGCTGATCATTAAAAGGTCCACCAAATTAAAATCCATGCTGCAGTGAACCATTTAGTTAGAAGGGGGTCAAAATGAAAGCAAGGGAGCATAATCACTCCATGATCTTTTCTTAAATGCTCAAATACAGCCTAAAATTTGTTGCAGCCTTTCACAAAATGTGCCTGAGCCATAAAAAAACAAGAATTACTTTGTAACATGGATCTAGATCTATTAGGATGGGTTGATTCTGTTCTGAGATTTGGGGCAAAGGATTCGTCAACATTAAAGGACCGACCAGTATTTAAAGTTTAAAATGAATTAAATTACCTGCACGGCAGCAAAGGTTTCCTATCTGAGGAAAAATCTGCATAATGGAACGTTAAAAAAAACAAGCAAAGACAAAAACCAAACTGAATAAAAACTAATGATTCAAATATTTATTCAAGTTTCAGGCGGATGCCTGGTTAGTGATGAGGAAACCTCTAAGCGCTGGTCTCAGTACTTCTGGGTTAACAACAAAGTTAAAACATTCTGTGCTTTAGTAGTACTTCACACATCCCGAACGTCAAGATGATATTAAACAAACTGGACATGATTTAAATATCAGAAAACATAATAACCAACATCAAATACATCCCATAATGAACATTTTATCACCTAACATAGGCTTATACAGTAATTGAGAAGTATCTTCATGGTGTATGCAGCACTAAAAATCCACAAATTTCTTTGTTCAGCTACCAGATATGAAAACAACACAGCTGATGAGTTTCTGTGACGTGGAAGATGAGCATGGAGTCAGTCCACCAGCATGCCTTGTTGCTGCGCTGTATCCTGGAGTTGCACTAAAACAGAGTCCTCCCCTGTCTGGGACAAACCTCCCGTTAGGACATACAGCATGTCCCCCTCCTGTCTGCCCTCCTCAGCGCTGATGATGGGCTCCTCAGTCCTCTGCTCCTCCAGCAGCACCCCTTTTAGCTCCACCCGAACCTCCGAAGCAGACTCTTCCTCCCCCTCTGGACTCCCAGCGGGGTTACTGTCGTCGTCATCGTCGTCGCCCTCCGCCCGCCTCCTCTGCTTCTCCCTCATCAACTGCTCCGTCAGCTCCACGCTCTCGTAGCGAATCAGCTGCAGTCGCATGAAGCCGTCCTCGTGCTCCTTGTACCTGGCAGGTGAACGCAAGGCCGTCAGAGTAACAACGCTTCACACGTGAAAACTGCGAGGTGCCGTAATCAGGACTAACCTGAACCTGGGGTGTCCGGAGGGCCATTTGAACTGGTGCTTTTTGTGCAGATGCACAGTAAGGCTGTTGCCTCTGGTGAAACACTGGCCGCATACGTGACACTTGTAGCGAGCTATAAAACTCTTCTGATTCCAGGAGGAAAACGGAGAAAAAACCAAAAAAACCAAACACATTATCATGTAAAATAAGATCTGGGGATGAGTTTAGGCATTTCACTGCGACAAACGTTGAATCTGCTCGTCGGAGAGCTCGTCTGCGAAGAGTACAAAACTCACCTCGTGCTCTTTCTGGTGGTGGAGCTTCATGGTGCCGGGCGTGCGACAGGTGAAGCCACACCCAGGGACGTCACAGCGGAACGCAGGGTCGCTGCTGTGGGTGTCCAGGTGTTTACGCAGGTCGATCAGATTCTTACAGCTATGAAAACGCAAGAAAAAGACAACTTATCATCCCGCTTACACATGTGATCCGAGTTCGCGCTGCCAGAGGCAAAGGTGAGGCGATACCTGTATTCGCAGTATTCACAGCTGTACGGTTTCTCGTTACTGTGGCGGAACTTGATGTGGCTGCGCAGCGAGGACGGCGACGGGCATGTCATGTCACACAAAGGACACTTGTAGTGGCTCACTGTCCCAACACAGGAAAGACAAATATGTATCTGGATTACACCGTCCATTTATCTACTAATGAAGCAGAGCTGTTTTATAGGAACAAGATTCTGTGACTCATATAAATTAAAAGTATTTTTTCCCCAACGTAAGCGTGGGTAAGTTTCAGAAACTGACCGTGGGTCCTCATGTGGTCTCTCAGCAGTCTTTCTGTTGCAAAACGTTTGGAGCAGTGAGAACACTGAAACCTCTGACCTACAACACACACACACACACACACACACACACACACACACACACACACAAAGCAACAATTACTCAATGCCGAAGGTTGAAAGTTTCCGTCCCCTCCTTCCTGTCCTTACTCCAACAGACCTTACCTTCCATGGCGCTCTGTCGTATGATGTGGTCAAAGAATTTGGTGTTGTTTGCGTACATCCCCCCGCAGCCTGGACACGCCACCACCTTCTCCTGGGTGTGGCTGCGCAGGTGCTCCCGCAGCTTGGGGCGTCCTTTAGCAGTCGCCTCACAATCTAAAACAGTGACAAACAAGGAGCTAGTTCACATCCCAACATCTGCCAAGAAGAACTGCGGCTGCGTGAATCATATAAACACTTCCTGCGCTTCGAATTTTGAGACGTTGAATACCTTTCCATCCACAGCGGACTGGGAACTCAGAGTCTCCTGTTGGTATTTCGATGGACAGCGTGTGCATTTCCACGTGGCGATAAAACCACTCGGGGTTTTCATACGGTGGTTGCTTCGACAAAGGAGGACAGAAAGAAGAAACCAGAGGGAAAAAATGGGAAGATGCTGTTGGATTGTGTGTTACGTTTTACGGTCATTTTCCTTCTACGCAGCGGACACCTGGTTTAGTTCAACGCTGCATCGCACAAAAACCATTTTCATTAACACTGTGAAGCTTTTTTTTTTAGAGGCAAATTGTTTAAAACATATTGAACAAACAGGAGCAGCAAGAAAGTGGTTCTTAACACAATTGCTTATTTGTGAACATTCAAAACATTAAGGATTTGATTCGAGGAATAGACACAAATAAAACTGCAAAAAGGCAAACAAATTCTGAAAATTTAACAGCACAAAAAGCTGAGCGATGTTTGAAATTACGGAGTTACGGCTCAGCATTTGGTACAAGACAGTACATGATGTTCAAGGAAAGGTTTCTCAACACAACAGGTTTTACAACATCTTCGGTGCACTGGTAAATTTGCAAAAAGATTTAGAGTCTGGGGAAATCTCAGTGCATTAAGGCCAGGAATAAAAAACAGAACACTGCTGAATGTGTGCAATCTTCAAGCATTCAAGCAGCTCTGCTCAGTACCTCGGGAAACCTTTGTCACAACGCCGCTCTGCTGCTGCAGCCAGCAATGTAACCTGAAACCTGAAACTGTACTTCCCAAAGAGAATACTACACCATACATAAACATGTGGTTTGTGCTCAGATGGCCACATTTCTGTTTGCTTTTGAAAAACAAAGTACTAAAGACATGGTACTAAAGTAAGCGACCGTAACGGCATGAGGATGAATTGGTGGGTGACAAGCAGAAGTGTGAAGGCGTAGGAACTTTGAAGAGATATAATTTCCCATCAAAGAGCTGCAGCTTCCTGGAAGGTCTGTAGTTATTACAGAAGGTAAATGAAACACCTGACTGTGTGCAACTTACAACAGTGAGGATTTAGAAACACGGAACAGTGAGCGTGTTTGCCTACAATGAAGACCACTCTCCTATTTGAAAGTGTACGGCGTGTCATGAAATGTAGGCTCAAACGACAACTGCACACTGATCAGCTTGTAGAGAGTAGAGAGCGGAGCCAGTGAGTCAGATGCACTTGTCTGTGGGTCTTACCTCGCATTCTTCCCAAAGACAGATGAAATTGTCGGGGATGTCGGGGATGATGTTGCGGTTGTGGTAGGCAATGGAGCAGCTGCCCAGCTCGGGCTGAGCATCGAGGACCTGCTGACCCAGCTGCTTCAGCTTGGTGTGGTAACAGTGAAACAGGAGATGTCGTCGAAGCTCTTCAAGGCCATCAACGGAGCAGAAACCACAGTCTCTCCAGAGGCAGTTTCTCTCCTCTGGACCAAAACATCAACAGCGCATTAACAAAGGCATTTATCACTACGGAAGCACAGCCCCGGGCTCTGAACTCACCTTCTGCTCCCTCATCCTCATCCGGATGCAAACTTGTCAGGTGATCTTCCACATGTTTACAGAAGTTTTCCATCTGACTGAAGGATTCCTGGCACGAAGCCCATTCACAGCCCAGTTTAAGCGCTTTCTTTTGGATGCGCTTTTTTGGAGGCATCTCTCTGAAACCCTCCCAGACAACAAAGCTAACACATTAGCATGAATGTTTTGGACCAGCAGCTAACTGTGAGAACGCGTCCTGACGTGTCTCTGAAACAACCAGCAGCTTTAGCAGGACCGACTGATAATAAAACTAAATATAACACATTAGGTGACAAATATTTATGAGCCTAAATTATTTATTAGATCACTAAAGCTGCTTACTTAGTGGGTAACTCCGGAGTCAATTCTGCGCGGGGTTTGTGCAACACAAACAAAATACCGACTGAAACAGTGGAGTTTAAGAGTTCCGGGAGCAATTTTTTTTTTCTCCCCATCTGAAAAATGTTTCTGTAATCTGTAAATTACACTGTGCTAAAAGTAGATGTGCGTTTTTATTTTCATTTCATGCTATTGTGCATTTATGTTATATAACATTTCAGGCAAGTATATTCAACTCCACATTATTCCCCCATCATATTATTATTAATACACATTTTAAAATAAGGCTATTTAAAAAAATATATCAGTATCTCCGTAAACTTAAAATAGTCTAGTGTCAATTAATATATATGTATACATATTTATCAAATCTTTTTTATTGTTCAGGGGTCCTGAGCTAAAACTGAAGCATCAGTTGAGTTCGAACAGTAACAATGAAAGCAGAAGCTTATTCGTTTTTTATTTATTTCACATTTTTTTGTATTCAATTTCAAGCATAAACAGTGTCTCACTTGTAATTACATTCCTTAAAAAAGAAGAAGAAAAAAAAAGGTTTTGTGCCAGTTCATTTATAAATTATGTCAGCTGAACCCATTCTTATAAGTGGAGACACCCTTCAAACTTCATAAAGTTTTTACTTTTATAACAAATCAGACACTATTAGCTCACTTCATCTGCTTATCTGCGTCCACCATTATAGCCCTTGATTTTAGCCACCTTATCCCTCACTGTCTTTTTTTTTTAAAACAATAAACATTCTTTGGGAATTTCTTCAGAGGTATTCATGCAGGTATGATAAAAATAATTTAAAAAAAAATCTGAATCCATTCTTTTAGGTCAACATCTTATTCACCCAGTGCACCACTGAGACGCAAAGTGGACTTAAATGCTTATAAATTCATTATCAAATGGAAGGAAACTCAAGAAAAATTCAGCAAGACACATGTTAACCCTCTTACTTTACTTTCTTAAAAAAAAAAAAAATCCAAAAATATACTTTCAAGATGGACACAATAAATGTAACACCAGTCGATGTCAGACCCCTTACACATGACTGCTTGGAATAAACATGTGAAACAACTCAGTGGTGTGTTTTTGCTGCAGATAAGAGTCAGAGAAATGAAAGCGAGCTAATAGTATCTGTTAAAAGATAGATGGATCCCAAGCTGTTCGGTTTCTCCACAACAGTGTGAGGTTTTCTGTCTGCCGTCTCCCGTCTTTAACGTCTACACGTCATAGAACAGACGCACCAGATGATAACGGATCCCGAAAGCCACCGCGCTCCCCAACACCTAGGAGAGGAAAAAGAAGTAACAGGTGAAAGGGTTTTTATCTGACCAAGCGGTGTTAGACCTGCATGCAGCAGCTGCTTTGCGCACCTGTATGACGAGCATGATGACCGTCAGATTCCTCTCGTGAACGGGTCCGAGCACTTTCAGAACCAGATTTATTAAAGTCATGTTGCTGCATTCGATGAAGTCCTCGTCTTCACCCTGGCCCCGGCGCACCTCCAGCAGCTTCAGTAACTCTGCAACCTGAGGATGAATAATCAAAATAAGCTCAACTGGAGAGCCAATGCGAATAAATCGGACCAGCAGCTGTTGGATTATATCTTCCGCTCCAAAATACTTTATATGCATGAAAACCAAATAATATTGCTGCATTCAAAGACGTTATTTAGCCATTGTGAGAGGAGGAGGAAATCCTTCAAGTCTAAAGCCAAAACTATTAACAGTTAGTCTTTTAGATAATTAACTTCTAATGTCTGTGAATTGTAAAAAAATAAAAAAAACAGTCAAGAATCCAGGTATCCCAAACACAACACTGTAAGAAATGTGCAGCGAGAGAAGCTTTACCTTCAGGATGAGGTGTCCCAACCTCGAGAGGTCTTTTATTTTAAATTTGGAGAAGCTCATCCCCAGTTTGCCTGTGTCTGGATTCAGTCTTTTAAAAGTAATGATGAAAAGAGAGAGAAAAAAAAAAGTTTAAACCACACAAAAAAATAACAAAATACATTTATGTGCAAAAGTTTGAGCCCCGTCTCATTTCTAAGCATTTTGCTCACAAAGAGTCCAAACTTTCTGCCATCATCAAAATGGCTTTGAACAAAAGTTTTCCCTGTCTTTGATTGTTTTCAGGCAGACCTTAACTTTGACCGAGAATGAAAATACACTAAAACTTAAGGAAAAAAACTAAAGTTTTATCTAAACCTACCAAGGTTCTTTGTTAGTGGCAAAGTGATACACAACCTGTTAGTTTCAGGGGTTTTGCTTGAATCTACAAAAATAAACGCCAAAAATAACAATTTGATGGAAATAAAACAGTCTAATTGTGACCCTTAACGAGCTATTAGCTGAAAAGATTAGAAGATTCTTGCCCGGGGTGAAAAAAACCTGTTCACAGCAGATGATCACTACAGTATCTGAAAGTCACAAATTTAAAAAAAAAAAAGGGGAAAACATCCATCAAAAGACCTAAAACAGGATCCAAAAGATCATCTCATTGGAGCTAAAATATTGTTTGCATTTTATGGAAACTGAAATATGAAGGGGAGAAAAACAAATAACAAACTTGAGATCATTTTAAACAATTTTTTAAAAGAGGGACGATTTAAGACTTTTGCTCAGTAATGTGTGTTTCGCATCACTGATTCAATGAAAGAAAGAAAACCAAAACAAAAAAGGAGTTTACGATAAGCACGTTACCTGGGGAGCCGGTGCCGGGGACAGGGGATGATGTGAAAGAGCTGAGGCAGAGAGTAGACGAAGTTCACCACTTGAGGTATGAAGAACAGCAGCATCGTTTTGCTGAAGTGTCCCAGGATGCCGACGACAGCGAAGGTCATCCCGGCGAAGTAGCAGAACGTGTCTCCCACAAACACGGACGAGGGATACCTGCCGCAGAGCAAGTTCACTACTACGTTCACTACGTCTCTGCATCTTCGAACGTGCACCTCAGGTCGCAGGCTCGACTTACCAGTTGTGGTAAAAAAGTGCTAACGTGGTGAAGAAGAACGGTATCATGAAGTAGAGGGAGAAAACGTGGTCGTCACGGTAATCGCCTGAGAGAAAACAAAGTTTCACATGAAAACAAAAAAAAAAAAAAAAAACGCTCAGCAAGTTGAGTGTTGCCGTTTCACAAAAGACAGACAGCAAAATAATCCAAAGAATAAAATCGTTCTACAAAACACCTCATAAACTATCCTGACAGAGTTATGAAAGCAAAACTGAGTTTCTAACCGACTTTTGTTTGTATTGAAACTCATAAGCAGAGAGGAAGGAGAGCCGTGTGACGCTGATGAAGACAGGAGGACCTACCGCTGAGCTCCAGCAGGTTGAAAATGATGATGGAGCCTGAGATGAACAGGGCTTGACCTGACTCGATGCCGTTGATGCCCGCTAAGATGTTGATGGCGTTTGTGCAGAACACCGCGAGCATTCCCATGTAGACGTAGTAGAGAATGCCTGCGGAGGACGGAATTACGGAGATGTAAGATGTTTTTACAATTCCCAGAGAAAAGCCTCAAGCAAAGAATGCAATGAAAGGACAATATATCAGTTCCAGCCTGGGAAAACTCCTGGGAATTTCCTAAAAACAAAACAAAAAAAGACTGGAAGACTGGTTATCTTGTTCAGCCTCAACGCCGAATGGTGCAATCAACTCACCCAGATCTAAGTGGAGCCCGAGCAGAACTCGGAAGGGCTTGGGCACCACGATGACCGTGTTGCCAAAGTTGGTGAAGTACACCATGAGCAGCGGCAGGGACGCCATGGTGGGCAGAAGGAGCTTGTGCCTCCATCGCAGGTTCAGCACGTCGTCGGCGAAGCCCAGAAAGATCATGCAACAGATGGCCAGGAGCGCACCGATCAGCTGCACGAACTGAAAACACACACAGAGACAGATCAGAGGGGGAGGTCAGACCTGGCGTTGGAACAGACTTCGACCCACCTCATCGTGAGGGAAGCCCATGCACTGATCGCCCACAAAGCAGCTGAGGAAAGGCACTGGGATGAAGCAGAAGAGGATGATGAGGAAGACCGTCCCGCTGATGACTCCTTGAGACTCTGGGCTGCAAATCAGGACAACCAGGATGACAAACAAGGTGAGGACATGTCAGTGAACACAAACCTACAGAGAGATCTCACAATGAACAAATAGTTTAAAAATAAAAAACTCACACTTCCTTTTTGGTTGTTTTGTTTAGGTCCATTCCGTAGAGTCGAGCTGAGATGAAATGCTCTTTGAAAGCAGGAATGAGTTTGAGTGTCGCCAAGCAGCCGAGGACAGACATGAAACAGCTGATCGCCAGCGGAACGGTGGGTACCGGTGACATGTTTTCAGCCATTTTGACGGATCTGTTTAGCCACAAATCACGTTCCTGCTGCAGCTACTAAATCTGACGTAGTCCCTCCACACAAACAGCGCTGGAGGAGGAAGCTTTGCTGTGTTTGTAAATACAGAAACAACGCGTCACGCCGTCATTTCGGTCCGCGGTGTTCCCCGGTCATTCCGACGTCAAAGCGAAATCAAGTCCTTGAGTCACTGTGGTGAGCCATTTTTCATCATACGAGCTGCCTGGCTGTTTAACTCCACGTCTGTTAACAGTTTCACCGTTAAGCTAATGTTAGCGTTACCGTGCACCGGCGTTTCCGGTGGTACTCTTCAAAATAAAACGCGCAACAGGCTGCCCGTCACATAAACATAATAGAAGACCTATTATGGTCTTATTATTATTATTCTATTATGTCTATGGCCCGTCACCTAAAATGCTAAAAAAAATAACCCCTAGAAAAATCAGAGCGTATTCGGTGAATACACAGAAGCTATTTACTTTAAATTGTTTGTAGAAAATTTTAGTGTTTAACGTTTTTTTCCCCTTGAACCACACATTAATACATTTACTTTTTAACTTCCGGAACAGTTAAATAAATTGCTGCATGTCGGCTTGACACGGAAGTAATATTTTCTTCTTCGCGTGGTTGTCAGTAAAATACTATCATACTGCCACCTGCTGGTCAAAACTGGTACTTCATATCTTTCTTTCTTGCTCCACTAACTTATAACAGTAGGCATAAGTATTAGAAATTTTGAAACACGACGACATTTACTGTTTTCATTATTTTATTGTTGTTTTCTGAAGTAGATCTTAGTTTTTGTCACTTTAGACAGTGACATTGGTAACATCTTGTAATCTGGAAAGCCCATTTTTGCTCCAGTTCAAATCACTGTGGTTCCACATTCCCCAAAAACATATTTAAGAAATGACAGAGGTCTGAATTTTGCTTTTAAATTGTGACTTTAATGTTACAAAGTTACCTGTAGATGAATCTAAATTCCACAAAGAAATGCTGTATTATTGGTAAAAAAAATAATATATGTCCCCACAATTTTACTCCACGTAGTTCTACTCTGTGGAATAAAAAAACACTTTCTACATAAAACTGGTTAGTCGAAAATAGAACCTTTGTCTCAGACCCGATGGATGACAATGGTATCGTTTTACAACATGAAACATTAAAGAAATGTAACATACGGTGTTGATACAGGGAATATAAAAAAGTATGCCTAATAAGTATTACCTATTTTAGTTCAACTAATTCCAACAGCCTCCACCAAGTGTACAAACTGAACAAATGCACAGGATCAACAAAAAATGTGAGAACAAATTTCCAAACAGGGTTTTTAAAATAAAGGGTATTTATTGCAAGAGAAACTAAATGAACACATTGTAAAGCAATTCAATTTAATATAATACACAATTATAATAACAAGACTTGGTTTTGATGTTGAACTGGTTAAGCCTGAAACACAACATTTCCTTTACTCTTGTACAATCACACAACTTTAGGAAAAGTTAATTACTGATCCTAAAAATGGGCAGTATCAGATCCAGTTTGGAATATATTTGTTTTATAGGAACAACCTGTCAAAGGACACTAGTGTTTTAGTGAATATTGTTATTATAAGGAGTAAATATCGTCTTTATACTAGTAAATGTACAGGTTTCAAAAATTAACTTCTCCTGTATTTCTCCTTAATATTTTTACTATTTGTCGTATGTTATGTAATGTCTTTATGTTCTAGCCAACTACGTCTTTGTGTAATTCACTTTGTTGTGATGACCTTGCACTTTTTATTTATTTGTTTGTTTGTTTGATGTTCTGTTTTAACACAACTATTATCCCACAGTTTCTGTATTTTTGATATGTAACTAGAGCATTTGAGACGGGGAACCAGTTTAAAAAATACCTTGGAACTTTTAGTTTAACTTTATTATTTTAAAGTCATAAAAAATTCAAAATGTTTTATGTTTGCTCCTTTTCGGAAACAGCTTTTATTTTGAAGGCCTTGTTTTCGTTCTTCTTTTCCGGTCCCGCAGCGCCACCTGCAGGCCGCCGCGGCTGCTGTTCTTCCATTAAACCATAATAATTACAGATGGAAGCAGCGACAGAAGGGCAAATTCAGCGGAGATTTTAAACCCGTCGGAAGCCTGCACATTTTCCAGCCGGGGACAGGAGGTGTATTTTTCGGACTAAATGGCGGCGGAGAGACGCGAGCGGAGCACCTTTCCGACCGGACGGAGGTGGGACTCGTATTCGGTTTCAGAGGCGCTCCGTGTCGCCATGCCAGCTTCAGTCGCTTTCGGTTACCTGGAGCCTGCGACTCGCAGCGTTTAAATTGAACTTCAGGTTAGTTGGAAGCTGGCGTCGAGACGTCTCCTTCGACACCAACCTGCGCTACGTAGCAGCCGCCATTCCGCATCATTTGTTCACGTTTTTAAATGCAACCTTCGTGCAGCTTTATTATCGGACACCCCCGGTGACCGAAAAATAACCACAAACTTCGTCTGGTTCTAACCACCATATTCACGTGTGGTTTGTCTGTAGTGTATAAAACACGTCAGTAACCGAGGTGATTATGTGCTGGCATTCACAGGCTTAAAGAAAGGAGGAGGAGGAGGAGGAGGAGGAGGGGGGGGGGAGAACCGAGCCGCTCTGAGGGATATTTCCATCTGGACCTGGTGATATGAGCGGCTCCGGGAGGCGGTGATGGAGCTCCAGGAGTTCAGCTGGCTCTGCATGGTGGCTCTCTTCCTGGCCTCCCTGCTCATCGTGCTCAGGTGGCTGATCCAGCATTCCCTGACTTTACTGCGGCTCTGGAAATCCAGGAGAACAGCCAAGAAGCGCGGCGGCGAAGAGGCGGCGGCGGCGGGGGCCTGGCAGAGCCACCGTGCCGGGGGCGTGTGGGGCTTCCTGCTGAAGCTGCGCTCCGCCGGGAGGGATGGAGGTCCTGCGTCTGAGGCCGGGGTCAGGGGCTTGCTGGCCTCCCTGTTCTCCTTCAGGTCCTTCAGGGAGCACTGGCAGAGGACCTGGGTGAAGGCTCTGAACGAACAAGCTCACAGGCACGGGGTGAGTGTCAGTGTGTGTGTGTGTGTGTTGGGGGACAACAACATGACTGCGAAGCCCAAGGTTGTGTGTAGGCAGTGGAGGTGTGGGAGGATGGAGGAGAGGAGGGGGAGGCACAGAGCCTTGTGTAACAGCTCTGAATCGATGAGGGGAGACCAGTCAGCATCATTCCCACTGTAACACCCACACATCCATCAGAAGAAGAGTGTGCTCCATCCTGTTCAGATGAGGCAAAACTGCGCCTGCTCGCATTAAATGAATCTACTGAGCTCGAATCTGACAAAAGTAACAGGGAGGTAAGAATCGCTGAAAGTCATCGCCCTTGAAATTTGGTTCACCAGAATTATTTTTAAAAAACAAACTCCTGAAACTGGCCTTGACAGAAAAGGACCTTTAACTTCATATTTTGTTGCACGATTTCTGTCCCTCTCTCTGAGTCTTCTGCACCTGTCCACAGGTGTTTAGTCCCACGTCTCAGGATCAAACTGTCTCAGGTTTGAAGGGTTCAGTCTCCAGATGTTTCAGCTCCTTCCACAGATGTTCTGTAGGATTTAGATCAGGGCTCAGAGGCCTCTTCAGAACGGTCCAGTGTTCTGTTCTGAGCCATTCTTGGTTGTTTTTAGCTGTGTGGTTTGGGTCCAGGACCTGACTCTGAGCAGCACGTTTCACTCCAGGACATCCCGATAGTCTTTCATTTTTATCAGACCCTGAAGAGATTCAGGACACCCTGTGTCAGAGGCAGCAAAGCGGACCAGAACCGAGCCTCCTCCATGTTTTCCCTGTAGGTTCAGGGCTCCGTCTGCTTTATTTTTGGATCTGTGAACACAGAGCCGATGGGGCTTGTTGTCTAAAAGCTCCAGTTTTGTCTTATCTGTCCAAAGGAAATTCTGCCAGAAGCTTTGTGGCTTGTCAATATGCATTTTGACAAATTCCAGTCAGACTTTTATGCGATCTGTTGTCCTCCCCAGCTGTCTTCCTTCAGGTCCTCTCGGACAGACGGTATAGTCTGACGTGGCCAGTTCTGCTTTTCAAAACCATTTGCTGAACCACAATTCAAAAGTGATGTCCAATTTTCTTTAGTTGATTTTCAGTATTTATTTTTTTTATTTTTTATTTTGTCAGTTTCAATTCATCTAGTAACCACTGCGGGTCTTTCGTTCTCTAACAAAAAAGACACAAACAAATTTATCTGCATATGTAAATGTTTAATCCGGCGAGTTTGGCCAATGTTGGAGGCTTTATAATAAATTTCTAAAAAGGTCTTGTTCCTTAAATGATTTTTTTTTTCTTTGGTCTGTGGGATTCAGAAGTCTGCACAGGCAGATGTTTCATGTGAGCACTTGCAAAGAAAAGCGCCCCCCCCCCACTTACACACACACACACACTCGTATCTACCTATAAAATGCTATTGAGCGTTCATGTGTAGGAGTGTAGAGGCAGTCGGATCGATCCACTCAGTGAACTCGCTCTAGAAACGGCTCTGACTCACGAGGGTCACCACACCTTTGCTGATTGAACGCAGCCCCTTGAACGTTCGGGTAAACACAGGATGAGTGGTCCCAGCTCAGGTGGATGAGTGCTGGAGCAGCTGAGTTTAGAGCTGACCAACCAATAAACTGAACACCAGCGTCATGTGCAGCGCAGTTGAGACATAATTAAAACAAAAAGGGACCGCTCTCTGCGTTCAAAGCAGCGCCCACTCCCCTACACTTGTAAACAGTTTTTTTTTCCCCCACGGCTCTCATTGACTTCGGCCTGTGCACGTGACGTCGTGACGCTGGGATGGCTGCTCCGTGGGGACCAGACGATCCGCTGCAGAACTGAACGCATCTGCCAAAGACTCGGGTTAAATATCCACACGGCACAATCAAAACGTCAAGAGGTCGGATAAAAAAACAAAAATAAAACCAGAACACGAGTTCGTCGCATTTATCTCCTAATGCCAAAAAGCAACGGTTGAAGACGGTGTTCTTGCCCATGTTTGTTTGTGCAAGTCTCTGTCTGTTAGCAAAATATCTCACAAACTGCTTGATGGATTTTAATCAAACTTGCAGAAAGAAATCACTGGATGAACATCTACAACTGATTAGCTTTTGAAGCCAGCCCGATTGACGATGGCTACAACAACCAACAGACTTTTAAAAACCACAAAAATGGCTACAGCTCAGTCAGTTTTACAGAAATTGACCTAAAATTTGGTGTGGTGGTAGCTGAGACTCGTCCTCACTATATACCCTGAGGGCTAACACATCTTGTGACATCTTCAGCATCAACCGTTGTCTGTTAGTAAAATATCTCATGAACTACTGGGAGGATTTTAAGGAAGCTTTCACAAAAGTAATCATCGGATGTCCAGTTCAAGATGGCCGCCACAGCTAACCGACGTTGGCCAGCGCCAAAATGGCTGAGAGTCATTCACGACACATCAGCTTGCGAAAGTTCACGAGTTTATTTTCAAAGTTGGACCAAAATCGGCTACGACTTCATCGTCTCACATCAGATGATCCTAATCTTATTCTGGCATGAAAGATGGTAGGCGATAGGCATTCCTTCAAGGAACTCTGGGTATTTAATTAAATTTAGCTGTTTTCTCTCTCTCTACCTTCTTCATATGTTTAGGTATGCACCTTTTAGGTTTCCATCAAGCTTGATTTCGGTGGCGAGAAGTCTCTGGGGTTTACTGGAAGTTGCTCTTGGCTCTGAGTTGTAAAAGATGGGAGTGTGGCAGATTAGTTATCTTCCAAGGCCCTAATTGGTCGAGCCGTTTTGCTTTGAGTGGCGAGTAACTCAACCAATCTGGACTAAACTTCGGATGACCTTTTGGACTTTGTAATGACGGCGTGTTTTAATGTTTCTTGATAACGCTTTTACAGCCCGACAGCCCATATAAACATAAACCACAACGCTAACGCAGCTGTTATCACTCGCTCGCTCGCTCGCTCGGTCACTTTTTGGGAATTAACTTTAGGGATGATTGAACTCTTTTTATAGCGGCGCTAAATACCACGCATGAGGGGAGGGGGGCGCGTAAAAAAGTCATTTAGGAAATTAGATTTGACAGGTTTATAGTTTCCGAAAGTGATAGGCTCATGCGTTTGTGCCTCTCTGGAAGTTTGATCTCTCACTTCCCGCCCATTTTGACAAGCAGACAGAAGAACTTTTCCTTTTTTAATTTTAAAGTGGTCGTTGAAACGGAGCAGCAAGTTCGGCGAAGCGCGTCGTCGGTCTGAGGGGACGAGCCGCCCGTGTTTGTTGTTCGTTTTACCCATGAGCGTGTGAGCCGCTCTGAGCTCACTCATCACGATAAAGTATCTGCCAGTCACGGGAACGGCACACAGAGCAATCTGGTAATCTAAATGTGTCTGGAGCGTATGCAAATCAGCTCAGCTTGATTGGCGATGAACCTTTTGAACATTAAAAAAACAAATTAAAGTATTCCTGCTGAGTTGATGCACTCATAAGATGCGATGCAGTGAGGCCAAAAGATTAGGACACTATTCCTGTGTTTGAAGGGTATATGTTGGTTTTTACATTCATATTTAACACACTGAGAGTTTTGATGACGCAGAATTGCGTTAAAGCAAACATCCACTTCAGTCTTACTTGTGTTGTTACTGTTATGCTCAAGTGTTTCACTTTCTTACTGAAAGCCAGACTGGAAAAACCTGCTTTATGGGGGGGTTTGTGGAGGCAAGGCAAAGTATTCGGTGTCGAGCAGCCGCCGCACGCTGTGCCTCACCCCTCTCCGTGCCACCTGCCCGGCGGGTTTCCTGTGACCTCGCTGAAAAGCAGACGCTGGTTATCGCCGTCCCGCAGACTCGCGTTCTGCTTTGAGCTCGTACCTCACGATTACAGTTCTGCATCAGACAAAACACGAGCTTCAGTGTCGTTGTCCTTCGGAGCATTAAGCCAACTACGCCTCCAGCGTTTTAAGATCAGTGCTGATCTAAACAGGAATGTTGAACGAGGCTGCACGATTAGGACAAAGTGCGCTCGTATTTCTGCTTACGGAAGAAACCAATCAACCCTCAGTTCCTACTTTAAAGTATTGTCTAGTTTTGTGAAATAGCATCTGTTTAATTGAACAAATAATTGTCACATTTCCAGATTTTAATCAAATGCAAGCAAGTTTGGATTCAATGACGATGGACGTAATTTTTTTTATTATTATTTAGCCACTTAATTAAAGATGAACAGACTGGGACTTGTCGTTATTTTTAAGAAACGTAAAAAGGCTTGTTGATTGTTGTCTTCACCCCGATGAAATTATGTGATTATCTTGCCACAATCAGAGGTGTGAGGAGAGGTGCGAAAAAAAACCCAACGTGTTTTCAACACAGACAATAAGGAAGGAAAAGTCTCAATTTTATTACTGCAGGATACACAAAGAGCTGGAAAACTGATACCTCCGTACAACGCGACGTTCTGCAAAGAAACCTTGGGACCTGGCGTTCACGTGGATGTTATTTTGCTAAGCACCACCCGCCCACACGTCGCTGCAGACGAAACAACCCAACAGTCGACTGGATGATGCTGGAAAAGAACCAAAGTGACATGCAGACTGGTGTAGCGTTCCCTGTGGCCTGTTACATGATGAAATTAAAGACTGGATTGTTTTTAAGGTCAAAATGAAACAAGATACGCATCAGGCCTTGTGTTCTTGGCACATAAGACACATTTATTCTACTCGGTGAGTGTAGTCGATCACTGTAAGGGATGAGAACGTTTTGGGGATTTCAGTAGCGATTCAAACTTTCAAATTTGTAATTTCAGGGTGCTTCAGTGTATAAAAGTTTCTATATTAAATAGCTTTTCGTAATAATGTCAGTGGATCGCTTCCTGTAGTTCCTCATAAACTGCTCTGACTTTGTTCATTAGTATTCTGTTAACGTCAGCAGGAAAAAAAAACTGATGCAAGTCAGAGATCCTCATTCTGTCTCACCAGTTTTGAGTCAAAATCCTCCTGAGGGGAGACCTGACCCTGACCTCCCTCTGAAAGTCTACACCGACACGATGAGAGTGAAAAAGCAACGATTCAGAAGGCATATACTGGCACAGGTTTTCAGGTTGCTACATGATTAGCTCAAACACTCAATGTGTTTGAGGCGCCATTTATCAGCTGGAGACGAGTGGAAGGCTACGTTCTTTTTAACCTTCTCAAAGTCTGCATCTGCGCAATAAACCAAGTCTTTCTGCAAGGAAATTAGTTGATAAAGAATTTAAAAAATGAACGTAGCCATTCTTAATACAAGAAAGGGTTGATCTAAGGTCAGTCTTTTATTTTTGTTCAGTTTTTTGCAAAACATATCTGTCCATCTGTCCCATCCACCCACTCTACCAGCTTAATCCTGTTCAGGGTCGTGGAGATCTGGTGCTTATCTCAAAAAGTCAACAGGCGAGGGACAGGTTACACCCTGAACGGGTCACCAGTCCATCATATGACCAACACACACACACACACACTCACTCCTAAAGTCAATTTAGTACCTCCAATGAACCTAACATGCATGTTTTTGGACTGTGGGAAAAGACCAAACACTGGGAGGAACCCCACACCTGCGAAAGAACACGCAGACTGCAGTCCCTCCGTCGTTGAGTAAACATGTGTTCCTGGTTACAAGTCCTAACACCCACACCTCAGGCTTTCTTCTAGTAGTTCAAGGATTCTCTTGAGCATTGAATGCAACTCAATCAAACGGTACACAAACTTTTTATGCCCAGAAGCACTCAAGGAAAATGAAATAATAAATGTTCCACACATATGTACCATTTAAAAAAAAATCTTAGATAAGCTCTACAGATAAGTCCTATTCACACAACAACATACACAGCTTTTTGTTATATAAATATCTTAATATATCGGTTCAATATTTAGCCTAAGGACATCTTGGCATATGGAACGGTTGGAGATCACACCAGCAATCTTCCAATTGTAGTATAACCACAAGTGGTCATTAAATCAAAGCAGCAGTTCCCGACCCAGGTCCTGGAGGAACACCGTCCCACAGGTTTTCATTGTTTCCCTGCTCTTCAGCAGGTCGCCGATGTCAGCAGAGGCCCGTTAATCACTCACTCATTCAAACCAGGTGTGTCAAAGCAGCCAAACGACTAAAACATGCAGGCTAGTGTTCCCGGAGCACCAATTCAGACCCGTCGGATGTTTTCTCACCGTACCGCACAGCTTCCTGTGACACTCCACAGGTTCAGCAGTGCAGCTTTATTTAGGCATCCTCAAAGCATGTCTCCTACACCTTTTTGAGAGTAACACCAAGCAGCTCAATTTCTGACTCAGTGCTGAAACCTCACTATGCAACGATAACAGCGACCTGATTCGTCAGTACTTGAACGTCTCAGACTGAATGAATTTGCAGTAAGGGGCTTGAAGGAAGCGGTCAGCCTTCGACGCAGAAACCGCGTTCATCTGCAGCTGACGCATGATGCAGAGCAGTCATTACTGGGTGGTGGAGAAGCACAAAACAGGGTGCATCTGCAGGGAAGGAAGCTCCCTGTTCCTTTACAATCTGCAATTATAAAGAGCCTTGTGATTAGCTTAAATATGCTGTTCAACCCCCCCCCCGACTGCCAGTTGCTGGAAGATGATTAATGCCCTGTGATTAATGCTCAAGTGGATTCCTTCCTAACAGGGGACATTAAGCACTCAGAGCTCATTTGATATGAAAGTGCAGGAAAATAACCTTTTTATCTTTCTGTCACAGCTGTGGGCGGCATTTAGCATTTAACAGACGAAAACTTACTAAAGATGCAAAATTCTGCGTGAGACTTAGATTAATCTAAACCATCACTGCTTCCAGTGGAAAAGGATTTGCACATTATACATCATTGTTGTTTTAGCCGTAGAGCTTGGAAGAGTTTTGAAGAAAAACTACACTCTCTGTTTAAAGTTTAATGTGCTTTGCTGATTGGATTTTGACCATCGCTGACCAGTAGACCAGTGGTCCCATTTAGGCTTCTTGCTCAAGACGATGAAGATGTAATTTTGAAAAAGGCTAAATCCCATTTCCTAGCGTTATCCCTTCCCCTACATTTACACTTACACTTACCGCTTTATTTCAAAGATGCAGGGGGTAGTAAAGTATTCCACTATAAAATGGACACCCCTTTACAAAGCCAATACGCCATTAAATGAGTATTTTTACATAAACAGATGCAACATCAACGTGCCCTTTATTTATCGCTTGTTTTCTATGATTCTGCCTAGACATACATGTTTTTTTAACTTGTTCAGGAAGGTTGACAACAATAATAAACAGTGGAATACACCGGAGTAGACATTAAAATTACATGATACACCAAACCAGGCATCGCAAAGGTTGCCTTGACAACAAAATGTTTTGAAATGAGAAAAAAAAAAAAACGAGTTTCTTTGCTGGCGCAGTTCATAGAACCCTCATCTTAAGTGCTCTCCTGAAATCCTGTATATCATTGATGAAGAAAAAGGATTTTAACTTTGTGAACTCTCTGGACAGTTTCTTTGGCTTAGTGGTTTTTTAGGTTCAGGTGCAGTTTGTAGGTTCATCAGTCGTTAGCGAGAGGCCAAGGTTTTCAGCGTTCTGGTTCGACCCCCCCCCCCCCC
>NC_051442.1:14513285-14568892 GCF_001649575.2 Kryptolebias marmoratus
CCCCCCCCCCCCCCCCAAATCTGGATAACCTTTGAGAGCAGCAAGTGAAAATCTTCTGTGTCATCAAAGCATGGCTGATGGTTTTGATATTTTGCTTTTGTTGGCGAGTGCGTTCAGCTCTGTTAACCATCTACGCATGCTGTTGTCAAAGTCTACTCAGACAAGACCGGCCAACATTCACAGACCGCAGCTGACAACAACCAGGAAAGTTCTGTCAGTCCCATCCCTCCTTGTAATCATAACCATCATATTCATGAACCGGAGAGAATCCCTGAACTCACACACTGTCCAGATTTCTTCCACTAACAAACAGATAAATGAACGTTTTATTACCCAACAAAATTACCTTTTTATGGTGTCAGCCCGAGCTTCGGACGACACGGTAAAGGATTTATCAAAAAGGGTCATCAGAAGCCAGAGGGGTGGTGTATTTCTGGCTGACCCACATTCTTTACTGAGCCAGCTGGACCCAAGGGATGGGACGCTGACAAACCTGAAATGACACTACGAATGCCCCCAGGAGTCTCTCTCTGCTTACTTGCCCTTCACATTTGTACACACTCTGCTGAAAGTCACACGCACTGTGGCATGCAAATATTTGGGCGTCCCCACCAGAAAAATGCTGCTCGGGCAAAAATTCAAGTTTTAGCTGTACAGGATATTTACACAAACTGAGACTGCTGAGGAAATTAAATCCATATCTAAATCTAACAGCTTTTATAAATTTATGTTGAGGGACCCTCATGGGCAGGTAGTTGAATCCAATCCCTACAACAGGTTGAACTGAGAGCGAAACAAGCAGATTGTTGCAATGTTTTTTTCTTAATAAAGGGATCAAAATACACGTAAGAGTCCGATTAATGTGCTGAAATTAGTTTAATGCCAGTGTTGGTATAAGCATCTAATACTTCAATGTTGTCCTGATGAAGCTGTGGGACGTTTTATGCCACCCAGAACTAAAAAGACTATGAATTGGGCGTCATTGAAGTAACATTTAAGGTCATTCGGTCCTTGAATAAGAGGTCGAGCCATAGACTTGTCAGGAAATGACATCAGCGCCCTGTGGGAGAAACAACGGGCAACAAATCTGGACCCGAGCGTTCGTCTGGGTACATTTGAACTTGATCCATTTTGGCAGCGTGGCTGTTGTTTCCTAAAGTAATATATAAAAATAGTAAATTGTTTGGCACCCTAAAGAACCACAAATATTTGCCAGTTTGATTTTGTGTTGGATTTGGGGTGGTTTTGTTTGCTGTAAAGCTAATGTTGAAGACTCTGGCTATTATCAGTTTGTGTTCCCTGCGTGTCCTCTCATATTTTCTCTTTGTCAGCACTTTCTGTTTCGCTCTGATCACGCCTCTTTCATGTTTGCGTAACAACAGAGTTTCATCGCAAAGTGTTGTCCAGCTGCAGATTGAGAGGTCTAAACATCAAATTTCTCGCTCCGGATGTAGTGAATGGTCGGCCAGTTGTACGCCGTGGTCATGTGACGGTGGCGTCGGTCCACTCAGCCCATGTCAGCATGCGGCATTGCTTTTGGCTTCTTGCCTTTCTGGCAGGATCACCAACGCATGCACGCCAAGCCACGCATCACAAACTTTGTTATATCATCCTCCCACCTCTGCCCCCACCTCCGCTCAGGCGTTTGATACAGAACGGACCGAGCGGAACATATGTCTTAACAATGTGGGATTTGTTTCCTCTCACTTGTGTCTCCTGAGCCAATTAAAGATGTCCAGTTGAACACGGTGAGATTAGGCCACCAGCATTTCTGTGATCCCAGTGGGTCTTTTCTTAAAAGCTGAGGTCCTGATTCTTGTTGTGAGGGGCATCCTCCAGCTCTGACTCCCTCACAGTAAACGCTGCCTCGCTGTAAGCCTGACTAAGCATTGGCTGATGCCGTTTTGATCAGTTTTCTTGCAACGACCAAGGCGTGGGGGTTGTCCGAGCAGCTTTAATCAGTGCAAGTTTATTAAAAGGCAAACTACTGCTGCCATATCACAAAGACTCATATTATTTCCTCCTCACTACCCCTGGGATAAACATATGTTGTAATGTTTTTTTTTTTTTTTTGCCAATACCCTCAGGCACAATTCATCTGAGTCCACTAATCCAAAAAATCTGCCTGGGCTTTAATCATTTGTGCTCTGCGCTGTTTCGTTGGCAGCGGCATCTTTTTGCATCGGCATCGTGGCATTTTTATAAAAAGTCCCGATCGATGCAAAAGCATTTGGCATCAGATCACAATTTAGCTTTAAAAAAAAAGGAAGCTGTTGACTTGAGAAAAGGTTGACTCTTACATAATTGAAAGAGACTTTTTGGTTGAATGTAAAAAAAAAAAAAAGGGTTGCATGCCAGTGCACAGTTTAGCAGTTATTTCATCAGCCAGTTGAAGAAACCATGTGTATTACGTCTGACTGTTAGCAGGAGAGTACGAGGCAATGGACTGCAGAATCTATTATGTCATCCCCCTAGTGTGCTTCCGTTTTTTCTTATGTAATATTTAGGACGTTTTTCCTCCTCTTTCAGAGCTCCTTCCAGATCACGTTCGACAGCAGTCTCCAGTTCACTGCTGGCTCCGCCATAGAGAGCGTGACCTGCACTGACCAGTCACCGAATCGAATGGTAAGAAATCCCCTTAGTTCAAGCTCCACGCTGCAGATTTAACCAACCAAAAGTCTTTGACATTACAAAAAGCAAATGCTGGCTCCTATGATCTTGGGGATTTGTGTTCATGTTGTCTGATCATCTCACCACCAGCGTTTGAGTAAAGAGTCCCAAATGTGATGATTATTGCAGTTGTGATAACAATAACAAACAATCAGTTTAAGCCAGAAGGTTTTTTATCAAAGGACAGTTTGACCCGAGCTTCAGAAAGTTAGAAATGCAGAGAGCAACCAAAGATAATGTAGTATGATGACCCTCTTCTTTGTTTTGTAGGTTTTGCGCTGTAAATGTTGGGTGGACACCTTGACGTTCCCTGTGACGGTCACCCAGCAGTCAGCCGCTGCCGTTTCCATGGACACCTATCAGATCACTACAGCACCCGCGATGGCCGAGGTACCAAAGCACACCTCCGAAGTTTCAGTGACTTGTACGGAGAAAAGCATGGCTCCCAGAAAGGCTGTGCCGTTAACCTTCCATCTGCCTCTGCCTCTGACGTGTTGCCGTCTGTCTCCATCAGGTGGTGGTGCGCCTGGAGGAGGTGGAGGACGAGGGTCTGCTGATATCCTGGACTCTCTCCAAGCAGCCGTCGTTTTCTCTGACGGTGTCCCCGTGTAAACTGCAGGTGAGAGCATTCGACACGGGCGCAGATTAATCTGATATCCCTGCATTCAGGGGAACGTCTCCTTCCTAAAACCACCCAGTCTTTGCAAACCAACAAATCTGCATGCGTTCAGATAAACCTGCATGCAACATGAACGTGTATTTTCTGCTCGTGCTTTTGATTCTTTTAATAATCTGTCAACCCTCAACAATTTGCATGTGAGTCACTCTGCAGCCCTTTTAACTCATCATGAGTCAGGCAGGAATTTTCACTTTTGGGTTATAAGTGTGCGTTGCTCGTTTGTCTGACGCAACGAGAAAACAAATGATATAAAAAGCAAACAAACAATAGCTTTTGGGATGCAAACTTCTTTTACAAAATAGGGATGTAAAAGTCCAAGTTAGATTACAAGTAGATAATATCAGACCGAAATAATTGCTGAAAGCAGCTTTTTTTTTTAACGGTTAATTATTAAAATCTGTTCCTGTTTTTAACTTTAAAGTCCACTGAGGCTGAGGCAGACCTGGACATGATCAAAGGAATGATTGAGGACGCTCTTTTCAGCACTCAGCCAGCCATGGTCCTCAACCTAAAGACTTCTGCGCCCAATCGTTTGGTGAGGAACACGTTTTTAGCTCGGAGCAAATTAATTATCAGCTATTTTCTGCAACAAACAAATGCCAACGGGCTGAGTGCTGCTGTATTTAATAGATTATGGTCTTAAGCAGATTAAAAGTGAGCTCTGCCCTGTTGTCTCTGCACACCCCCAGTCCCCGATGGATCACCTCTCAGCGGGAGTGAACTCCGCATCCCACAGTGTCTTGGTGAGACGGCTCCTGCTCCGGCAGCTCAGCGTGACCTTAAATAAAGGTCAGATATTCTCGCTCGGCGTCTGATCGTTTCCGCGGTGCTTTCTGCTTAGTGAGCCGAGGTCTCACTGCCTCTCTGTGTGCTTTTTCAGGCCAGTGGTCCAAATCAGGGGAGCTTTGCTGTGTCCTGAGCCTGGACCAGCCCTCTGCAGAGAGGAAAACCCGCTTCCTGCCCACCAACCCCAGCGCTGCACTTGAATGGAATGAAGAAATTACTCTGTAAGGTGTCACTCATAAGCCTCGTTCTTAAAGCCACGAATTTAATTGTTTTCTTTTAGTTCTGAGTTTTCTTTGCTTTATATCTGACACATCTATTTTCTGTGAAGGGAGCTGGGCCCTGAAACCAAAGAGCTCAGAATCAGGCTCGTGGAGCGGAGCGGCACAAGGGAACGTAAGGAAAAGCTCAATACCAATTTGCTACTGGCTGCTGTCCACAAACCTGATCAGCAGCATCGTTTATATTGCTAAAGCAAAAACAGCCCGACCTAAAATGCACCGCTGGCAGACTCACTGTCATGATCTCCACCCAAAATAGCCTTTAATTATGTTATTTTTTTTTTTTTTAAAAGGGGGTGATTTACTCGTTTTCTTTTTTTGTGTGTGTGTCTGTGTGCTAAATCCTGATAGAGTTCCTACCGGGTCACGCCTCTGTCTCTTGGAACCTCCAAAGCAAAGTTCCCACTGGACAGCATGTTCTGTTCCTCAGCCCCGGTCATGGTTTAGCGCCCGACGCCACCATCACAGCCGAGGTGAGAGACGAGATCAGCTGCTTTTCTGCAAAACTCCAGGAAACAGCTTCTGAGCTTTTCTCAAAGTTTGTCCTTTTAACAAATTTAACAGAACTTTGCAACAGCATCACAGAGATCCTCTGTGTCAGAAACATGCAGCACAGCAGCTTCTTTAGATGACCATCTTTTTTTTTTCTAAAAGATAACATAACAGTTTTTTTCTCTAGGTAACAATGTGTTGGCATATCTGTTGTTTTCAACCTGTTAAATCATCTAAAAGCTAAGAGCTCCAGCTCCAAATGCCATTTTTAAACAAGGTGATCCAGTTATGTTTTCGGGAGCGTTTGTTTGTCTGTGCAGAAGATTACGCAAAAAGTAATGAACAGAGTTTGATCAAATTTCCGGGATACGTTGAGGTTGTCACAACAAACAAATGATTGAATTTTGATGGTGATCAGGATCACGATCTGGCTCCTAATGACCCTACGGCCTAGGCGAAGGTTTGCGTTCTTACAGTGATGTCATCACACCATGATGATGTCATCATTGATCAGTCCCATCATGGCATCACAATGAGAATGAGTCTTAGCGAAGGTTTCGCTTTCTGAATGCTTCTACTTTTTTTTTTCCTTCTGTTTTCACGCTGCCAGCTGCTGTACGTAGAAACCGAGGAGCTACGCAGTTCCCACAACGCTTTGCCGATCCGCTCCTCACTCACCCCGACCAAGAAAGTGGACGTGGACCGAACAGTCATGCCGGACGGAACCGTGGTCACCACCGTCACCACCGTTCAGTCTCGAGTCAAACTCGATCGCAGCCCAGGTAAACGAAGCCAGAAAAGACGGCGATGATGAACTTGTTCTTTTAACGCTGATTTCAAACGGCTGCGATGCCTTTCAGGCGATTCTCCCCTGTGTTCACCGTCAAAAGTGGAGATGAATGAAAAGAAAGCCACGGTTTTGTCTGACGACCGAGGAAGCAGCAGTAGCCCCAACCCGAGCAGTGAGTTCCAGACTGAAAACCAGACATTGCTTTTCAAAACAGATGCAAAGTAGGATTAGCAGCAAGCAGCAGTGGAATTCACTGTTTGGTACACTTAATTCTGTCCGGGCAGGTGCTTCTCCTCACAGACCTCACATAGTTCCTTTCAGAGTTAGTCACTTATACAAAAGACTTTAAAACACAAATGTAAATTTCATAAAGAGTTTGAAAAGTGTGTTTAGTGGTATAGCACTGATTTCCACGTTTTGTGGTGTTTTGTTTTTTTTTTAAATTAGTTTTTGTTTTTTGTTCAGGGAGCAGTCGCCTCTCTAACGGCCTGGATCCTGTTGCAGAGACGGCGATTCGGCAGCTGACAGAGTCTGCATCCAAAACGGCACGGAAGACGCCGACAAAAAGAAGCACACTAATCATCTCCGGCGTGTCAAAGGTCAGAGAAAGGACACCGTGTCCTGCTGAATTTGTCCCGCCGTCGATGTGCAGCAACATAAGTAATGGACTGTTTCCTCTTCGCCTTTTAGACACACGCCACCTTTGTTTCTTCCACTCACTTCTTTTAGATGTGTTAACTTAAGGCCCAGTTACTGTTTTTCTGTCAGAGAGAAATGGATCGCATGCTTAGCTGCTAGCCACAAAACGAATAATGGAAGAAATCTCAAAATCTGTGTCTGAGTACGGAGCCTTTGAGCTCCACTAGGAATATAAAAAGTAATGACATGGAGCCAGGCAATATAAGCGGGATCTAAATTTAGTCCACAATCACAACCCCCCGTTGGACCACTTTATATCAGGATGAGAGTCTTCTGACCTGATTTTTGCCTGAAAATCTGGAGAAATCCTGAGTTTGGACAAAGTCAGTTCACTTGACACAGATTTACTGGAATTATCAGCCTCTGTTAGGTTAAAATTATAAATACTGACAGTTTTGAGAGTGTGTAATGTGAGTGCATTCACATTCCCTGCATGTATTCAGATAGATCTGCTGTAACGCCCCGTGTTTTCAGTGACACACGTCCCCCTTTGATTCTGACCAGATTCCACTCGGTGAAGATCACTGCGCTTTGTCGAGCGGCTACGCGGCAGCCATGGACGCCGCCGTGCACGGCAACCACTACAGGGCGGGGCATCACCAGGACCCGGATGAAACCACACCCTCTGACGTGTCGGAGCGCCCGTCCGTGGATGATGTGGAATCCGATACCGGCTCCGCTGGTGCCTTGGAAACCCGCAGCCTGAAGGACCACAAAGGTAACGCGTGCTCGCAGACCGCTGACTGTGATGTCAGGCTGTCAGAAGTAAATTGTTAAGCTGCTGCTGTTGTTGTTGTTGGCACACAAAATGCAACAATTTAAATATTCATTTTTCAAATTGGGAGAATCCCGTTTCTGTCCCTAAAGCATAAATTGAATAATACATTTTATTCATTCAAAATAGGTTCTGTTGCCTTTTTGCTTTGTCGGTGAAATTTAATTCACCGTTTAAAAGCAAACACAGACTGCATAGTCTTACATAACACTGACTTGAGTTTAAAGTTGGCTTCTTTATGAGCAGTGTAACAGTGACTGAGCTGATACTGCCCTCTGGAGGCTGTAATGTGTCATGGTTGGAAAGATATTCATCCTTTGTAGGATTCTTTCTACACTGTTACCTCACAGCCTAGAATTTAAATAGATTTTTAATCTTTTTATAAATAAGAATTATATACAAAGAAGTACTGATTTAAAAAAAATACAGATTATCATAATTGAATGGGGGAAAACCTGTTTGAAATTGCATATTTATTATATACATATATAACATTTGACACTTCGGTTGCCGAAAGGTGGACCTCGTTTAGCTAATTATGTGGCTTCTGAAAGTAATTGTTGGGATGAATACATGTCCTCACACCACTTCTCAGTTTTATATTTTAGAATTATTTTATTCAGGTGTTTATTTTGTGTGGAATCATGACCTATAATCTATATAAAAATCCATGTCCAGATTTTAAGGCAACAAAACAGAAAGATTACCAAGTGGGTGAATACTTTTGTAACCTGTACAGATCCCAATCTTAAGTGTTTTTTTAAGTAGACATGATTTGTGCTTATAAGTTAATATCGAAGTGGCAAAGGGTCGATGTCATAAAAACAGTTATTTATTTAGTAGGCAGGGACTAGATGGATGTAATTTCCCTGAAATCTGTTTTGCGCTCCTTTCTGCTTTCTGTAGTGGGCTTTCTCCAGAGCGGCTCGAAGCTGTTGTTCCGCAGAAAGCGCCGAGAGAAGGAGCCCTGCCTCAGCCACTCCCACGAGGACATCTCCAACCTGGGCAACAACTTTGCCGCGCCGGCTGCGAGCAGCGACCGCAAGAAGTCCGGCAGCTTCTCGCGCCGTCTCATCAAGCGCTTCTCCTTCCGCTCGTCCGGCAAATCGAAAGGCAAAGCCGCCGCCGCCACGAACGGAGGAGCGAACTCTGTGGAGAACTGATCGCGGCCGAGAGGCTCGCTGGAGCTGGAGAAGGGATCGCGAGCTGAGCTCGAGTCTGATCGCTGGCGAGCCGAACGCTCACCGTCTTTAGACGAGGATGCCGCTGGGAGGGATCCTCTGTAATGCACCTTCACCGCAGGAGTCATCCCTGAATTAAAAACAAGACAAGGAACTTTTATTTTCTATGAAGAGAAAAAGAAATGAGCTGCTCCGTGAGAAGAAGGGAGTCACTATGACGAAACACTTTGTGCACAGTTTGAACACAAAGACTGGTGGTGGAAATAATCTTAAACAGTTTAATGATGGAAAAGCACTTTGGACTGCTGGGTTTTCTTTTCTTTTCTTTGTTTTTTTTTTTTTTTTTTGTAACAGCACATGTAAACTTTTCTTGGTTGTAAAAAGATAATTTATTATTCCACGTGATTTATTAAAAAAAATGTGCTATTTATTTCATCTCGCCAAAACAAGTCGTCCTAGCCACGTTGCACTGTAAAATAGTGACATTGGCATTCTTTTCTATGCAAATGTAATTTTGAAGACCTAATTTAAGTAAGTTAAGATAAATCTATCGGTTGAGCTGTGCTGTGCAGTTGTAATTGCTTTGAAAATGTTGTTTCATGTTTTATCTTCTAAAGAAATCACAAGGGAGGGTTTAGTTATAGTAGTTTTTGTGTAATGAAGTTAACTTTCTGTGGAATATCATAGCTGCAGTTTGCTTTCGACAATTCAGTCAGCCAGCATCTTTCAGACTTCTTACGTCGGGCAATAAGTTCAAAACAAATCAGAAAATATCAGCGTTTAAATCCCATCAGGTTCTGCCGACTTGCCGCCGATAGAGACGACACTAATGTTTTTAATGCTTCAGGAGACGAAGCTGTTTTAAAAGAAATGCTGCTGGTCAGTTCGTGAGCGCGCAGCAGACGCTCAGGTCAGGCAGCGTCCTGAGGAAAAGCCGTTTGTTGGCGTGAAGGGACTGCACTCAGGGCTGGAAATTCAATTATCGGCAACTAAACGTGTAAAACCTGCTGCATCTATTAAAGCCTAATAGAACCAATATCTACAAACTGTACATACATTGTTTTTATTAGTTGTGAACATTTCGAGTGACTGCAATAATTTATTCAACCTTTTACGTTCTTTCGGATCAGTTGAAAGGAGGTAAGTTAGGAGCCGCTGCTGTCTTAATGTGCTGTACGAAACGACGACTAATTGACCACGCAAAAGAACAAAAGCACTTCCCTTTCTGAAAGCTCGCTGAGAGAATGCACACATGCTGTCTGTAGATGTGACCGCAAGGGGAAACGGAGTGGCTGCAAAATTAAAGACCCCAGTTTTACTGACCTCCGCCAAGGAGGTGTACATTTTGTGCAGCGTTTTGTTTGTTTGCATACAAGATGACTAAAAAAGTAATTAACAGATTTTCATTAATTTTTCAGGAAATGCTGAGGTTGTCACAAAGAACAAATGATTTTGGTGGTGATCGGGCTCACGATCTGGCTCCGCCAGCTCTTTTTTTTTTTCTAGACCCTATGGCCTCTCAGAGTTCCTCAACATACAGTGATGACATCACATGATGATGATGTCATCATTGATTAGTCCCATCAAATTATATGGATAATGGAGGTTTGCGCTCTCCGAGTGCTTCTAGTTTTTAAAAAAAATATGTAATTTATTGCAAATAAATTATTTTTCAAGCAGTTCTGTTGTTTGTGCACTTTGCTTTATTATTCTGTCTGAAAGAAAACTATGCTTATCGAGCTGCCTGGGGTGAACCAAATTTAAATTAATGTCTAAAATAAATAAAATGGCTTTCTAAACATTTATCTAAGGTATAATTATGTAAACGTGTATGAGTTTTTCAGAGTCATATTTATAGGCCTGCTCGATATAGAAGATAACCACCCCCAGTGGTAATATGCTGAATTATGAAAACAGTATAAACTAGAAGCTATAGGAGACCGGAAACCTCCCCCTAGGTAGTTTGACTTTATTTTTATGCAGTTGGCGCCCAAAACTTTAAAGCTGGAGGGAAGATACTCGATTGGTGTCTTTCTTCATGTGACCCATTAGAAAAGTAAACAACCAATCGTGTTTGTTCACTCTCCGAGCCTCTACACGATTGGGTTACGGCAAGAACCGCTCAGCCAATTGTCACTCACTTCCTGTTTCCTTTGGCCACTACAGCCAATCAAATGAGAGCGTTTAACTCCAACGTCCAATCAGAGTTTAGGGCGGGACAAACAGAGGGGTTTATATCCAGGTCGTCCATTTGTTTCTTCCTCATTTTCCTACAAGCAGACTTTTTAACTCCTTGCATCAAAGAACTCGTCTCAACTATGTCTGGAAGGGGTAAAACCGGAGCAAAGGCCCGGGCCAAGGCTAAGACCCGTAGCTCCCGCGCCGGCCTCCAGTTCCCCGTGGGCCGCGTCCACCGTCTCCTCCGCAAAGGTAACTACGCCGAGCGAGTAGGCGCCGGAGCCCCGGTGTACCTGGCCGCCGTCCTCGAGTACCTGACGGCCGAGATCCTGGAGTTGGCCGGCAACGCCGCCAGGGACAACAAGAAGACCCGCATCATCCCCCGCCACCTGCAGCTGGCCGTCCGCAACGACGAGGAGCTCAACAAGCTGCTCGGCGGCGTGACCATCGCTCAGGGCGGCGTGCTGCCCAACATCCAGGCCGTCCTCCTGCCCAAGAAGACCGGCCAGTCCGCTCCGAGCTCCGGCAAGGCGGGGAAGAAGGCCTCCTCTCAGTCTCAGGAGTACTAGCCCGCCGGCTAACAACTGTGAACCCAAAAGGCCCTTTTAAGGGCCACCTACTCATCGAAAGAGCAATTTTCCTGTTTACAGCAGTTAACTCTTTTTCTTTTTAGTAAAAGACACTTTACGTTGGGTCTGAAGTAGCTGAGTCTTATTCAGCTTATGTAAATCAATTTCCTTTGAGTTGTGTACTATGGTCACTGACTGCAGCTTTCTTCAAGCTGATGGACAAAACGACAACATTTGAATGACAAATTTGTCTTAAGCATTTGCCTACTCTAATATGTGAAATAAAACTCCTTTTCAGTTTATTTAGTTTTGGTTTCTTTTACTTTGAGTTTGCACTTTATTCAATCTAGAAGACGCAGCTTTGGTATAAACCTAATTTAAAGTTGAAACCGTCCCTCTCAAAGTAGGTTTCTTGAGGACCTGCCAAGCTGTGTTGCATTGGTTTTACAAACTAAAACGAGCTTAAAGCTGTATGATTGTTCGGGATGTCTATATGGGTGACCTGAAAGCAGTTTGTGTGGTTGAACCCTACATAACGGTTGTTTCTGCATGTCCTTCCAGGTGTTTCCTTATTTTCTTTTACGCATGAAGAAACAAATAGGAGCGCCCCACTAAACCAACACAAAGATTAAATGAGCGTTTCTATCGTGTGGAAGGTGAATTTAAAAGCTTTTATCGTTTGTGAAGGTGCCCAAAAGTAGGTTCACAATACAAATTAAAATTATAACTGGTGATTTGTACAAGGAGGGGAGGAAATGCAGGTTTACAGCATCGTTCAAGAGGTTTAAACCACATTTTTAATGTTTTGTTTTTTTTTTGTTTTTTTTTTAGACAAATTCACTTATTTTCACTCCTAACCTTGAAGCCATATTCTGTGGTGTTTTTGTGCTTTAAAAACTGGACAAAGTTTTGAGCCTAAATAACTTCTGAGCAGATGATTTGAAAGTCTCATCATTAAGAAAAGAAATGACAGATGCTTCATCCAGTTCAACACTTTGGTGTTTGTGATGTTTTACATTAGAAGCTCTTTTGGAATCACTGTGGTGGTTTAAAACATGATTTTCTCTGTCGGGCAGAGTTGTATTATTTTACAGGTTTGACTACACAAATGTGAAGTGCCTAAAGATTGATTTAAAAATAGTTTTTTGCTCAGTTAAGATGCTAAGATTCATCTCTTGAGTTCAGGAGTCTTTTTATTTCCTAATGACTCATAAGTCAAAGGCTTTATAAACGGAAATGTCTCATCGGTAAATAACAGGTACTGGACTAAAAATGAGCGGGGAAGAAACTTTAAAATGGCACAACAATAATGCAGCCCTGTTGTCTTGGTTCCCATAAAATCCACTGACTGAGCCAGTTGGTCTCACTCAGATTTTCTTATGTTTCATATATCTTGAAGCAGTATTAATATGAGGATGGTGAAGGATAAAAGTACAAGACCCATGATCGCTGTGGTTGTTTTTTTTTTTTGTTTGTTTTGTGACAACCTCAACATTTCCTGACAATTTCATCCAAATCCCATCATTTTTTAATCAAGTAATCTTGTGTACAAACAAATGCTACGGAAAGCATAAACCTCCTCTGCGGATGTCAATGAGGGACGACTCGAGAGGTTCTGTCTTACTGAAAGGGAACAGTACTGTGCAAAAGTCCTGAGTTGCCATTTCAACGTGGCAGAATGATGTTGGGGAATGCTGTTCACTGGTTTGGCCACCAGGGGTCAGTCTTTGTGTTCAGCCGTCTGTTTCTATTGAATACCAGCTGAAGACAGCTTAGGTTGCTCCCATAGAGGAGCATTTTAAAACCCCAGAGATGAGTGTGTCAAGACTTCTGAACCCCCCCCCCCACACACACACACACACACACCTGAGGACCCAGCTGCACATCTGACGGACATGTTTCACATGCATGTGTGGCACTTCAGAGATGCACAGCTGAAGTCACCTTTCAGCAGGGGGGAGAGCGCACAGATATTTCTGTGTTATCAGCTGGAAAAGGAAAAAAAAAACAAAACAAAAGAGGCAACATGACGCAACAAGTCTGAACTGAGCCCAGGACAGGCTGAACCAATTACCCGGGCCCTGATGACGTGTCCAACGCCAACATCCAGCCAAGTCCAGATGGTCCTCAGAGGCTGGGTTATTTATAATTTTCTAAACTGTTTGCCTCAAAATAAAAAAAAGGAAAAAAAAGAAAAGAAGCCTGGCTCCGTGGAAGCAAAGTATTTTAGGTGGTTAACAGACATTTTATGATACTATTATAACCTCATGCATAAAGCAGAGAAATGAGGTCAAAACAGCATCATGGGACAAAACTAAGCGAAACCGCCTTTTATTTTTTCCCTTTAAAATTCAACTTTTAAAGAAGCGTTTAGCTCAGCCCCTCTTGGAGAGGACCTTCAGGTCTGAGCTGGTGTGTGGGAAACGCAGGGGTGAGGGGACAGAACGTGTCCACTTCAACGGGAAGAGGAATCAGAAGGGCAGGGCTGCAGAGAGAGGGGTGGACCTGGCAGGGACATGAGAGGAGACACACCAGAGCACTCACTTTGAAAGTCACTCAGCAGCAGAGAAGAGAGAGAGAGAGACAACATTGGGAGACTTTTTTTGCGTGAGACGCTCTGGGAAGATGCCTCATCCTGTGGTTTTATCCTCTGGACTGAATCCATCCATGAAAAAGGAAATGTTCTTCGCCAGTTTGGGTAATGAGAAACAGAAACGTTTGCTTGGCGGTGTGTGTGTGTCTGTGTGTGTGTTTTGTAGAGATATAAAATGATAACGGGGCCCTCATCTGACTCAGTTGGACCGGAGTGTTTACATTCTTCATCATCGGTGTTTTAACTTTACGTGACTGTCTGTAACATTTCCTTCAGAAGCAGCTTGTTAGTGGAACCCGAGGAGCAGGTGGACGTCACCTGGTTACAGTTTGTGAATGAGCACTTGAACGAGAGACCCGGCCGCCTTTGGGGCTTCGGGGCGTCGACTAATGAGCTGTAGTGGAATTACAGGGAGGAGAGGTGTCACCCTGAAGGGACAGGGAGGTGCAATGCGCGCCAGAGTGAGTATATTTGTGTCTGAAAAGTCTAAAAGGTAGAAAAACTTAGTTGTAAAAGTGTGTGATTGAGTGTGTGTGCACGTAGCTGTGAGAAGGTGGCGTGGGCAGACGTCACACAGGAATCGGTGCATCTGTTCAGTGAATTAATTAGAGAAGAAATGAAGCGTATTTGATGATTTTATGTTTAGTTTTTTTCTTCTTTTTTTTTGGTCCAGTTGGTCTTCCGCCTTATCGGAGCAGCATTGGGCTGAAAAACCTGTGTGCACTGTCACTTCAGGATGGAGGAAACCTTCCAATGTTAAGAAAAAAAGAGGGAGACACACAAAGCAGAGGTTTAAAGTAGCTTAAACGTGTTTACACAGCTGATTACCTCCTTCCACTGAAAGGCTACAGAAGTTAGACGAAAATACAAAAATGGCTCCAACTCATGTAATTAAACAGACTTTGAGCTAAAGTTTGGTGTGGTAGTAGCTGAGAGTCATTCATGTTGCATATGCTGAACTCGTCATCTTGTGAGCTCACATGAGATTGATTTTATCGGGGTTTTTTTTCCAAGGCTTAACTAAAACAGCTGTAGCTCAGACATTTCTCATTATAAGATGTTTTTAGTCTAAAACGATATGCATTCCTTTAAGGAGTACTGCGACTTTAATCTGTTTCTGTTTTAAAGGGGGGGAATAAAGAGATTATTTCTGATTATGTTGCAATGCTTGGGCATTTTGAAACTAAGTAATGCCCTTGGAACACCTTCAGATGTGTAACTTCGCTCTCCTTCCTCCTGCAGGACGGTCGGTTTTGTCCTGAGTCCAACTTCTTATGCAGCATATTTTCTATTCAGGTCGTCCTCAGAGCAAAGATCGTGTCATTTCAAAGGGTGGTGTTTGTGAACTGTTGACTGAGAGCTTTCATTTAAAGCGAGGAAGTCTCTGTTTTCCCAGGAGGACAGATGAGCAGTAGCCTGGTTCTGCTCAGCTTCCAAACAGCCTGAAAGTGAGTTGTTTTCTCTGAAGGAAAACCTTTGGCGTAACTGTTGCTGCCATCCGCCGCTCTGCTGTGATCACCTGTCTGCTGTGATCTGCAGCCACCCTGCAGAGGCCTGAAGGTGTCTGCTCTTCGCTTTTACGACTTAGCAACAAGCTGCACAAACTGACCCATCTAAAGCTTTACCTCTTCTTTCCAAATCACAGTTTGCACCATGCTCCTCCACACTTTAAAACACAAAGCACATTCTGCAGGAACTGCACAGACAGTCAACCTCAGTCTCATCACAGCACCCAGGTCAAACCTTAGGCTAATGTCAGACACACATATATATATATATATTAACAACTGGACAGATTTGAATGAAACTCTCAGACAGTAATTATTAGATGGACGTCTGCAACTGATTACATTTCGATATCAACTTGAAGTAATATGGCACAGCTACAGCTAATTTAACTCAGCCAATGAAGACATGACTTTAACTCGGTTAATTTTGCAGATATTGAGCTATAATTGGATGAGGCAGTCGCAGAAAGTCACCCTAAACACGTGAAATCGCTTGTTTAAAACTGTGGCACGAAAGGCGTCAGGCGATATGCATTCCTTCAAGGAATGCTAGGCTTTTCATTCTGATAAGTACTGCCAGCTGCAGCTTTTATATTTTTTAAAAGAAGAAAAAAAAGCTAAATATTTCTATTTATGTTTCTATTTCCTCGCAGTAATGCAGCTGCCAAGTTTGGAATGAAAAGTTGACAAGAACAGCAGATAAGACACATGAAGGCAAACAGTTGCAGCTGTGTTTTCTTCTTCTACCGTCTCAGGGTTTTTTTTTTTGCCTGAAACTGCACACCGTGTACCGCCATCCTGTTTTTTTTTTTTAAATATCTGGTCTGTTTCCTTATTTAGTGTAGACGGACTGCCATAATGACTAATCCACAACCAAAAGCACCTTTTAAAAGTTCCTCCGCAGCGTCGCTCAGGAGAACTGACTCACGGCGCGGGGCCTCTCTGCAGACTTTACGAGTCCATCTGGTTACTTAGCTGCCTCTGTTTGTTTGTTATTGTTTCCCTCCGTGAGTCATCATCTGCTTCCACCCCCCCCCCACACACACACACACACAACCCCCCTCGACCATGGGAAAAGCCTTCAGAGATCAATAGTGGAGGCTTTTCTCCCACTTTCTTCCTCTCTCAGCATTTGTCTGCGAGCCAAACACGGCTCCCTGTGGGACGTCTGAAGAGATGCTCACATGTGCTTCGCTCACTTCCTGTGGTGCTCCTCGGCTGCATCGTTACAAACACACGGAGAGGAGAGGCTCATTTTTTATCAGACAGTGTTCCAGCGGATTTTCCAGAGTGAAAAATACCCCCCTTTTCCCCCCCTCTTTCTCTCGGCAGTTTGCTCCATCAAAGAGCTCCGAGCAGGAAGTGAGAGGACCTGAGGTCTGTTCCACCTCCTTACTCCTACACCCCATGTTCCTCTCGTGGATCAGACCGAGGACACGCTCCCTGACTATCTGCTGTGGACAGTTTGAAACTTTCGAAACAGTGGAAGTCTTGCAGGAGGGGCTGCAGCCTAAAGGGACCCCCCCCCCTCCTCCCCTGTGAGATAGGATGTTTTGCAGCATGTTGTTTATCTGCCAAATAAAGAAAGGCAATCAATAAACGGGAAATCTGAGAATGTTTTGGAGGGGCAGTGCCGATGCAGGGTCCCACACACACGCACGCACACACACACACACACCTTCTGCAGCTGGTAGGATGTAATTCTGCACCGGGGATGGGGAGGAGAACTGACTGGGAGCAGGGAAAGAGCAGAGAAACTCAGCGTGTGAATGAATAATTACATAAAACAAGCAAGCATCAGGACACAGGGAATAATGTGGACGCTGGTTTTTCTTCAGACATGGATCCCGGCTGCTGTCTGGACTCGGTCACAGTGAATAGATGGTAAGGGCTGCATGCCTCTGAGAAAAGTCAACTAAATCAGGCCGTCCGGAAAGCGTCGCTACAACTCTGACGCTGAACAAATCCTCCCCCCCCCCCCCCCCCCGAGCTTTTCAAAAGTTTCTAAAGGAGCGTCTTCCTCCGTTTTTGTCACCGTTTGCTCCCGGCAGGAGTCTTTAAAAGTAGCAGTCCAGACTGTGGAGCTGGCAGTATCTATTTTCAGAAGCTCATGGCAACTCTGAAGGGCATAGCTGCCCCCGTAATGACAGGTTAGAGTGCGAGGCCCTGCATTTGGAAGCATTAAAACTGCTCTCCAGCCCTGGGTGTGTACGCTTGAAATCATTGAGGTTTGTCGGGAGCGAATGTGTGTGTGTGTGTGTGAGAGAGAGTAAAGCAGACAGAGACACATTACCCTGCCTCCTCTCCAGCCCTGTGTCTGAGTCTGAAAGAGGGCCCGTGTTGACAGGCTGACAGAGGAGGCGTCAGGGCTCCAGTGTCACAGCAGAACAGAGGGAACGCTCTGTTCTCCGCGACGCCGGCTCCTCCGAGGCTCACACAGTAAACACGATTGTGAGATATGTGCGGTTTCGCCCGGCCGCCCTGTCTGGAGTGACATCAGACGCCAGCTGACGAACGCCCTTTTGTCTCATGAACTAAACTTAGAGAACACAAACCCCAGGATGGTTTTTTTTTTGCTATTTTTGTAGGAATTTGAATAGATAAGTGGTAACATCGAACACCTATTTATTCATGATGCACCGGTTATGAGAAGGAATGAGCCTCTGACTGGAGGGTGGCAAAGAATGGTCTAATGATTGATTTAAGGGTGACAATGCTTGACATTGAAGCATCCTAATTGCTCTTATTCTACTATTATTCTGTTGTTCTTTCCTGTCTGTCGTGGGTTTTGCTTTGCTACTCCTCCCTCAGCTTTAAATAAAATCCCTGACAAAACATGCAGCTCAGTTGGGTCTAGTGGACCAAAATTTGCAAAGATAGTTAAAAAAAAAATCCCCCATACACAACAATGGAATTTGGACAAAAATGAGAAAACCTGGCCCTCTTTAAAGCTCTACAACTAGGGCGTACTTCACCGTAGAAATGTCATTCAAAGTTTAAACGGCTCACAAAAAGTTGGATTTTATATAACTGAACTGGCATTTTGGTATTTTTAATGGTTTTTACACAATCACTATAGAAGTTCTATGATTTTTAAAAACTGTACTACAAAATGTTCAGCTTCAAATAATGATGCTGTTGAATTCTTACAAAATGTTTGCAAACAGCTTAGTCTTACTGCCATAACCTTTGCACTTCTTATACAAAACGTAGGCAGTTTTGTCTTCTTTTACCCAGTGTGTCTCTCACTGCTATGGGATTTGCGTTTTCAGCCCAAATCTGCCCCGAGTACCAAGTGTGCACATCCAAACTCAGGATTTGTGTCAAAACTAGAAGCAAAGTGTCTTTTTTTAACTTGTCACATCTATTACATAAAACACTGCAGAAACATAAAAATCGCCGTGTGTGATAACCAAGCGCTTCTGTTTGAGGCTTAATTTCTACTCTGCTTTCTTGCCTGCATCTCTTTGGGTTTACCGTCAGGGACTGAGAGAAACAGGTGCGTGGTTACCATGGTGACCCTAATGAGCCAGCTTTAACTTTTCTTTCTCTCTTTACACTTTTTATACGGTGTATACATCCAAACGTAGGCATTTCGCCGCCTTTAATCACTGCAAAATGAAGTCCCAAATTACTGTTGGGCCCCACAGAGGAAAGTTAATTTATGGACAGTAGCTTCACTGACACCTCCTTGAATTTTTCTTCAGAAATGTTCTAGTTTGACGTGATATTTAAAGAAGCACTTTATGGCGATGAGACGTGCGTCCTAGTAAGACACCGTGCCAAAACTCTTCGGAGCTCTAACCGAACAATCAAACATTATCAGCGAGTTTAACTTTTTAGGGACAGACAAAACAGACACAAGGTAGGAGCCATGTTGTGTCTAATCTGCGTCTCCCGGGATCCAGAGATGACAGCGATAGTGAAAGGCAGAACGCCGCGTTGCGTCATCCGGGCCTCTTCTGTTCCTGTGTGACTGTGCCAGGCGTGGCTGCCGTTTTCGTCCCCGTCTGATGTGGACGTGATGCCTCGACAGCTGAAGCTAATCTCCTGCGTCTGCCTGCGAACGCGGTGTGTTCGTACGGTCTGCGCCTGAGTCACAGTGACTCAGAGGGGTCAGGGGAAGCAGCCGTCTGACCCCGAGGTCACACTCTCTGCAGGACATAAAACTCTAATAAATACGGTGTTCCTGTTGTGTGAATCCTGACTCAGCACATGTTTGTGTTCTTATGCTACTTTCAGCTTTGAACCAGCCTTTCTCTGCTTTTAGCTTCTAGCTAGGTTTCTTCCACTTTTAGCTTCAGTGAGCCAGGGTTTGCTTCTTTTAGCTTGCCTTCTGCTACTCGTACTTTTTAGTTAGCATTTCGTCAAAAAGGCAAATAGGAGACATATGGGTGCAGTTAGAGAGGACATGGAGGTAGTTAGAGTGAGGACAGAGGACACAGAGGACAGAGTTAGCTGGAGGAGGAGGACTCCCTGTGGAGACCGAGAAAAGCCAAAAGAAGAAGTTAGCATTTGGTCACTTTTGGCTTTTAGCTAGCCTAACCTTACCTTTAGTTTTTAACTATTGTTTGGCTACTTTCAGCTTTTAGCTTGTCTTTTGCTTCTTTTAACTTTTAGCTAGTTGTTTGCTACTTTTATCTAGCCTTTTCCTGCTATTACATTTTAATTTTCCCATTGTTACTTTTAGCTAGCTTTTTGCTACTTTTAGCTTTAGCTAGCCTTTTGTTACTTTCAGCTTTTAACTACCTTTTTTTTTTTGCTTCTTTTGACTTTTAGCTATTGTCTCAGCTACTGCTCTGCTTCTTTTAGTTTTAATGACTCAGTTTCAGCTTTTTTTTAACAAATCAGACATTCAGCATTTAGCGTTCACGCTGCAGTTTAGCAGAAAATGACGTTTTTCTAGTTGCATTTGGCTGTCAGATTCGTTCCGTTTGTTCTCTAAAATCTTGAAGGGCTGAGGCTCAGACCAATGTGGGTTTGTCCAGAGTTCTGGAGAAACAATTACTCTGTATAGTGGTTTGGTCACATGGGTGTATAACTGGGGCAGATGAGTTTCTAAGGAAAGCACTGTTCCTATTGTAGTACAGCAGTATTCCCAGTGCTCCCATTCATGGCCTGATGCATTTTGTGTGTGTGTGTGTGTGTGTGCTTCAGGATCTACACGTGTCAGACTCTGACCATCCTGCCGACATGGACCGAGCGAACAGGAACAAGGTGGAACACGAGCGTCAAACACACCAGGTCCTGCAGGTGAGCCAGTCCACTTCACTTATCATTCACAGACGATTCAGCTGAGATGTCCTCAATTATAGCTGATTTTATTAGCTGCAGCATCGGCTGTGAGTCATCTGAGCTGCTCCTACTGTATCAGGAAGGGCACATTTGGATATTTCCAGCAAATATTACTTCATATTATTTAACTGTTTGGTTACAGAGGTGTGTTTTGATCTGCCTACTTCAAAGTTTTAGTCGAGTATCTTTATATTTTTAACAAATAAGGGTTTTAGAGTGTTCAGGCTGTGCAGACAAATACCTGAACTGATCACAGATTATACAAAATGAAGCTACTATGAGTATCTAATTAAAGGTATTTTTGTACTTGAAAATGTTGGTGCACTATCAGGAATGATTTCTTTTTTTCATTCCTCTTTTAAAGGGAGCTGCCTGTGTTTTCAGCTTCTATATTCTTCCCTGTGAAACCATTGATTATTAATTTATTATTATGTTTGCCTTTAATGAAAGAAAGTTCACGCCTCGCTGTCTCACATCGTTTACAACTCTGCAAAAAATCCTTTAACAACTCGCAGTAAAGATGAGTTTTAGTGACGATTTCCCTGAGAACTATAAGTCAAACTGTACTGTCGGCACAAAGTAAACGTGAAGTAAATTAATCTTTTAATGATCACATAATGATGGGTTTCTTCTGCCAGAACACTCCTTTAGACCTGATTGAAACAGGCAAGTCCCTGAAAGTCCAGGCGGAGCGCCCCCACCTGGTGAGTTTGGGAAGTGGACGCCTGAGCACAGCCATCACTTTGCTGCCACTGCTGGAAGGTGTGTAAACTTTACAATATATCCTCTTTTTTTGTTTGCTTGCTTGTTTTTTGGGTGGGGGGCTGTGGGGATATGTGGATCCTGTACTTTTACATCTGTGGCTTGGTTGAAAAAGGAGCATCTCCTGACAACTGATGCAGTAATATCAGGAAGCTAGTTGTGCTAAAATGTAAAAACAACCAAACTATTTACTTAAACTGTCGCTAACAGCTCCTTAAACACTAAAATATAAAGGGTAAAAAAAACATATAACTGCTGATATTGTAGAAATGTGGATTTTCTGCAAAAATGCAGTGAGTGGGGAGTAAAGATGAAACGTTAAAGCTAAAAAAAAAACACTTGGTAAAAGCTAAAAGTAGCAAAAGGCTGGATAAAACTTAAATAGCAGAACAGTAATTAAACACTTTAAAGTAGCTTAAGAGAACAAAAATAGAGCCGATATTCTGAAGCAGATTTTAAAGAAAACATTGGTTTTGAAGGAATTGAAGAAATCTCAATGGAGAAAATATTTGTAAATAAAGTTATATATTTTGAAAAAAGGCAACAAGTTACAAAAACCAAACATAGCAGCCCTCTCCTGAATGAGCCGAACGTTTCATCATATGAAAGACTACAATAACCCAAAGTATTCAGACGTGCAGTTGTAGTCTGCCAAACAACAACAACAACAACAACAAAAAACTACTGAAAAATAAACAACAACAAAAAAAAAACTACTGAAAAATAAAAAAAAAACAGGACAGCAATAACAGAAACAATAACACTGGTGGAACATTAAAGAGATAATTCATACATTTTAAGGTGAGGTTCTGTGGAAAGGTTGTGAACAGTTAATATCTTACCTGTTGTAGACAGCTCTTAGACCAATCCCCTTTAAAGAAGTAGAGTTTAAATAGGTTGACAAGCTAACGCCTAATCTGTTAGCTCGTCTGTTATAACTTTCCCACAGAACTCCTTAAGTCTAAAGAGCTGAAGTTTCCATTTATTTGTTCGGATGGGATGGGATCGCCCAGAACAAAAAACTTCACCTGAGTTTTCCACTCAGCTCCAACCGCTCTGTTCGTTGTCTCACGTTTGTATGACCGCAGTTTTAAGAGCTGCTCCTAATCAGGACATTGAACTTTATTTTTGACGCTGTACTGAGGCTCCAAGTATTCTAGTCGTGGATATATAGCACATGTGATCGATGCTATCAGCAATAAATACACAGACGCTTTCACAAGGGTAGGATTAAAGCTGAGCGGATTTATAAACAGCACAAGTTGTCAAGACTGATGCGCTGACAGCTGATGTTTCGTTACCCTCTAAGCTTGCTGGTCCTCAGGCTGAGACGCAGTTGCAGCTGCACGCCTGCCTGCGAGCCGCAGGCGCCGTTTGTCTCGCAGTGGGCATCAACATCTCTGAGGCGGAGCAGGGAGAAGGGCGCGACAGGGGGTGGCTGTCTTTCAGTAAATAAATAGCACTTCTCTTGTTCTCAGAAAGCGGTGGAACGTGGCTAAATATCATATTACAGTAAAGTAAAATTAGGCCCTAATGTGCCCCGTTCCTTCGCCGCCCCGGCACATCTTTGAGGCTCACACCTGTTCTTTTAAGACTCGTCCACAGATTGTGTTTGTCCTGTGTGGCCCTGACCTCTGAGATCACGTCGCACAGACCTAAAAATACTTCCAGGTTCAAGGCACTTTCCAGGAATCGATGGGGAAATGTTTTTTTATATATATATTTATATGATTTGCAGGGAGAACAACTCTGGGCAGCGATGGGACAGACATCCCCCTGCAGGGTCCAGGCATCGCCCCTCAGCACTGCTACATCGAAAACCAGGCAGGCAGCATCACCTTGCACCCACGTGGAAACCAGTGCTCCGTGGACGGGATCCCCGTTACTAAACCCTACCGCCTCACGCAAGGTACCACCATCACAAGCCTGTTAGATACAAGCGTTAATGCATTAACTAGAGACAAGGCTAGTGGAAACATGTCATGGCTTTACAGCACCGCAGCAGGGCCCGTGTCCTTCCTGTGGCTTCCTGTGGCGTCTTAACCATAAAACAGTAACAGTCCCGCCCCCTCAGCCCCCCTCAGCCCCAGCAGCTCCAGCAGGATGTCATTTGAAGCCGGTGTGTGTGTGGAGACGGCAGCTGCTGGAGAAGAACACTTCAGGCTTTGTCTTATTTACAGGACAATGATGACGCTTCGACCGAAACAGCCTGCTAATGGAGGAAGCTCTTTCTAGGGAGGGAAGTAGGGGCGCTCTGGACTCTAAGGGGTTTAAATAGTTGTTAAGCTTCCTGTGGAACATCTGCAGCTGGAAACAAAACTTCAGCGGGCGACTCTCAGGCTAGAAATTCTTTAAAGGCCCTTTGAGATGAGGTGAAATCACGAGAAGGTAATTTTTGTTTACTGATCAGTTACGCGCACTTTTACCTACTTATTTCCGTCTGTTGTTTGAGAGGATGCATTCAAACGTCAGCAATGATTTAATGGGAAGAAATCTGTTGTTTTCAACATTTCCATACTTTCACATAAAATGTTTAAACTCCAAACCAAGTGAATTAATAATCTGAATGATTTCAACTCGTTGCTTCTAATGTATTGTTGATTTTGTGCAGCTAATTAAAAAAAAAAAACAGCATAAATGGGGTTTTTAAAATGTGTGTATTAATGCAGAGGCTGCAGCCAGAAGAAAACATGAGGAATAAGCGCTGCTTTGCTGAACTAATATTTCTGAATTAGTTAAATTGCAGAACGAACGGACGGGGAAAGTTGCTTTTTGAAGCTGGCGAACAATAAACATACGACATATGAGCGATGCATACCTGCTCTTCTTTGTCTGCAGGGTGCATGCTGTGTTTCGGTCAGTCAGCCTTTTTCCGCTTCAACCACCCGGAGGAGGCTCAGAGGATGAAGAGCATGCTGCCCGGTGGGAGCCTCAGACCCAACGCCACCAAACTGCTCCCCTCAGGTAAAACAACAAAACCCAAGGCGATGCAACGAGCCCGTCCACATCTATTCTAACTCCGTGTTGAACGCTTCCGCTCATCCAGAAATAACTCCCCTTGTAACAACTGTGTGTGTTCAAAATGTTGCACAGACGTCTCAGTGGCTATTCTGGGCAAAGCAAATACTCTGGTCACACAAAACTCTTTAGATTCCTCCTTTTGTAAACAAACAAACCAAAGGTTTCAGGCTCGCGTTGAGCAGCAGCTGTTGCAGCCGTTTAGTTTGCAGGGTTTGACTTTACGGCTTTACGACAGCGAGCTGGACAGATGCTTTTAAAAGGACAGCTCGGATCTTTTGAGAAAGGTTAAACATTTAATTTCTTGCTTAGTTAAATTTCGTCTGGACTGATGAGCTGATGGCTGAACCACTCAGTCTCAAATGTTTCCATCGGATCATACAAACACTGTTTTTATAAACCTTTTTATACTGATTTTCCTGACAGATGTGTCCGGGCTGCGTCGATAGTGCCACAGCTAGCTGCTGTTGCTGCTATTTGCACTTGCAAATATCCTCATAACTCTGTTTAATTTAACAGTCTGTCGTGAAACTGATGGTTATAAAAGGAACGGCTGTGAGTTCTATGAGACTGGAGTTGTTTTAAGATGACAGGAATCCACTTTAGACTAATCCAATCAGAGTGAAACTCCAAACTGAGGTCGTTCAAAGAGCTATCTGCAACAGGTAAGATGTTAACTGTTCATACGTAGCCATTCTACAGAACTCCACTTGGAAAGCTCACAAGTCAAAAAAACAGAATCTATATTTGCTGAATTTGGCCCTTTTTTCTTCCTCACCTCTGGCCTGGATAATAAAGTTCAGTTATCATCGTTGTACTTGACTGGGTGCAGAAATAGCTTGTTCGGGACTAATTATCAGCGGCCTACATTGTGATCTACATTTTCACTCAGTGTGGTGACCTCATTGTGTTGTAATCTTTGCCTCCAGTTTTTTTTTTTTTTTTGGTAAGCTCTTGTAGTAAGAGTAATGCGATTCTGGCCCTCTGCCCAGTGTAACTGCTGTGATATTTAGGAGCCATTCTCCTGTGACCTTATTAGTTTGGCTGTCAGGGCCTGAACAGTAAGAGCTGCCACACCCTGCCCATAGTGTTTCGCCCACTCTTTCCTGACCAAACCCTGATTCCATCTGCTTTGAATGAGTTGCACCTTTATTTTTAGCTGCTCCATGGGGTTGCAACAAAACTGAGGGGGCATTAGGAGACACCCCGATTTAAAGTGGGCCTCGGAGAGAAACAAGAACAGGCATGGCTATTTTTCCTTTGACTCCCTTTGTCCTGGAGCTGTCCTGAGGCGTAATGGGGGCCAGCAGGGTAAATAAGACGCAGGGCTCTGATTGGCTGTTTGTACATGTGTGTTTTTACAACTGTCCCTTCGTTCTTTATTCAACTGGGACGCTCCTGAACAAGTGTTTCTGCGTCTCCCCCGCAGACCTTCGCAGCGTCTCAAACGGAAACCACCAGTCCCTTTCCAGCGACAGCGACGCCAAACTCAACAGCATGGTGAAAAGTCTGCAGGAGACCCTGGTGCTGAAGGGCTCGTCGTCGTCCTCAGCGGGGTTTGGTAAACAGCCCCTTCGAATGTCTTCTGCAGACATGCCGAATGGGAAAAACGGCTCCCCGAATGCCGTGAACGAAAACAGCAGCAGCGTCTCTCTGAGCCAGAACAGCAAAACGCCCCCGACAGCCGTTCGGACCACTCGTACCGGCCAGGCCCCTGTCCCATATCCGCGGTCGTCCCTGTCCGTGGGCGCGAGTGGGGCCTATGGGGCTCAGAGGGGCCAGGAGAGCCCAAAGCCTCTTAGGAACGTGAGGGGGGAGGCCACGTCAAGCCCCAAACCGCACGTCAAGTTTTCCCCAGCAGCTCCATCCAGCCCTGGATTGAGAGGTTCCTCCCTGCAGAGGAGATCCCCCAGTCCAATGCGGGATCAAAGGATGAGGGAGCTTCCTCCTCTCAGCCTTGACGTGTCCTGCAGAGGGACTTCAGGATCACCGAGGGTCCCTGAGAGCCCCCAAGGTCACCGGACACTTGCACCCCCTTCTAAAGCAGAGGCCGTGAAAGCTTTGTTTTCTCACAGTCCATCGTCTCTCCACGGGCTGGAGAAGGAGGCAGGAGGCAGAATGTTACAGCTCGGCCCGGTGTCTGGCCTGTCTCCTCTGCCCAGCCCTCACAGCCAAAGGAAGCCCTCCTCCGTGAGCGTGAAAGGATCCGCCAGCAAGGAAGAGAATCTTCTGAAACCGTACACCCGGGAGCGCAAAAACAGCATCTCTGAGATCAGCGATAACGAGGACGAGTTGCTGGAATACCACCGCTGGCAGAGGGAGGAGAGGCTGCGGGAGCAGGAAATGGAGAAACTGGTAAGAAATTAGTTTCAGAGCTGATGTGACTGAAATTTAATTCTCCGTTTTACTCTTGAACTAAAAAAAAAAGAAGTGAATCTGGATTCGGATGGGCCTTGTTTATTTCTTATCCTTATGAATGATATCTGTGTTTTAATCTGTAACGACCTACTTTTTTGGGATGTTTTGAGATAAACCAGAGTTCAGGCCTTCTTTTTGTCGAGGTCTTGATCTGTAAATATTCTCCTCAAGCAGGTAGAATCAAATTTCAAACAGAGATGCTTCAAAATGATTTAAATATGAAAAACCTAACAGTCTGTCGACTTTCATGTCAGAGTTTCAAACTAAACCCATTTTGGTCAAAGCCTGAAAATAACATCATCACATAATATCACAAAAACTCCCACTATCTAGTAGCGATCGGAGTATGTGTTGTGAATGACTCTCAGCTACGACCACATTACACTTTATCTCAATGTCTGTAAAACTGACTGACTTATAGACGCTTTTGTGTTGGTTAAGGTTGATTATCTTGATTTGAGTTGAGTCCAAAAGTTAGTCAGCTGTAGACATACATTGAATGATTACTTCCTGAGAGTTTCATTAAAACCTGCCCAGTGGTTCATGAGATATTTTGCTAACAGACAACCGGGGTTGACTCCAACAGTTGAGGCCAGAATTTAAAGCAAAGATCTTGCACGAGTAGTGCTCAGAGGACTCGTTGGGGGTGGCTCTCAGCTACTACCACACCAGTTTTTAGCTCAGTATCTGTAAAATTGACCAACTTACAGCCATTTGATGTGGCGGCCATCTTGAAATGGGCTGACTCCGAAACCTAATCATATGAAGATGTACGCAGAATTATTTACTTTCTGTGAGTTTGATTAAAATCCATCCTGCGGTTCACGAGATATTTTGCTAACACGGCATACACACAATCACAAGCAAAAACGTCACCACCCGCTAGGCGGTTCTGCAGAAACTCTGGAACTACGGGCACGGCAGACTGCATATCTGCTCTCTGACATCTTCTCCAAACCCTTCTGGCGCTCAGCCAGTGGTTTATCTCCTCCCCGAGCATTACTGGCACTGTCGGCCCCATGTGGCCTCACTGACTCGGGGTGAACATTCCTCCAGACGTCTCGGGGTCCAGCGCGGAGGGCGCGGCTGGTTGTTGCTCGGCACTATATTTACCAGAGGGATGAGCGGCATCCACTTTCAAAGCTGCCTCCACTTTTTCTCCATCGCTCCCACAGTAGATCACAGGCTGCATGCTTGTTATCTATCTTCAGCTCAGCACACACACACACACACACTCTCTCTCTTTTCTCATCATCGTCCAACCTGAAATTCTGCCCCCACCCGATTCGGCCCGCTGACAGCTGAGATGATCACAGAGGTGGGTGGTCACTGCAGGCCCTTGATGATTCCTGCGAGCTGTGACTGTCTCTTACTGTAAGTCAGCTGTAAGTTATCAAGTATGTGTGGACAAACCCCATAAAACAGATAAAAACCTGATATTTTCTTAACATCGCTGGATTTTCTACAACTGCTGTGGCTACAAAGGCTCTCCCAGCGGAATAAGGTTTTCAAGCCACTGGTTGGGGCGTTGTGTAAAATGTAATTAAAAACAGGATGCAGTGATGATGAATGATGAAATATTGTATTCACAATGGAACATAGTGAACACGTCAAATGTTTGAACTAAAAGAATTGTACCAGTTTCAGTAAAAATAAAGTAATTTTGAATTTTATGAAAAAAAAGGCTGTAAAAGTAAGTGGTTCAAATAAGGAATAGTTGGAGGAGCATTTTGCAGCTAATTAGGTTAATTGGCAACAAGTCGGTAAGAGGACTGGAGATAAAAAGAGAATTTTAGAGAAGCTGGCTTTTAAAATGGTCCTTTTAATCCTGGCTTTGGTCCTTTAAAATTGTACAAAAGGTCCAGTAATATAAAGAGTTTGCTGTTCAAGTTTTACTTCTTTTTAAACGAGCTAATGTAAAAACAATAGTGAGCTGTAAGATTTTCAAATTCAAACCCCTGGTTATTATTACAGCCTGAATAATTTGGGCACCAGATAAAAGTAGGGAATCGATTCAGTCACCAGGTTCTAATCGATGTCAGATTGTAAATATTATTACCCATTATTTAACTACTATTTGATCCGATAATTAATGTTTTATTTTTGCATTGCACAATGAGATCCAACAAAAAGACTACAAGTTAAAACTCTGCAGCATCTGAGACAAACAGAGAAAAACCAAATATGCAAGTTGAACTGGTTTTTAGTCAGCAGTCCGAACTCTCCAGTATCTTTTTGCTAAAAATTCTTCCTGTTTTGTTACAAATTTTGATTTGCACATCCTACAGTTCTGGAGAAAAAAAACCCCACAAACTAAAACAAAAATTGCATTTCCTATAAAAATCCAATGTGACTGCTCAGCGGTGAATGGCTGCTGAAATATGCTGAAGAAGGTGTAATTAAGTTGTTAAAGCCCAAAGAAGCAGAATGCGAGCTAAGAGCTGAAAGCAGTAAAAGACGAACTAAGAGCTAAAAAGTAGCATAAGAAGACGAAAAATAGAGGAAGTACCATGAAATTTTAAAGAAAACTAAAGAGATCTGAAAGCTTTTCTATGGGGAAATTATTTATAAATGAAGTTACATATTTTGGGAAGTATAAAGGTACAAAAAGTAATAGTCATAGCACCCATCTGTTGAATGAGCTAAACGTTGGATTTATGAATGATTTCATTAGCACAAACTGTGCCGAAGTAGTTTGACTGCAAAAAATGTTTGGAAAAATAAAAATGCCAAAAAAAAACAAAACAGGAAAACAGAAATGTGAATTCTGACTCAGTATACATGTAAAAACGAGCCCCAAATCAGTGCTGGGCTTTTTAGAAGAAGTATGTTGGAATTACAAATATCAGATTCTGCTTTTTAACCCGGTTTCCCTGTAAAGCCCCCTCCTTTTAGGTGCATTTGTCCCATGCCTGTGGCTATAAGGGGCAGCTGCCGAAATGGGACAATGTCGCCCAAGGGCGGCTGCGGCGAACCTGCAATGCCATCCAGATGACTGGACGGCGTGCTTGTGTCTCCCGTCTCTGCTGCAGGAGCGACAGAGGCTGGAGACCATCCTGAATCTGTGCGCCGAGTATAACCAGGACGACAGCGCCGCGGAGCTGATGAGGAGCGGGCTGCTGGGCGGCGCCGGAGAGGCGGGAGGGGGCGCGCCTCTGCGGGGAGCGGACGGAGGTCAGAGGGCGAAGGAGAACGAGGAGGAGATGCAGAGGGAGGAGTCCAGCAGCACAGAGAGCACGCACCAAGAGGTGAAACACACGTTTCAAACATACTCTTCTTTATTCAACTTAAAAAAGAGGGTCATTTAAAAAAAAAAAAACCTTATAAATGTGCACTCAGTGTGAAGAGTTGTTCGCTGGGCAGGAGCAGGTCTACCTGGAGGAGGAGAGGAAACAGATCCTGGTCAGGGTCGACGACCTGAAGCACAGAGTCGGTGAACTGGAGCAGCAGCTACAAGAGACCAAACAGGAGGTCAGCCCACAAACACACACAAACACACTCAAACACATCAGGGATGACAAACGAGGCACTTACGCTCGGCCAATCAGAGCTCCACTCACCGCAGTCTGAGCCTTTTCACCTTGAAGCGTTTATTTAGCTTCCCGGCAGCTGACTCCATGTGTGTGTGTGTGTGTGTGTGTAGGTGGAGATGGAGCAGGCCCTGATGCAGGCGGAGAGGCGCGCCGAGCAGGAGCAGGTGGAGGCTGAGAACGAAGTCGTCTCGCAGCTGCAGCTCCGAATCAGCCAGCTGGACAAGACCACCCAGAAGGAGAAGGACAAGGTGAGCGAGAGACGCCAACTGCACGTGAGAATGCTGATCACACACCTGGGGTCGAATACAGGCAGCTCACTCCTTTCTAAATGTGTGGGCTAGATTTACATCATGGATCTTTATGTGAAATAAATATCAGCTCGTTTGCACTTCTCTTTTCTTGTCTTAAATCACAAAGTGCGACTTGTTTTTCCTCTCAGGTTTTTTAAAAAAATGTGGCTGAAATCGTGTTTATGAGAACTTTCAGTTCGGCCACAACTACCAAGCGCCGATTTAGAAAAGCAAGAAATCTCCTTTTTTAACCTTTAATCTGTCTGTAACTACCAACCTAACCTCTCCCTCCTACAATAACCTTTTTAATTGCTATAACTCACAGCTTTAGAGCCTGACTGCATGGACTTTTTAGTTGTCCTTGATCTTTTTTTTTTTTTTTCCTTCCCTGGCGTGACGATTTGGGTTTGAATGTTGGCACGATTGTGTGTGTGTGTGTGTGTGTGTGTGCGCGCGTGTCTGCGTGTGTGTGTGTGTTTCTGTGTGTTTTTAGGGGAGAGCTAATGTGTCGGCTGAGCGGAAGGCCCTGGAAAAGCAGAGGAATGAGTACAATGAGCTGAAGAGGCAGTTTGATAAGTGCCCCTTGTCTCTAAGGGAACAGTTACAGGAGCAGCTCAGCAGGGTCAGTGGTCAGTGACTTCTATCATCCTGAACACCACAGAGCTGAATGATCTGCACAGACGTAACACTGACTCCGCTTTGGATTGCTCTGAGTGGCTCTTAAACCTTCCTATTGCACATTTTCTGCTGCTGCTGCTCTCACAAATACGGACGGCTTATTATTATATCATTCTTTTAGCTCCAGTCTTCCTCATTATGGATGCTTGCTGATGTTTGCAGATTTTGGTAACAATTAATACTGTTATTAACATCTTTGCTCTAAGACTTTGCATGTTTTTTTTTTTACTGGCAAGGTTTCCAAACATCTACACCCTGTTTCTGTTCTGCCCCAACATCACAAGATTCATTGGTTTCAAACCCACAGAAATGTTTTATCTATGTGTTCTTTTCTTATAGTTTCCTTTGTAGTCAACAAATGCATCATAAACATATTGAAAAGACAAAAAAAAGCAACACTACATTTATTTTCTTACATCTCAGCTGTCTGTCTGTTACAGTCTCATGCCACTGTGTAAATGTAGAAAATTAAAGGCCGAGCATTCCTGAAGGAATGAATATCACCTGCAGAAATTTAGACAAAGATCATCTTATCTTGTGAAACTTATCATGTTGTTAGAGGTGAAACCATGAAAATAAATTCATGCGCAGTCTCAGGCGATATGGCGTGACCTGTTAGCTTTCAGAGTCCGTGTTGTGAATGACTCTCAGTACTACCACACCACACCCCAGCTGAATGTTTGTAAAAGTGACCAACAAAACCACCTTGACGGGATCCCATATCTGTGGAAACCATTAAACATTTTTTTTGCAATTTGTTTGCAGTTGCGGATAGTTGCAGTTTTGAAAAGAGCAAAAACTAATTGTAAAACAGCTGGGATCTGTAGGTTTTAGCAAATGTCGCTGAAAAACGAACAAACGGACAACATTAGAAACTGTTCACTTGCTTGTAAGAATTTGTGGATGCAACATGTTGCATGAGGTTGACACAAAATATCCGTGGTTTGCTGTCTGTTCATTTTTCCGGTTTTAATTCCAAGTTTAATACACAGTTAACTGGAAACATGTTTTGGCACCCTCAGTATGTAATGAGCTCCTTGAAGGAGTTTTCGAATCTTTTGCGATATATCATTTGACATTTATCTCGTTTCCTGTCAATCAACAGCTCACTGAGGTGTGCAAGCTGTTTCTTTATTGAAGATTTATGTATATATTCATACATGTGCAGGTATTTGGCTTAAAAATGATAATTTATTAACTGAATCCATTATTGGATAATTAGAATTCAATATTTAGACTACGTTATTCTTCCTATTATTAGGTATATTTTACAAAGACAATGTGTAGCTGTCAAATGAAACAACTTTGTGTCACAATCAGGATTTCTTTTTTTTAGATCTTCAAAATAAAACAGCTGAATCAACATCCTCTGAGACGTTGTATGGGTTGTATGAATTTTTGGACTCCTAGGTGGCTTGTTAATTCTTGCTTTTTATTAATATATATATATATATATATATATATATATAGAGAGAGAGAGAGAGAGAGAGAGAGAGATCAGTTTAGGATTTAACTTGCCAAACGGTTTTATAATCCTGTTTGATTTTTGAGTCCCTTGAACAAATGTCTGCATGTGAACAGACGGCTGAAGCCCTGGAGTCTGGGACCAAACAGTTTGAGGAGCTGGAGTTCTGTCAGCTGGAGGAGGAGAGCAGTTTGGAGGAGAAGAAGGAGGCTCGGTGCCTGCAGCTTCTCCAACAACGAGCCGAGTATCACTGCAGCGTGGCCAAGAGGAAGGTGGGAGCGCGCGCCGTCTGTGTGTGTGTGGCAGCGTCTGAGCGTATTTATGTGAGTTTCTGTTTGCACAACACCAAGAACCATCTCGAATTCACAGGAGAAGATGGCTGCTCTGGACGCTCAGGTGAAGCAGCTGGGGATACAGGCGTCTCAAGACTGTGAGAAAATGGAAAAGGACAAGATGGCGACTCTGCAGCTGTTACACAAGGTGGGGCTTTCTGTGTTCCTCAGTGTACGATGTTTAAACACACTCACGGTCATGGCGTTGTGATATGATATAAAACAATCCGGCTGTGTGTGTGAGACACAAAGGCAGCTTTTACCAGTCGGGTAACACCTGTCCATCCATCCCGGTTCCACCTCTCAGGAGCAGGACAGGCTGTGCGTCCTGGAGAAGAGGTACCACACTCTGACAGGAGGGAGAAACTTCCCAAAGTCCACCAGCAGCATGAAAGAGGTGAGCAGGTCCACGTGAGGCATCGCATCCCATCCTCCTGTGGTGTGTTTAAGCTGGAGAAGAATTACTGCAAAAAGTAGACTCTGTTTTTTTATTTGGGTGAACTTTTTGGACAGGAGTTGCTTCACATCAGCGAACCTGACCTTGTTTATGTGGATGGTCCTCCTCATAGCCCCTGTCCCTCCTCTGCCTCCTTCTCCTCCTCTCACATCCCCTCCCCTGAACTCTGTCCTGTCAGGCTGCAAGAGGTAAATCTAAACAGAATCCAGTTTGAAAGAGAAAAATTAAAAATCCCAAAAGAAGCCGGTGCTTTTGTTAAACAGGGCATGCTTGTGTGTTAGCTCATATTAGCGTCCAGCAGGAAGCTTGCAGAGTGTGTGTCAGAAGGTCAAGTTTAAGGCTTTTGTTTGGTTTAAATCTTGAATAAAATGGACTTTTAAGATCGAGTCACAGCAGTCAGTATTAATTTTAAACGTATGTAGAGGCCAACCAAGTAGCAGATCCTCATTTTTTTCTTTGTGAAAACTTCCGGCTGACTTTAAGCTTGAGACATTCTTCTTGTTGTGGCCTTGGCTGTTGCTGCAGGAGTACCTCAGGCTGTCTGATGTCTATAGGATGTATGGAAACGCTTCTCTGCAGCCTCACGCCTCCTCTCCTGCCGCTCTCCGCTGCCTCTCCCTCACTGTATCACCAGCTCTGCCATGTAAGGTAGACGGCTTTCCTGCCCTTTGCAACGAACTGCTGATTAACTACATCTGCAGAACCTTTTCTTTTCTTTTCTTTTCTTTCCAACCTCTGCTCTCTCCCTGCTCTGTATCTGTGTGAAGGAGTACATCACGGTCAGTCAGTTAAGCCAGATCTTTGGGATGCAGAGGGATAACCCCTCCTCTTCCTCCTCCACTCCGTCATTCCGTCTTGCCTCGTCTGAGTCCACCTTCTCGTGCCACTCGGCTGCGTGTGGCCCTGCCTCTTTCCTTTCTGCACAGGTTTGTCCTTCCTAGAAGCACTGAACTGCACCATCCACTGAACATCTCCGAGCTTTGCTGTAGCTTGACATGAATTAAAAACTCTGCCACGTGTTTGTCTTTCCTGCCTGTTTTAAGCTCTATTGTTCACGGGTTTTTTTTTCTTCCTTGGCTGGATGCTTTTGATCACCTCAGAGCCAGCCTGAGCTCAGCAGGAATGTAATGCCTCCCATTAATCTTGAGCGCTGGTACCAGGACATCATGGCTGCTGGAGACCCTCAGTCATGTCCTCCACCGCTGCCTGCAAAGTCTTTTTCCACACGCAGACACGGGCAGGTAAACTCACTTCTGCTTTCTCTGTAATGTCTTGACGAAGAGCACTAACACCAAGCCAGACAAAGACCTAACACATTCCTACGAGGAAATCTTCTCGTTATATGTTAGCAATGTGTAGCTATGGACCTAAGACGCCTTCTAGTGGACAAAATGTCTGGGTAGTTTATGCTGTCCACCATTTGAAGGTACATTTAGACTTCCACATGCTCGGCTGAAAGTGTGACAGGCCAAAGAACACAAGTCCACTGTGAAACCCAGGAAGTAAATAATCTAAAAAACAGGAGATTGTTCCTTATTGTCTTCTCCTCTCAGATGCTGAAGTCCAAATCAGATGGCGAGGTTGGCCAGGGAACATCAAGCGCGCAGGTCTTCAGCGCCGCCATCCTGTCGCACTCCAGCAGTGTGACGCATGAGAGAAATGGGCCCTCCACGGTCAGTTTTACGCTTCAAAATCACCAGCGCGCTGTGACAGCGGCTCGCGCCGTGACGTTTTTGTGTTTTTCTTGGGGTTTATAGATTATGCCGAGAGAGAAAATCCCATTAGACATGGACTTCAGGAAACAAGTGGCTCTGCAGTGCAAAGGTACTCAAGCCCCTCAGTCTGCTCACATCCACGCGTCGCTGTAGAGCCTTAACAGGAATCCCCCATATAACTTTATACGGGAGCGGTATAAATTGATCAGCCAGAACATTAAAACCACCTGCTTATTGTTTGTGACGGTCTGCTGTAAAAGCTCTGACTTGTCAAAGCATAAAAATGGGAGCTCTTATTGTGTCTGACAAAAGGAACCTGGCAGGTTTGTGAGTTTGAACCTCGTTCATTGGAAATCTGAGCTCAGGACTAAAGTCTTGGGTGCTTTGCTGCATTTTGAGCAGTTTTAGTTCAGCATGACGGCCGGGAGGAGGCAGGGGACTCCTGATTAATTCACTTGCCAGAGTAAGAAGGGTGGTGCTTGGTTTGTATCAATATTCACATGATGATAGTGTCAATGAAAATTATCATAGAAATGCTGGTTTTAAAAAGAGTAAAACTAAGTGGGGCTGCATTGTAAAGGACACTGTGGAGCTATTTTCCTACAGAACTTCCTGGCCCCCTTAAAATATGGATTTTTTTCACCAGTCTCGATTGATTATGCCAAATATTAGGCAGTTATGAGTATAATGATGAAATGAAATGACTAGTATCGTCCTCCTTGCCTGTCAGAGGTTTTCCTGTTGTGGCTGATCAGTGTACAGTATCATCAGGTCATTGCTATCTACTGATAGCAATGACCTGCCTCCATCAGCAGAGGGTGGTGTAAGTCTGCAATGTGAACCCTCTGTTTGCACAGATCCGTCCCTGACAGTTCATCACTCCATCCTGCATCATCAGTCGCCACCAGGTGGCAACCAGGCATATGACACCCTGAGCCTGGAGAGCTCAGACAGCTTGGAGACCAGCGTCTCCACCGGCAACTCCGTCTGTACCCCAGAAAGGTGAGAGGCTGGAAAAGGGAGCAGTCGGCTCTGTTTCCATGGGAACACCCAAATCTGCCCCCTCACTCAGAAGAAAGGTCACCGCGCTTTGTTCCTGTGACAACATGTTTTGTGACACGTGACTACACTGGCTGTTGCCATGCCAACCCACTCAACTTTTGAAGTTCACATTATCGGGGCGTTAATGGGGAACCGGCGCGTCTCTCTCGCTCTCTCTCGCTCTCTCTCGCTCTCTCTCTCCCGCTCCCCCGCTGCTTTCCGGTGTTTGGTTTCCAGGCATGTTTGTTTACCTTTTTTTTTTTTTTTTTTCATCCCGAGCCTTGTCATAGCCGTGTAATCGATGCAACTTCCCCTTTGTGTGTTGTAGCGCCTGTGGCTTAGAGGCCCACAGGATAGAGGAGATGGAGAAGATGCTGAAGGAGGCGCAGCAGGAGAAAGCCCGACTGATTGAGAACAGAGTAAGTTTACAAGTTTACCTGCTGACTGTAAGTCAGCGATCTCCTGTCGAGTGTCGGGGATGTTTACAGCGCTGACTTGTCCACAATTTAATCAAAAATAATAAAACATTTTTTGAAAATTTTCTCACTTTTGTGCCATGCTCGACACTAAACTAAACCTTTACAGTTTATGGAGCCGTTTCAGTTGATTTACTTATTAGGAGAGCTCCCAGACACGGTTAAACTCGCAGCAAGAAGGAGCATAAAAAGCCCAAAATGATGTGTTTTAATGATACTTAGCATTACATATCACTTAGTGATGACGACCAGCGTGAGACCTGCTGAATCAGAAAGGCTTCAAACTTTGCCTCCAAAAGGATTAAATGATAAATGACTTTGTACCAATGTTTGATTTTTAAATTAGCTTTCCTTTACTTTTTTTTTTCTTTTTATATACAAACAACATATGTGCTTAACATCAAGCACATTTATCTGTTTAAGTAGTCAAAACTTTCTAATTGTTTTCGCACTTTGTACATGATGTTAGTAATATTATGAGAAACCCTAAATGTTTTTGGTATTAAAAAGGTGGATTATTTATAGTTTTGGTGTAGGTTAAACTCTTGACACAGTTATCATTAAAAGGGGTTATTTCTGTTGTTTAGATGTATTCTTTTACAAATATTCCTTTGCATTTCTGTTTGAATACAGTGAATAATATAGATGTTGAGTTTGGGTTTTTGTGCCACTTCCTACTTCAAATGGGTTCTGATTGCCTGATGAAGATTTTGTGGCTGAAAATGTTGGGATGAATTCTTCCTGCAGGTTTGACGATGTGCAGGAATTTCGTCCTGTTTATCTGTGTGCACCGATACTTTTAGAATTTGTTATATTATATATATAATATATAATTTTTTCTCATTACTAGTAAGCATAAACAGTACTGTAAATATAAATGTGACATTCACATTTGCGCCAGGAAAACTTTCTCTGAACAAATTGGATTTAAAATTCAGCTCCACAAAATTTGCAGCCCATAAATAATAACAAAGTCCCCGTCTAAAACGATTTATTGCAATAACTTTGATTTGCGTTTAAATTAAATTAGTGATTTTTTTTTCTCCCCCCATAAGATTCGTGAAAACAATAAAAACTTAAATCAGTAAGCATTTCATTTCCACCGAGAGCAGAGCAGGTGGAACTTTGAGTTAAACTATGTGAGACGTCAAAGTGAACAGCGAGCTTCAGATATGGTGAAATGAAGCCGTGAAACATTTTGTTTATCTTTGTATTCGCTTTCTTTATGTTGAAATAAAGCAGACCTGTGAGTAAGTGTCTGAAAGCTGCAAAGGATCATTTTACATCAGCAAAGCTTCCCCTTTCCGCACACAGACTAAAAGGCATAGATTTGACAAAACCCTGGATTGGGACTCCAATTCTCCTGTGCTCCTTCTGACATTCACCTGCTTTGTTTTGCAATATTTGCCTTCCATTAACATATTTTCCCCGTCTCCCCCTTCCCTTATTATTTCTTCTCCGCGTCTGCTCTTCGCTCTCTTGTCCCGACGCTCCCAGGAGAGGGAGGTGCAGGCTCGGCGGCAGATGCTGGAGGAGGAGCGGCGGAGGCGGGAGGAGGCCGAGAGGAGGCTTCAGGACGAGGCGGCCCACAGGCGGCGGCTGGTGGAGGAGGAGGTGAAGATGAGAGAGAAGCACTTCTCTCAGGTCAGTGGAGCAGCGGGAGGAGACGGGAGGAGGCGGGAGGNNNGGGGGGGGGGAGACACTAAAGTGAGGCTGGGCGTAAAAAAAAAGAAGATCAAAGATCGTCAAAGAGAAGGAGAGAGAGTGAAGGGGAATCAGAAAGAAACCAGAGGAGCAGGAGCAAAAAAAACAAGACATCCATTGTGTTTTTGATAAGTTTTAAGTCTGGCTGAATGTGTTCACTAGTGCCATTGTGTACAAATAAGGAATTCACTCATGCCAGCTTTGTTTTGTTTTTTTTACATTTGCAACTTTATAGGAAGTCAAACCTAAAGTTGCAACTTTTTCTTTTCTGAAATAAACGACTAATCAAAGTTTAACCAAGAGCCCTAAAGTAATCATCACACAACTCAACGTTTTTTTCCCAGAGACTTGGTTACAGGAATCCAATCAGGCTCAGTAAGCGTTCAAGGCTTTCTTTTCTTTAGCAGTGAGGACATGTTTAGTGCCTGGTTAACATGCGACACTAATCCGGTCAATGCAAACACTAAAAAACCTGTTTTCAGAGTTCAAATATATATATATTTTTAAAAATACATAATCACAAGGACCAAGCGGAGATGGTCCAAGGGCCACCTTTGGCCCTCCAGCCATGCTTTGCTCATGCGGGCACTACTGGCACGTGCTGCACCGAATGGTACACAGAGATTGTTGGCAACTACTGAACTCTGAACCCATAAAAGAGCTTCAGGTATCATTAGTGGAGGACTTTAATGGTCTGATAGAATCAGGATCGCAAAAACTGTCCAGCTGATTTGAACTAAACTGGATTTTGATTGTTTAAATAAGGACGTGCCTTTTCCGAGACCAAAAAATAATAATAAAACGTGTAACATGCAGTTAGCAGAATGAGGGAAAACAAGGCAAGCATCAGTGGTTTTAATCAACCAATTAGGCTGAAAAAAGGCTGAGAATGAAGCTGTAATCCAGAAAAAAAAGACTCATTTGAGATTTAAATCCCTTGATTTGACTTGACTGAATAGGAGATAATTATATTATTTTATTCATCTGTATTTTTCCCTTATAATTCCACTGGAGCTGGAGATTATCCCATCTGAAATTAAGAAAACCCCGTGGTAAAGCCTGAGCAAACCAACACAGGAAAAAAAAGAACAGGTTGAACCTGCAGCCAACAGAATCACCAATTAACTCCCTACGATAATCCCAACACCACCAAGCTGCTCTGTTTGAATTCAGAAACTAACAAACCTCAAATTTTTAAAAAGTACAAGATTTCCTTCGAAGACTGGTCAAAGAAATGGTTTCCTCCACGTCCCAATTTCGTCAAGCAGCATCCAGATAATATCGATGAATACTTTCCCCCGCAGGCCCGCCCAATGACGCGCTATCTGCCCAACCGTAAGGAGGAGTTTGACCTGCGAGCTCACGTGGAGTCGTGTGGCCACAGCATAGACACCTGCCCCTTCGTCATCCTCACGGAGAAAATGTGCAAAGGCCACCTGGTGAAGATGGGCGGGAAAATCAAATCCTGGAAGAAACGCTGGTTCGTTTTCGACCGTCTCAAGAGGAACTTCTGCTACTACATCGGTGAGGAGCGCAAATTTAAAAAAGTGTTTGTTTGTTTTAGTGCATATATGGACTTTAGTTTGGACCTTATATTGGAAACAAAAATCTGAGAGATACTGAGAGGTCATTCATATGCAAACCTACGATATGTGCAAAATTTGGTTATTCAGAGATAATAACCCAAAACATAAAGTATCTGCCGTTTTGTTTTTTAATTGTATAAACTACAGAGAACTGGGGAAGGTTTTTTATTTTCTGAGCTGGTTCAGTGACCTTTAAAGTGAACAAATCCTGTAATCTGCTGCCGTGTTTTCAAACTGAAGTTCGGACAATCAGCTCATGATTTGTTGCTCAGAAATGAAGCGACTCAAATTAAAACGGTGGAGAGCAGCGAGGCTTTCGTCCGGGTCGTGGGAGACACTGGGCCACATCTTTTCCCTTGTGGAGATCCTCAGGAGGTCGTGAGAGTTTGGTTCTCTAGTCCACGGGTGTCTTCTGTAGGATCTGTAGGCTGACAACCGTGTTCCTCGAGGCACTCTGTAGGGGGGTTGGACTCCGCTGGTGCTGCCATTCTGTTTGTGGGCAGGATCTCGAGGCGCAGCCGTCCAGAACAGGGAGTCAGGTTCTGTTTTTTGTAGATGATGCGGTTCTGTTGGTGCATTCGGACCATAACCTCCAGGCTGCGCTGGGACAAGCAGCTGAGTCCTGCTCAGATCTGGAACTCATCTGCATTAATGAGGGCTTCGGTCCAGACTGTCACCATGAAGCCAAAAAGCCAAAGCTCTTGATTTACTTGTCTGTCTGCGATGGAACTCTCACCTGTGGTCGTGAGGTACGAGTGACTGAAAGAGCGAGGTCCGAGGTCCGAGACTGAAACGGAGCTCCCTCTGTCGGGTGGCTGGGCTCAGCCTCGGAGATGAGGTGAGCAGATCTGTCAGGTGACATGGGACACATCCGAGACGGGGATTGTACTGCACATCCTCTGTGACTTGGAGAATGTCGCTGGGGAGACATGTTCCCTCCTGGGCCTTCTGCCTCCACAACCCGACAACAGATAAGAAGCAGAAAATGAAACGTAGGAAGGAAAATTAAAATGTTGGCACATACTGTGAAAACGCAAAACCCGATAAAAAGATCCAGCGAACTGAGGGCCCATTAAAATGTGCTGCTGAAGCTTAAACAAAGAGCAAGAAAAAAGTGACACCTCCAGACTGTTCCTTATTAAGAAGCTGACCAGTTTCAGCTTTAAATGAACAACAAACACATCTGGTGTTTGAAATGAGTCCTGCTCTGGGTGCTCTGAATCAACAGGTCTTCGCAGCAGAAACGAGTTGCATTAAATGTACAATTTTAGTGATTCTCTATGAAGGGTCCTGTTGGGTTTTGTTTTGGCATTTCCAGTGTGAGCTTCTGGTCTCGTTTACACGAACCAGCGAGTTGTGCAGGATTCGTCCCGCACACCGGGCCCTCACCCGATGTATTCAGCTCATCCAACAACATCGCTGACGTTAATTAAACCGTCAGCGGCGTTCTGATCCGTGCTCCTTTGTGTTAAAACTTTTTAGTCAGTGCGTTTAACTCCGTCCCGCACCGAATCCGAGACGAGAGCCGTTTCCTCAATAATTCACGCGCCTGTTTTGAAGCATTATTTTGCAATCAAAGTTCAAAACAGAACCCAAGTATGTTTTCATTACTGACACTCCTTTTTTTTTTTTTTTCTCCTCTCTCCATTCACTTGCCTAGCCCTTTTCACCCCCTCACTCCTGACGAAGATGATGGTGATGACGGTGATGAAATAAGATGCAATAGTTTCTCTAGATGTGTTTTTCTTGGGGAGGAGGCTAGCTCCTGGCTTGTTCGTGACTAATGAAACGAAACTCACATTTTCAAAAACATTTATCTCATTACTAAGCAGATTTGACTTATGGAAAAGTAAGAAATGAAAGAAAAAAAGTGGAATGAATTTCAAAAGATTGCCTTTTAATTGTTAGTCGATGTTTGTTTCTCTGTTGGGCGCTCGGCTCGACAGGAAGACTAAAAGAAAAAGACCAGTGTTTATTTGAACAAGCCCGGCATCCAGAAACTCTTAAAGCCCAAATTTATTTGAAGGCATGTCAGAACTACGGCTTTACTTTGAAACGCCTTCAGTTTGGCCCCGAACTACTCAAAAAAAATATATAAATCCATCAGCTCAGCGATGTTCTTTGTCAGGTGCTGAGCGTCTGAAGAGACTCTGAAAAAGAGAGAACAACAGAGACCGGACAGAAGGTCTGACCTGCTTTGAGCCAAGTTTTAAACCCCCCCCAAAAAAAAGATCAAAAGTGATATCCAAAAGTCGGCTTTCTTTTTTACCATTTACACAAATTTACATCCATGCCGGCAGCAAAACGGCTACAAGAGAGGAGAGGGGAAAGAAAAAAAAACTAAAAGGCAGACAATCGAGAAGAGAAGAAAACAAGTCAGATTCAAAGGATGGTGAAGACTTCAGGCATCGCTTGAAATAGACTCGCACTTTTAATTAACTTTTACTCTGATACGCTTCGGCTCGTACCTATTCAGGGGTGATGCGTTTCTGGGAAAAATAGTTTTTATTCTCTTGTTATGTGCCTGGCCTCTTCATCTAAATGTACTTTGGTATTCCTCCTTTCACCGACTCAGAATAAGGAGGGAAAAAAGTAGTAACGTGATATAAACATGATATAAAAGCTTTTGAGAGTCCAAATTGTACATATTTAATTTATTATTAATAAAAACAAAACAAAAAAAGAACTAATGATAGACATTAAGGCAGATTTTTAAAAGTTCATAATAAAACCAAACCACGTTTTCATACAAGCACAACATGCAGGAAAAAAGCCGAATAAAACAACCATAAAAGCAACAAATGATCAAAAATTGATGACTTTTGATTTATATTTTGCTTGAACGTTCTCGACTATTTCATCCATCTTGAATTCACAGCGTCTTGCCTTTCGCTTTTAATGTTTATGTGCCCCCATTTAAGGGAGCGTATAACAAGAAGAAAAATAGAACAAAAAAATAAATGGTGCGGCCAAATGTTTTTAAAAATGCCCCGATTATATGGGGTTTGTGTTTCTGTTGTTCCTCGTTGTTCGGTGAGACAGAACTGTTTCGCCGTCACTCGGCTGTGAAGTCTGATATCCCTCCCATCATCCCGGGCTTGATCCTCCTGTTCGGTGTCTGGGCTGGCAGGCGCTCTTGCATCAGTGCTACAAGATGTAATGTAATGTGTCTTAATATATTTATTTATTTATTTTCCCCTCTTTTTTTTTTTTCTTCTTCCTCTCAGACAAGCATGAGACCAAGCTGAAAGGGCTCATTTACTTTCAGGCCATCGAGGAGGTTTATTATGATCACCTACGCAGCGCCGCCAAGGTAAACGCTCCTTTTTCCATAAACTGCAAAACCTCAACTTCGCTGACAGTTTCTGAAATATTTAATGTGAATTATCAGTTTTTGTAAATGTAACAGTTAGTTTAGTGGAAGGAGCAAAAATCAGATATGTTAGTGTTAATTCAAAAGAACTTTAGGTTGAAGTATTGATTCACGTGAGCACAACTAAAATTAACTTTAAGTATCTATCTATCTATCTATCTATCTATCTATCTATCTATCTATCTATCTATCTATCTATCTATCTATCTATCTATCTATCTATCTATCTATCTATACTGTTTGTGTTTGAGTTAAAAAAGTCTAAATGTAACACTTTACCTCGGCTGTATTGAAGCTATATTAAATCTTGGCTTACTGTTTTTCAAAATAAGATGCAACAGGTGCAACATTTAGCTGTTTTTTTTTTTTTTTGGTCAAATCAAAAAAAATCAAATAAAAAGTCTGGTTTTCTTCTGCGACCCAGAGCCCCAATCCGTCGCTGACCTTCTGTGTGAAAACCCACGACCGACTTTACTTCATGGTGGCTCCGTCCCCCGAGGCCATGAGGATCTGGATGGATGTCATAGTAACGGGAGCAGAGGGCTACACGCAGTTCATGAGCTGAGAGACCACCGGCGGCGAAGGGCGGGACAGATTTGGACGACGGCGGAGACGGAGCGAGGGATCAGATGGTTTGCAACCTGATCTTGCTTTTCGAAGCTGAAATCCCACGGCCTGGAGGCGCTCAGCGGAGATGATTACTCTCATGAGAAGCCTGACGCCTTCCTGTGAGCGAGGGCTAAATGGTGACCGAGGTGCATTTTAGGGACGAGTTTAAAACAAAAATTATATATATATATATATATATATATATATATATATATATGGAGCAGTTTCTCAGCAGATGCAAGAAGGAAGCGCTGAACCAGAAAGCAATGTTCTCTTACCAAAATGTTCGAACCGCTCCAGTAAGCTTTTTGAGAATTCAGGTGGAACAAATTACAAGGTTTCTTAATTTTTATTTTTAATTTTTTAAACTGTTTACAACTTTAAACCTGATATATGCATGCGGTGTTATCACGCTAACCTGTTTTGATACGTTTCTACTTTTTTTTTGTTTTGTTTTCCTCTCCCGAGTTTTGGAGCTTTTTCAGACGCAAACCAAACTCTGGTGATTATTTCTGAACACTAAACCTACTATTTTAAAACCATATCAGAGGCCTCGTGTGTACACGTGCTGACTTTAACGTTTCTTTGTGCCAAATGTCAGTGAATGACTTTTACAATATTGTTGTTAATATGTATATTTATATGTTTGTTCCAGGAACTTTTCGTACATAACTGAGCAATAAATTGTATTTACTTTACGTAAAAATTTCAATAAAAACATTAATTATAACGCTGTATTGATACTCTAAAGAACACTGTTAAATAAATAAAAGACAGAAGATGTGTGTTTTGTCTTGTTGACCCATTTGCTGACGACATGTAGGTTAAACTGAAGATGTTCTGCAAACCTTTTCTTTGCTTTCTTAATTAGCGCTCCTCGGGAACAACTCATTAGTCGTTCTTTCCGTTGGTTCGTTAGCTCCGACTGTGTCACCGAAGCTGGAGCAGGGGTGCCACGGATGAAACCGCATGTTTGTGTTTCCGGGGCCGGCCTGATTAATCACAGGCTCGTCTGCGAGAGGTGAGCCACGTAAGAGGAAACCGTGAAATTACACGCAACATGCATGATTCAACAGGGAGAAATGGGGAAAAGCACACTTGCGCACGTCTCACCAAAGTAGTTCTTATCTCTTCGTGGGTCTTCGCCCGTGCCCTTGTTTCAAATCGCGGCTCGGCGGTGATGTGTTTGGGAGGTAGGACTTATTTACTCACCTGCAGTAATCAGAGCAGATATGCAGATAATAAAAAAAATAAATAAATGAATAAAAAAAGCACACACTGCTCCTGACTGCTACTGATTAGATTCAGCAATTGAAATGTTAATCCCTAATTCCCTGGCTGAGGTGAAAACATGATGTGTAATATTTATGAAAACGAGCATCCCTCCCCTCCCTGTGTTTCTGTGCAGGTAGGGGCTTCAAACGTCCGTGGCCTTACGCGCACCGTTCACATATGTCTCTGACCTTGGGAGTGATTCCCCCCCCTCTGAGCCTCCGGTGCGTTCAGCAGCATAATAAACGGCTCTTTAAGAGGCCAATGTGAGCTCATTATGGTGGCGACGAGCCTGAGTGACACCTGGCCTTATTGGTGGTGAAATATTAACGAGCCAGGGGTGATCCCCCCCCCATCATCAACACCGACCGTCCCGGCTGCCTTCGTCGCACGTGAGGCGGACTGCGAATTAGCAACGGTCTCACGTGAGTTTGTCGGCACTAATGGGAGACATTAGGCTTGTCTAAACACAGCTTGAACAAGAAAGAAAATAAAAAAATTCTGATGAAATGGAGACGTCTCTCAGCTCGGAGAGCGCACATGTCAAAAAGTCTCCCGCGTTTGGGCGCGAAAGGCGTTTGCCGTTCGTAAGTTTTCACATCCCCCGTGCGAGTTCAGATTCATTTAGGAGATTAAAGAAGAAAAATCTGTTGCCCAACCCCAAACATGCTCCCCCTCTCCAAGCACACACACACACATAGAGATATCACAGATAAAAGCGTCTTTCATTAAACGCATCTGAAGCGGCGGCGCCAGCTTTGAACAAATCAAACTCATTTTCTTTGAAGGGAACGCAAACTGACACTAATTCGCAACAAGGAGCACAACATCCAAACTCATTAAATTTCAATATTCTCAGCCTCTGTGGCAAGCACAACAATACTGAGTGCGAAACTATCCGAGGGGGGGAGACAAACACCGGCATGAGAGGACAAGCTGAGTGTACATGAGCTCAACACGCTGAGGGAGAGTCGGACCTCTCTGTGAGTTACCTGCAACTTTCAGCTTATCTTCTGCTGATTGTTAAAGTACTTTATTAACTCGTCAGCTGCCTCCTACGCCCTCCACCTCTTTGTGCACAATCTACCAGGCCCTCAGTATCAATATTTCTTTCCCCCCCATCAGTCAAATGTTCCTTTTTCCCGCCGAAATTGCTGCGTAAAAATATCTTACACTTGAATAAAAGGTGAAATCAGATGATGAATGTCACATTAACGTGAACCCAGCTTGTTGATCTTTTTTTTTTTTTTTTTACATTTAGAATAAAGAAATGTCAAGCCACAAACCCCAAAGGGGCTGAGCAGCAGCTTACCGAAGGGATGAAGCAGGGTTCTGTGGAAAGGTGCAGCTTCGGGTCGCCTCGGACAAGAATATCCTCTTATTTCTGAAAAAAAGAAAAATAAAATGGCTGTGTAATGTGAATCTGAAAGCAGTGCAAAGGTTTAAATAATTGTGTTTGAATGAATCGCCTTAAAACTTTGACAAACAGGGCTGTTTTAAAATAAAAAAGCAATTAATACTTTGTCATTAATCATCTTTAAACAACTCCATTCTTCATAGCAGTTCATGCAAACGGTATTTAAACTGCGAGCACACTTCAGCAGAAATATACTCCTGCTGGACGTGTCCCAGGCTACAGCTAGCTGCCGCTGCTGAGAATATATTCTATATGAATAGCTGCAGAATTGTTGGAGGTGCAAATGACTACTGGAATGAATCGCTATGAAATCTTTGGTTGTTATAAAATAGCAGCCATCCTCCGTGGAGCTGAAAAGGTTGGGCACCGCCGGTCTAAACAACAAACAAGTTCTTCAAAAGGCCTAACACAAGGCATTATTATACTGATATTTATTGCTGGAAATAGCTCAAATCAGATGTGCATTATTCACACGATATATATTAGAACAGTACAATTAAATAATAATCTCAGTAACTAATAAGTAATATAGATTGACGGTCAGGTCAATGATTTCTCTAATTCTAGCTCTGATAACTGACAACAGGCGTGTGGCAGACGGGAGCGTTTTTCTTCTGAGACACAGCTCTTTCTCCCGCAAAGCAAATTTGTCCTGCGTTTTCTAAATGACAGAGTCAAAGTTCACAAGTTTTAACAGACAGAAGAACCTGTATTTGGGGCGAACTTCTGTCTGATGAATTCAAAAGGAGGAGGTACGGAACAAACAACGTGGTTTAATCTCTGCAGCATCTTTTATACTCTGGTTTGTTTTCGCTGGTTAAAACACAGCGCCTCGTTTCTACCTTCTGTTAGAAAAGTTGTTTTTTTTACGCTTCCACTACAAGTCCCACCCACACACAGCAGCTCTGGCTAAAACACATCCCTTTGATTGATGTGCGAGGATAAAAAAGGAGCATTCTCAGATGGCCCCTATCTTTGTAAATATAATGATTTTCTGTTTAGTGCTTATGTGACAAATTGCCATGGGAGCCGGCTCGCAGAAAGCATGTTGCCTGATTGAGTATCGGCTGTGTTAAAGTCAGAGGCGACAGACGCTGCGTCTCTGGGGCCTTAAAGGTTCTCGCAGAGCACGATGACACACTCTTGAGTGCTGTAAATAACACAGGGAAACCACCGGGGACCTGTTTACAGTTCAGGTCTTTGCAAGTGTGTCGGGACTTGTGCTTTTCCTGTCTTTATTTTTTCTGTGCCGAAGTTTATTTCGTTGGGATTTCTCTGTACTTCTCTGTGTCTCCCCGCGTTGCCCTTCTGCGTTCCAGGTCCCGTTCCTCAGCTCCTAGCCCCGCCCGCTAACGCCTGTTTCATGTCCTCATCAGGCTCACCTGCAGCCAATTTCCAAGCCCGGTCTTTTTGAGCTTTCCCCTCCCAGCTCGCCACAGTGACGTCAGAGGTGGAACGTTGGAGCGACCGGATCATTCGGAACAATTGCTCCAGGAGAAGATTCGAGCTTGTGGAACGCCAGGAACGCCTCACCGCAGCGACACCTGGTGGCCAAATCGACTCAAGAGTCACAGAGTTCGTCTCACACGCAGCAAAACGCGGTGGGAACACTCAGCAATGAAACGCTTTTTGATTTCCCATCACATGATTGAAATAAACAACTAAACTAAAGAAAGAAATAAACTTAGCATAAAAAATAAAAATAAGATGTTATTAAAGGTCATTGAGACAAATAATGCCAGTTTTTGTCTCTTGTGACCTTTTGTGTTGGTTGATATTATTTTTTGAGTAAAAGGATGTTTCATTTGAATCAGTCTGTATTTGTAGGAGGTAATTTTGTACATTTAGTTGTTTTTTTTTTTTTTGGTTTAGATAAAACAACCTGTTCAACAAAGCTAGGACTGAGACGCTTTCTACCTCCTTCCACAACGACATTTGATCATCTAAAACCACGCTCGATACGAGACAGTCGGCTAAACGAGAAGAGACTCCGCAGATACGCCGCGGGTTAGAAGAGCTCTGAAATATTTCTTTAATGTCGGGACGTGAATCAGCCGCCAATCAGGCAGGGATATGAGAAATAATCCTTCGCATTTAAACTATATACGTACTTTCATTTTGTGTATTTTATTTTTAAACAAGATCACCGTGTTTTCCTTTGCGTTTCGCTGGATTTCAATCCAAGATTTCGACGTTCGGTGACATAATGGGACTGTGGGATGAACAGTCACGTGACAGATTGTGGAACAGTGTTTTGGAACGAATATTATGTTTCGATTTTGCCATCGCTTGTCCATCATCACTCTCCCGTTGTTGTGCTTCATGCCATGTCTGGTTCGATGGTGCGGCTCCTTCTGGGTTTCTTTGCTTTCTTTAGTAAAGTTTTCTGTTTCTTCCACCTCCTTGTGTTGTAGTCTACATTACTGGGGCAAACTGTCAAAGCGAGGTTCTGCGAAAAGGTTGCGAACAACTAATATCTTGTTTGCTCTTTGATTGACCTCAGTTTGGAGAAAAGAAGTTTAATTCTTAGTTAAAAGCCTGTCCCAGCAGGACCAAAAGTACCAAAGTGGACCTCTGCTGTTTTAAAACCATAAGTGATGTGCAAACGTTGGGTTCCTAATTCTGTTTCCCAGGTTTTTCTGTAAACTTTTGCCAATTAAAACCTTTTTGCGTAAACACTGTACTTAATGTAATTTACCTGTCTCTGTTTAGTGTCATGAGCATCACTTTATCAGCCCCAGCTTATAAAGTTCCTCATTTAAGAGTCAGAGTTCAAACCAATAAAACGAGACATCCCAGATAACTCGACGAGTGCTGCAGCTTTTTACATCAAACACGCCTAACTCGCCGTAAAGTCCTTGAGGAATAGCGAGTAAACATAAACCTGCGAGTGACTCGTTCCATCCTGTCACGGCTGAATGCCAAATGAAGTTGAGTTTTAACATTCACGGAGGTAAATTTCATTAACGCTCGCCACCTTTCGCAGAATTGATTACCTGTTTTCATGCCAAACAGACAAACATGTAAGCAATCAGCGGGCTGAACACAAGCAGAAACATCCACAAATCCCCTCTGAGCGGCTTCCTTTCACAAGTGCTAACGGAACTACATGTTTTCTTCATATGTTCAAAGAGGGGCAAAAGTTGAGGACAATAAATTCTGAGAGAGATGATGATGAAATGATGGTGTAACCTTTACTAACGCGCCATACTTGCACTTGGCATGCAGCGTCGACTTTTCTAACTTTTCAACTCATGTACAACATTCAATTAATCTGGCTATCATCTCACATTACCCTAAAAAGTACAGCAAATATCTCAAAGAGACACGAGGACCGGTTTGATTCAGGGCTGTTTTCACTGGCTAAATTGGCTTGTTAACTGTGGTTTTGCTGTTTCGACAACTTGTACGCTATCTCGTTATTGCTCTGAGATGCTGAGCCCGCCAGATTATCTGAAGCCAGCAGCAGGCATAAAGGGCTTTTTTTTTTTGGCGTAAAGAACCCACCTCTTTTTGAATAACGCCACAATAAATTGCTCCTGATGGAGGAGACAACAGGGAAAGGCAGCCATCTCACCACGAGCAGCACCTTGGATTTCTCTGGTGACGCACAAACAGGAAGCCCTCAGTGGGCCAATTAATACAGACAGGGAGAGCAGTCAGCGATTTCCTGTGAGACCTGCCAACTTCACCAGCTACTACTATCTCAATCTGGTTTCCATTACGACCACATTTATCTAGATTGCATCAGGCAGCCTTTTCTACAAATCTCCCAAAGTGTTTCTTATAGAACACGTTGGGCGTTTTGCTGAACAGTTTCCCAACGAAAAGAAGCGTCCCTTTAAACACTTTCAGACAAAACAGATTAGCGCGTTTACTCAAGTTTAACCAGATTACACGTGTCAAACTTCTGTCTGTTACAAGAAAACTTGTTTCACTTTGTGTGCAAAGGGCTCCTTCTGCCCTATCAGTTCCAGTCAGGAGCTCAGAGACTCCCTCTAAATGCACGCCTATGCTTCCCGGCAGACAAATCTATTATGGGCTCGTCAATATGTAAATTGAGCAGAACTGTAAATAAATCTATTGGTTTTGGCAAAGCGATAATGTTACAGAGATGCAACTCAGCAAATGAGATGGAGAAATGGTTGGACAGGGAGGGGTAGACTTACAGAGGAGAGGCGAAAGGAAAACAGTAGGTAAGGAGGAGAGAGAGAGATGCAAATCCCATGGCAACAGCAACCAGAAAACAAGTCTAAAATAGGGGGCAGTGTCCGCTATCGCTATAGCAACAGGAGAACAGTACACTTGCACAGCTCCAGGATTTGCTGAAAGAAAAAAAAACAAAGCTTTAATTCTCACAAAATTATTGATGGTCCCTGACAGCAACGTTAGGTACTTCAGTCAGCTCTGTCTCACTAAATTAGCTGCACAAAAACAAGACTTTTGTACTAAGTAAATATTCAACCACCTTTTGGCCAATAAACTGTCCTCATTTATTATTTATTGTCATTTATTGTGCCACACTTGCACTGACATCCTGAGCAAACAACTGTTATTTAATACACCTGTCTATAAATTTAAACAAAAGACATAATTACGCCAGAATTATTTTAAAAAGTGTTGTTTTTTGCAGTGAGAAAAAGGATTTTATTACATCATCTCATTCTGTTCTTACAGGTAAAAAAGATAGCTTTGTAAAAATGTAGCTGTCAAAAAACTCTGAGTCTGGAAAACTACCCCACCTAACTCCACACTCGGTTTGTTTACATGAAACATGTGCAGAGTCTGCACTGCAGGAAAAAAAAAGACATCAACTCGCTGACGGTTCGCCTTGCCTACCACTGTCCAATCATATTACAGATAGAGCGGATTCTGACCAATCACAGAACGCCAGTCAGGGCCGAACAGCCAATCGCATTAGGCGCGAACCACTGATGCAACGGCGATGCAACAGCCTTCCTGCCGAACAACAAAGTGTGTTATGAATCAAGTAGTCCCTCTACAACACGACGCGATGCCTTGTGGTAAAGTACAGTGTCTCGGCTGTATGTTGGCAGAGCCGTGTTTATAAAAACAAAGCGTCTCAGCGGCAGGTTATGGACATTACCGAGCGGCTGCGTCCCGCCGGGCTCCGAAACGAGCGGCGCCGCCTCGTCTCTATAGCAACAAAGAAGCAACGGCAGGCGGAACCCGTTACAGTAATGTGATTACTTAGTTCCGACGAGCACACGCGGAAGCAAAACAAATTTATTATTTATTTATTTCTACTTATTTATTTCACCTGAATGAAGTTATCGACACTGCATTTGTTTGTTTGTTTTTTTGCCCTATGACTTTTCTTCTCCAAACTATTTATTTATTTATTTTACTCAACTCGGAAAGTGGTTAATGCTAGCATACATTAATGTGTAGCATTGTATGCTAGCAGTTAGCACACGATGCTACGCAACAACTTTTCCGAACAGATGCTGGAAATTCAACTTTTTAAAACAAGAAACAAGTGTCTCTTACTACTTCATATATGTATATTGTTATCTGTTGCAGCGGCAGTGGGACGTCCTTCGGTGATCCGCGGAGGGTCGGAGGGAGGCAGGGGAGGGGCGGAGGGATCTCTGCGCCGAGCAGCACCGCTTCTCATCCCGGTGACGCAGTTGGTTGCTAGGTGTGAATGAACTGATGCTTTGTCTCCAATTAAGCTCCTCCTCAGTTTACAGGTCTGCCACAACAAAGCAGCATCTCGACCCTTTCGCGTCGTCCCGAGTATTCGGAGCTGAAATATGGCTCTATAATTCCGTCGAGCTGTCGGACCCTGAAAGAAGCCGTGCTTTGCTTTAGCAACGCACCCTCAAGTGCTCTACAGTTTTTCTGCAAGAATGGAGTAAGTCAAACTCTGCCTCTGCTCACTTCTTTGTATAGTTCACACTTGTTTGGCACGAGTATCTTCGGATGGCTGCTTTGTTTTTCTACTTTAGATTCAGTTTATTACATTTTTAACTTCCTTAACAGCTGCTGAGCATCTGCTTTTCTAATGTTTTGTGTCTGTCAGTGCATGCCAGGGTGATACAGTATTGTTCTTTTTGTTGTTGTTGTTTTTAAGACACTTAACTATATTTCCTTTAAATGCATAGCCTCCAGACTCGTTATCATAACTGGATTTATGATATGCCAACTTCAGATGTGAGTCTTGCAAGTTTTATTTATTGTGGCTTTGTTTCCTAAGTGTTACCAGAAGTTTAAAAAAAGAAAAAATAGGCAAAAAGTTTAAAATGCAAGAAAGCAGTGGCAGCCTCCAAGGGAAGAAGCTTGGGTATTAACTTTGCTGTAATCTGAGCCACTTATGCGATCAAACAGAGGTGATTAATTTCAAAGAAACATGGATTAGGAGCAGCTGATCTGCATTAATCCAGTTTAACCACCAGGGTGCCTCTCACTTGAGAGACGTGGTTACTGTGGAGCTTTATATCAACAACTGGGCCCTTGACAGCATCACTGTCAAGTCCCACGTGTTTTGGAGATGTGATGTTCATTTTGCTTCGAGGCGGTTTAAAGTCCAAAAGGACAAAGCTTTCCCCTCGGCATCACTCATTGTTCCGATCTGATGGAACTGCTTGTTTTATTCAGACTCTTGACTGGAAAGGATTTGTCGTGCATCTGCGTGCGGAAGAGTAAATTGGACATCATGAAAATGCTCAACTTCTACATTTATAGGTGATTTCTTTATTGGCGTGTGCCATCAAAGCACCTAATGGTGCTGAAAGCCACTTGCTGGGGGGGAGGTGGGCTTCGCAGCGTGTTATTCGTGGTTCCATCAGTTGACAGAAAGAGTCGGATCTTTGAAAGTGGCACGGCTCTCTGATCCCTGTTTTCTGTTTACCCTCCAGGTTTCATTATGCTCACCCTGCCCTGCTCTCTGTGGCCCATCTGTCAGACCCCGCTCGCTCTCAGCGTCTGCTCGGACTTGGACTGAATCAAAGCGTCAGCAGACAAAATGATGGCAACGTCGGCTCATGTTTGGAAGACTCTTCGTGTCTGCCCGGCAGACCCCCTCGCTCTCTCTCACCCACAGGCTAGCCACAGCCAATCACAGGGGTGCAGGGGGGAGGTGTCAGAGGAGAACCAGCACTTAATTGGTGAGTTGCCGCAAGTGCGTTTTTTTATATTTTTCCCCATTTCAGGTGGGCTCGGCACTGCAGCAGATTCGTCCTTCTTGAACAGTAAGTAAAAAACTAGCTACCTCTACTATATCGATGTTGGACAACTTCATTAAAATATGCTTTGCACGGACGACGGTCAGCCAGATTATGCTTTTCCAAAACTGCTACTAGAACCGCTAATAACTAATATTTTTTCTTTGCGTGATTTTTCATTTTTTATTATTTTTTTTCCCATTTTTACTTTTTAGCTGCAACGGTTTTTCCCGTCAATCATCTTGTAACGAACGTCGTTTTTTCCCCCCCGTCCTCTATAGGTGATGGTCTCACTGACTGGATGACGGAAGAAGTGGATTTCTCCTCGTACCTCCCAAACCCTCCTTCCCCTCCCTCCTCCACCAATGCCTCCCTTCCCCCTTCACCCCTTCAGAATGATATCCAGGTGCCCTCTGACTTGGAGGTCATGACCTCTCTGCTGCAAGAGGAACTCGCCCAACTAGAGGACTACTTCCTGTCTGAACCGCTGCCAGAGAAAGGGCAGAGGTTGGGAAAATGCGACAGGGGTCCACTGCCAGCGGGTCCTCAGCCGTTCAGTCAACTGCCGTACGCATCGTACTCGACGTCCAACCAATCGGAACCCAACCCCCTTCTTGTTACCCTGGCAACCGGGGAGCTGGACCTGCTGAGCATCTGTGGTGGGCCGATTGGGAGATCCAAAATTCCCAGACACGCCCCGTACAGCTGCAGTCGCCCCAGTGGGTGTGGTAGGAAAAGAGTTGTTGACGGAGTCAGGTTCAGTGAAGGCTATGACAACGGTTTGTTGAGTTCCAAAGGAAGCAACTCAGGTAACTCTGCCGTGGCCCTTGCAGGTAGTTATGGCTGCGCAGATGATGACCAGCTGGTAGGGAAAAGCTATTGTCTGGGTAGTGCAATCGAGGTCAGACGATGTGCCGGTTTATCCAAAGATGAGAAGAATTGCTGTTTTACTCAAGATGTGATCGGCGGTGCAAAGGTTGTTGGCGGTGGGTTCGGCTTTGGCGGATCACTCGACGCCCCGCATAAGAAAGAAGATGTTTTGATGTATAGCATGAGGGAGGTCAGCGGGGGCACTGGTAACCACGAGGTGCTGAGCAGTGTCAAAGCTAGCGTGGAAGTGACAAAAGCCTCCGTGTCCTGGAAAAGCGACGGCAGCGATGGTTGTTACGTTCCAGCGGCGCCGCAGTCCGAGGCCTATCATAGCTTCTTGGGGAGCGTGAACGAACAGGTGAAAACAGAGGGGCTCCAAATACTTCAACCTGATTTGCACTGTAATTACCTTGAGCATCCGGCCCCAGAATGTTTCCTGATGGCGAGAGAGGGTCTGAACTTGGACTCTCCGGGGCACAGGCAGGCGTGCAGGCTGAAGGAAGACCACTGTGCCATGAAATACGAAGTGGACCTCATTCCACATGAAGGCGGGGAGCGAAAGCAGAAGAAAAGAGATCAGAACAAAACTGCCGCTCATAGGTAAAAATAATCCAGAAAGTTGACACGGTTTTAAAAAAAAAACACAAACCGTTTTTCCTGAATCTTTGTTTTCTTTACCAAACGCAGGTATCGCCAGCGAAAAAGGGCGGAGCTAGACTCTTTGGAGGAGCAACTGCATTGCCTCGAGGGAAGAAACCGGGAGCTGCGTGACAAGGCAGAGTCCGTCGAGCGGGAAATCCAGTACGTCAAAGACCTGCTGATCGAAGTTTACAAGGCGCGCAGCCAGAGGCTGAAGCAGGACACAACGGCGTAACGCCGCGCCCCGGCAAAGACCTCCGAGATCCAGCCTG
>NC_051442.1:14569019-14579992 GCF_001649575.2 Kryptolebias marmoratus
ACGGGGGGTGGGGTGGGGGGTGGGGGCTCAAATGCATGCTTTACTGATGTGAATTCTTTTCTACACTTTAAATCAACACTTTTTCGATGCTTCCATCGTTTTTTCACTCTGAGATCACTCGAGCCTTCACTGTGGCATTGCAACGCTTTAACCGACAATCATTTTCAGCAGATCTTCCTTCGGGTGAATTTATTCGTTTTATTTGTTTGTTGATTTATTTATTTATTTATTTTTGTCCGGGAAAGTACTATGATTTAAAAAGCAGGTTGTATATTTTTAATAGCGTTACACTCGAACTGATGTCACCAATAGAGCGTCTGATTTTTCTTTTTCTACTCAAAAAGCTTTATTTGAAATTCCTGTGTGACTTATGTTGGCTTGTGAAATGTATTTTTGGTGTCAACACTGCATCATTTCCCGTTTCCTTTTAAGTTTGAGTCTTTCTTCTTGGCAAACATTGCTGTTAAATATATGTTGAGTTTGACAATCGCAGAAGAAAGAAAGAAAGAAAAAAAAAACACTAAAAGCAGCTGTATGATTTATATTAATGCTATGGCTTTTCTTTCAAAGCACATTTAATCGGCTTTAATTATTTTAATTAGTTTATGTTTCTAAGAATTTGTAGGACACAATTCTTTTAAAAGCGCTCACTTTTTTGGTGCTTTCATTAGTTTTTAATGTAACAAAACAAACCACAGCTACGTTTCCTTCAGCAGTAGGAGCAATTAATGTCCAATTCACCTGCGACCAAAATAAAGCAAATGAATTCCTTCCTGTTTTGCAGCTGATCGTGTTTTCATATAAATCGAATCTATTTACAGCTCAGGATACACAGTTTTGTCCAATCGTGGCAGGAGATTAAAAACTTGAAGCTCGTCTGTTTTCTGAGATGAAATGATTTTTGTTTATTAAATTATTGTTTATGCTGAGGAACGTTCCACATCTGTGAAAACATTGTGAGTTCTCGTTTTTAGCAGCCTCCCTTTGCATGCTTCTGCTTTATTTCTCTTTCTGAAATAGAATCTTAAGATTCATATGAGTGGATTTTTTCTGCTTCTTAAGGCAATAACTTTTTTAGGCCTCATCTGCACTGATTTGTAAGAACTTTTTATATGTTCCAGGAGTGAAGCGTGTCAACCCTTTTTTCTATAAAACTGACAGATAAAAAAAAAACAGAGACTTTTTACCCCCCTCCTTATTGGTGGCAAGTGATAGCATCTGAATTATTTTTGATGATTTATATCCGAGGATTTATCAGCTGCTGTAACTTTATTTTGCAGCTTGTTTCCTTTGTGGTTTTCTTTGCACATCTATTTGGTGACAATCTTGAATTTTAGCGCAGGTTTGTGTTTATTTTTTTGTCTGTTTTGCTTTTTTTTGTTGTTGTTGTTTAAAAGTTCACGTCAGGATGTTTGGACCCTCCCTGCGGTGTACTATCAATAAAGATAAATTAGACCAAAAAAATTAAAATGAATAAAAATAAAACATATTATGATGCTCTGTAATTTCGAGGTGATTTACTCAGATATAGCTTACACATTTCTTTTGTGTGATGTAAACTTATTTCCCTTTAAAATAAAAAAAAGTAAATAAAGTGTGTCATGAACTCGGACCGCTGTGCGGGCTTTTTATTTTTCCCCCGACTCGGATTGAACTAAAAATGTTTTTTTTTTTTCTTTTTTATTCTCTCCAAATAAAACCGAGAGACTTGAAATAAAATTAAAAAATGTTTTTTCCTTGTGTTAGGAATTTTTCGAGTTAAAAAGTTGTATTTTTTTAGGGCCCGAGGGACGCAGGAACGAGCTTCTTACAGTTTAACGCGGAGAACAGAAAATTCCGACACACCTGAAGTAAACACTTTATTAGCGGTCATTTTCTGTTTTAGAGAGTTTGATGCAAAATGTTGGAAATAATATAAAGCGGAAGATGTTCGTCTGTTTCGCGCTCGTTTTCCTTACAAATAAATAGTTTAAAGAGTTTCAAACATGCGACCATCAGTAAATTTTTAGAGTTTTAATTGTAAACTCGGCCTCAAATCGAGGAGAAACCTGAACGCAACTAAAACAGAAATAAATTCTTTATCACGGATTTTGCAACTTATTTTCCTCTTTATAAATAAAAACGAAAATCTCCCATCAATTCAAGTGATTTTTTTTATTTAAAAAAGAAAGGAAAAAAAGAACAGTGACTTTTCAATATTTTATTACAAAGAAAATACACAACAAAACAGGAAATAATGATCTCTAAAGTACTTATTAAGATCAGAGGATGTCGTGTTGATAGTAAAAATAATTAGTTTGTTTTTTTATTTGCCGAATCTCTCTCACAGCCTTCCAAGAAGCTGGTGTCACACTGCCAGGCGTTGAGAAGCCTGAAAAAGTTTCTTATTGGCATCTAAGGAGATCAGGACCTTGAAAGAGACAAAAAGATAGTTGGAAAATGTAAAATAATGTATATAAAGGGGTGTGAACCGTCAAAGCAGCACAATAATTTTATTCATCATAATTAATAACAAATTTATCTTTAGTCTTATTAATAAAAGAAGACATTTTAAAGTGCTTGTTTTGTTACCTGCTGCGTGGCGTCCTGCTGGCTGTACAGACTCAGAGTCGCCACGGCGGCCTGCCTCACTGCATCGTGGGAATCTGTGCATGCGGTCCTGAGCAGTAAGCCGCACACATCTTCCTCCAGCAAGACGGACACTGCGCCGTCGACATTCAGCAGGTTTCCCAGAGCCGCGCAGCAGTGGCGGCGTGTGACGGCATCAGGGTCAGAGAGCAGGCTCGCCAACATGGCTGCTGTCCTCCGGGCTTCCTGCGTCCATCTCTCTACCATGTCCGCCCTCCGCTCTGTTGCTGGTACCAAATCACCTGCTGCTTCGATGCGTGAACCCGTGTGTTTTTTGTGTTTCTTCTCTTTTGAGCCGTTGGAATTTCCGCTTTGAAATCCTGCCTCTGCTGCAATGAAACCCAGCCAGTTCCCCACGGCCCTGCACACTGTCCTCCGCACCGCCGTGCAGGGATCATTAAGGCAATCTATCATGCGTCTGAAAACATCAAACTGTGTGCGGCTTGCTGCAGAGGGTGTGAATGGCTCTACATTTCCCAGGAATCTGCACGTGGCAGCCCTGATCTGGTCGTATGGGTGAGTCAGCGCCTGCTGCAGCACTTCCACACGCACCCGAAGGCAGGCCGGCCGGGTGGTGCAACGGGCCACACGGGACAACAGCGTGAGGAGCTCCACGGCAGAGTCCCACAGCACATCGAGCAGCAGCAGATCGCAGAGGAGAGAGCTCGCAGTTCTGGCTGGGAACTGGCTGTCCTGAGGTGACGGGAAAAAGCCAGGAGCGGCTTCTCCGAGGCGGGGAACGAAGCGCTCGGGATCACACAAGAACAAACGGCTCAGCAGGGAGAGAGGCAGCTCCAGCAGCTGAGGAGGAAGAGTTTGAATTACCTGCAGAACCATCAAACAAAACAAAACAAAAGGACTTGTCACGTGTCAGACAGAAAACAACAAACATCCCAGTCTTTCCCCCAGACGGATAAAAAACATCAAAATGTGAACTGGGCAAGAGTTATTCTGTGTTGCATCAGAGATTTATTACATGTATCAGGGAAGCGTGAGGAGGCCCTAACCTGCAGGAGGCTTGAAGCGACACCACAGCTGTCGTACAGCTGCAGAACGGTGGAGGCGGTGTGTGACGGCAGGTCCAGGGCGAAAGGAAAACACAACAAGTGGCAGCTGAGTGAGGACAGACTGGAGCGACTCTGCTCCACCTCGGACCTGCCAGGAGGGTCTTCGGAAAACCAGCGAAGACTGTGGAGTATAAAACATGCCGCTGTTAGCGTCGTAGCTCCAAGGTTTACGACACAAATGACAAACTGAAGCTGATCAAGATGTTTGAGCACTGACCAATCAGGGCTCAGCAGCCGGGCAAGCGTGAATATAGATTTAGAACTGCTATCAGTGAAAAGAAGAACACACGAGTACGGATCCTGGGTGAAAACCAACAAAACTACAGACAGAAACAAATGCAGTCCTGTAAACGAGAAGGAAAACAAAACAAGTAAGCTTCGTTTATTGTTTAAAGGTCCTAAATAGAGTAATTTAATTGGATTTGCGATTTTACCATTTGCTGAAAAGACGTTCACATTTGGTGTCGTGCCTCCCAGCGAAGAAGCAGCTTTTTTCCACAGATCCACGAGCACAGCAGAATCTAAACAGCTTAATGCTGGAGCACTTTCATGCTGCTGCAAATAAGAAGAACAGGCATGACACGGGCAGCTGACAGGGTTGTTTGTGAAATCCATTTACGTTTTGTCACATTTTGGCTGCCGTCTAACTTTAGAAAGAATGTGTAGAAGTAAAGACAGGAGGCCGTCGTACAGTCCCCAGCCAGACGGGAGGGGAATCTGTCAGTGCAGAAAGAGAAAAATAATGCAAAAACAACTGCAAATCACTTTTATGTAAATAAATATAGCCAAAAATCATTTTAAAAAAAGAGCAGTACCTCATATGATTCTGACAGAGGAGTTTTCAGCAAGGAGGTTAAATTCTCCAGATCAACGAAAACATCAACATCATGTTGTGTGAAGAGAGATAAAACAGAAGCAGCTAGAGGCTAAGAAAATAATTACACAAGAGCCAGGTTACTTGATTACAAACAGGAAACAAAAACTGATGTCATGTGAAGTATGTGAGCGCGCTTACAAACGAGCGATGAACCAGAGCTAATCAAAAATATACATACAGAAAACAAAAACAGTGCTTAAAAAGGTAAAAAAAAAGGTCATGACTCAGTTTGCTTTAAATGCCCAAGAACAAAAACGAGTCTCAAATGTGTTTGATATAAACTATGAAGAACGTAGCGGAGACTTACTGCAAGAGCGACCAGGTTTGATTGGCTGAGAATTGTGACGAAGGGCTTGGTGAACTCTTCCAGCCTGCGGGATGAGAGCAGAAGGTGAGATGCGGTTTGTGAAAGTCAGTCTGCGTATGAGTGAGAGAGAGAGAGAGAGAGAGAGAGAGAGAGAGAAAAAAGCTGACCCGGGCTCGTCTTCCACCTGGTCGCAGCGAGTCTCCCAGCAGATCAGGAGCAGCGCAAGAGCTTCTCCGAGGACTGGCACACTCCACCGACGCTGAGGGGGGGAGAGAAAGCACGAAGGACTCAGAGGCACTGCTGCACAGCCGACACGCTGCTGGGTGTCGCTCCGGCGCGAGAGCTCTAACCTCGACGAAGTCTGAGTTTGCAACAGAGTCGCGGATCAGGCCGAGGAGGAGCCGAGGCAGTTCGAGGTCACGGCCGATGTGATTCGGCTCTTCGGGGTCAGGAGTCAGAATCAGATTACGCAGGACCTTTAATGGTCGGTGAATCTGCTGCGCCTCATCGTCTTTTACAATGCCACCAGTTAGCTGAACAAACAAAAAATAAAAACGAATAAACACAGAACTGGTTTTAGGAATGTTTTAATGCACGATCAAAACGCACGTCTCATTACCTGAGCTTGGAATGTTGTGATTTTGGATTTAATTAGAGGTATGATGTTCCCGTGGTTTAGCTCCTTTCTCTGCTGCCTGCTGGGTTCTGACTCTTGCACAAGATCCTCCCAGTACTCCTTACTGTCAGCATCCTGAAAGAACAGGAAATGACAGACCCTGTCAGGCACATTTCCTCTACAGAATGTGTTGTTTTTTTAATCATTTTGCTGCTGAGAAAAAAGAAACAAACAAGCCAAGTTTAAACACAATTTTTAATTACTGGAGGAAGCAGCTGTCACTGACCTGCATGTGCAGAGTGTCTTCGCTGTTCCTCCGCACCAGTCGTGGGCCGACCTCCACAGAGGGAAACTCCTGTTTGTAATCTCTGCTGATCTGTCCTCTGCAGAGACATTCAATATAAACAAACGTCTCAGGATAGTTTAGTTGCACATATATGCTTTTTTTTCTGGGATGTCAATTAAAATACCTTTGTTTCAATCTTGTGTGGGGTTGACTCTTCGGATTCATGCTTTGACTGGCAGCCGTCTCGACAAGTCGACCTGAGGAAGCAGGAATTTCACCCGAAGCGGGTTTGGGGATGCACACGTTCGGCGATGCGGAGTTGGCCCTTTCAGTTCCGTCCTTCTTTTTCTGTTAACGATACACCAAACAGGTTAAAGCTCCTCCAAGACAGCGTGAAATAAATCAACGATTCTTAGTTTTTATTTTTGCTGTCACTGACCACTGGCTTCCTTCTGTTCTCCCTCTGCTCCCTGACCTTCTGCAGTAATCGGCTCTCCCCGGACGGCGGTCCGGACTTTTCTGCCACTTGCTTAAGCTTCAGCGCCAGCACGTCTGGGCTGGGAGGGACTGTCAAAGGGCTGAAGACGTTCGTGTCCGACAGTACTGCCGACACATCATTCGAACACGTGAATAATCTCCAACAAAGCAAGGTTATGCATAGTTTTGATTAAAGAGTTGATTAAAAATTGGAAGCATCACCTAAAACACCATCAGCAACAAAGGGATGATGCAGGAGGTTGGGCCATGACAACCGCCTCTGAGGGTCTTTGGTCAACAAACCTTTCAGGAAACTCTGTGAAGGAGATATTCAATGACAGGAAGAAGAAAAATAAGAATATTATTAGTATTTCGGAGCAATTTAACCCATCAGATCCTGACAACCTGCTTGTGCAACAAAACAGTCACGTTACCACAGACAGTTCAGATGCCTCAAAAGGACAATAAATAGACTTAAAAACAGTTTTTATCCTTGGGTCATAAGAACTCTGAACTACAATGCAGTTTTAAGTTTGTTTGTTTTTTTAAAGAGCCTTTGTGCATTGTTGTTTAGTGATCATTCAGTTTATTTTTTTAATCATGGTTTGTACTATTTTTGAGAAATATTGCAGATGCATCAAACTAAGAAGGCTCTTCCATTCTCTTTGTAAACAGGCCATATTTTTCAATAAAAATATCAAAGTAAGACGCTGACTTGAAGCCACCCAGAACACATTAGCTACACGGTACCATGCAGGTGTCGCTCATGGTGCCTGGCCATTTGACCTGGTCCTTCACAATGAGCTGCACCAAGTGGAAGATGGAGTTGGTGTAGAACGGAGGCGCCCCCGTGTGGAGTTCATACAGGATGCAGCCCAGAGACCAGAGATCAGCGGTGTGGTCATACGGCTTCTCCTCCACCAGCTCAGGAGACATGTACAGTGGGGTTCCTTTGATGGAGGTCAGGACCAAGGTGGAGACGCTCATGGCTCTGGCAAACCTGCAGAGAGATTCAAATGCAATTGACACTTTTGGAAATACGGATAGTTTAACAATAACAAAAAAAAAAACAGTCTGCATCAACCCACCCAAAGTCACACAGTTTCACCACACCACTTTTTCCTAACAGGATATTTTGTGGCTTCATGTCCCGATGGAGAATGCGGTGGGAGTGTAAATAATACAGAGCTGAGACCAGCTGGCAGGCAACCTCTTTAACCTTGGGAAAGGGAAAGATTCAAATGTCCATTATAAGAACGACCGATCATGACAGATGCCAAACTGTGCAGTGACACTGAATACCTGGCTCTCTGGCAAGTTTCCATCATCCTCCAGAATCTGGAACAACTGCCCCTCTGCGTATTCTGTCACAACTACAACCTGTTTCAGAAATAAAAGAGATTTTGGTCACATTATGAAGAAATCAGAAGCGAATATTTGTTTTTAGTTCACTTAATCAAATGTATTTATTTGTTTGTGAAGTAGACCGTGACTGTTTTAAACTGAAGATTATAAACGTACCTCGGTTTCAGTCTCAAAACTGTCAAAGAGCTGAACAATATTTGGATGTTGAAGATCCCTCAAGATCTCTATTTCCCTTTTGAGACTCCGCAGCTCCCTTTCAGACCGGCCCACTTTGGGCATGAACTTCAGAGCCACAACCTAATGAGAAAACACCAGACTGTGACACCAGCATGTAGATGAAACTATCAGGAAACGAAAACCACGTTACCTGTCCAGTAAACCTTTTTCTTCCCTTGTAAACTCGTCCAAACGAGCCCTCTCCCACCAACTCCAGTACGTGGTACGAATTCATTTCTTGTAACAGTGCAACCGAAACAACTTAGACGTTGTTATCATCGGCTACAAACACATGAAACACTTACAATTAGATGCCAAAAGTTTAAAACAAGAACCCAACCGTTATTAGTAACAACTATTACTACGCGTTTTCTACGTTTAAGTGGCGGCAAAGCTGGATGTAACTCCAAGACAGTTTTTTTTTTTTTTTTTGCAACTGAAAACACAGTTAATGCTGGCATGTTTAACTGCCCGTTCACAAAAGTAATGAAAAATATGATGTGGACTGACTCGACTAGCATTAAAAATAGTATTAACTAAACTTCTGGAATCTTAGTGTAATATGATAATAGGCAACAGAGAATTTATTTTTCATTTTACAGTGTAGAGACAAAGTTAAAGCAGGCTTCTCTTTGGACAGCCCGTATGCAGGGGTCCTTAGCCTAGCAACGGCTGTTGCGTTCCTAGCAACGGTCTTAGGATGGAAAACAAAGCAGCGGGTTCGTGCTTGTTTTGAGAACTTTTAGCGCTTTAAACAAAATAAGTCGCTTTCTTGAATTAAATAATTTAAACAAGTAAAACGTGTAAGTTGGAAAGAAAATCAATAGTTATAAATAAACTGCTTTAGTCCTAAATGTAGAGCGGTAATGGACGATGACTCCATCCATCCATACTGACCTCCGCCAAGGACGTGTATGTTTTCGGTAGCGGTTGTTTGTTTATTTGTTTGTTTGTCTGTGCACAGGATTACTCAAAAAGAAATAAACAGATTGTGATTAAACTTACAGGAAATGTTGAATTTGCCAAAAAAAAAAAAAAAACCCAACAACATCCATATTGACATCACATGATGATGTCATCATTGAGCAGTCCCATCATGACGTGACATTGATAATGGGACTTAGGTTTGCGCTGTTAATTGTTAATTACAACTCATTCCGGACAATGCAACGGATTTTGAGGCTAAGCTGCTGTTTAGAACAAACAAAACTTTAACACAGCTTGGGCAAGTGTGTTTTCCAACACGTTCTTGTGTCATTGCACTGCAGCGTGGATGTTACACAGGAATGGGCCACACTCTATTTAACATATCCTTTTTTTATAAATATATTTTTGTCCACTAGGTGTCGTGTGTGTTTCACACAAAATAACAAATCATGCCACTCAAACTGAAGACTCTCTGTAGTCTTTTATTCTTGCAGGAACTTTGAGATGTGACAACAAAGATATGATTTGTGCCACATTCATATCGATTTATCCCTTAATTTCCTCTCTAGAAATAGAGATTTTCACGTGCAGACAAATGTTAACTCCATTTACACAATGGGGCATGAAGGGTAGCATCTTGATACCATGTGCAGATTATGTCGTGGCAGAAGGTTTTCATTGTGCAAAAGCAGATTACTCATTTATCTTGTTGGGGTGACAGGCCTGCTGTTCGCAGAGTTTCGAGTTGCGGCAGAAAAAAAAGTCCTGAGCTGAGAATGTGCGTCCAATGAGCGCCTCCAGAGACTGCCCCCAGCAACAGGGAGATTGAGTTTCCATCTTTTTCACGCATAAAGTCCTCAGAAGGCAGCAGCCAGACTCAATCCTCGCAGGTGGAAGATGGAAATGGGTCATGACCGGGAGGAGTTTCCTCTGAGTGGACTCGAACAGCCGGCGTTGTTCTAAGAACCCTGCGCGCTCTGGACTATGCTCTTCACCCTGATCTGTGGCTCTCACAGCTTCCACTGAGCTCTACGTTTTCGTTCACTTTGATGATCGTTGCATCCTCTGCTGAATGCAAACACAGTCATGTTCGCCAGAGCAGGTGTCCTCCTCTGCTTTGCGCTCTCGCTCCTGAAGTCCATTCGCTGCATGGAGAGTGAGATCTGCTTTCCAATCAGACTGGACGCCACCGACAGGAGGAACTCCGACAACGACGTGGAGATCAGTGATGACAAATGTGTCATAAAGATAAAAGCTTTCCAGCAGGAGTTAACGATCGACCTACAGCAAGATTCCAGCTTCATTGCGCCCTCCATCTCAAACCAGGATGCGTTCTGGCTCCCTAACGCCAACGTCAGCGCGGAGCTGAGCCGGTGTTTTTATTCCGGGTACGTCAACGGTGACAGGTTGTCCTACGCCGCTCTGAGCCTCTGCAAAGGCCTGAACGGCGCGTTCGGCTTCCAGGGCTGGGAGTATTTTATCAGCCCGGCGCAGAATGGCACCCGGGGCGCGCAGGTGGCGCACGTCATTCGGCGCAGAAGCAGCAAGAACCTGAAGTCCGGCTCAGCCTCCAGGTGCGCCGTGGACAGCGACCTAAGCCTCTCGGTGGCGCAGACTTTGGAGAAATACAAACACAAGAACGCCAACGAAACGAGCCTGAGGAGCAGCATGGGGAGAGCCAAGAGGTTCGCGTCGGTGCCGCGGTACGTGGAGACGCTCGTGGTGGCGGACGAGTCCATGGCGCAGTTCCACGGGGACGAGCTGAAGCACTACCTCCTGACGCTGATGTCGGTCGCAGCCAGGCTCTACAGGCACCCCAGCATCCTCAACTCCATCAGCATTACGGTGGTGAAGATTATCGTGATATTCGAGGAGGACAAAGGGCCCAAGGTGTCCGGGAACGCGGCCATGACGCTGCGGAACTTTTGCACCTGGCAGAAAAAGCTGAACAAAAACAACGACAAGCACCCGGACTACTGGGACACAGCGATTCTTTTCACTAGACAGGTAAAATCACTGAGAACATGATATCAGGTAACAGCGATATGGGTCTGCTTCACAGCTTTTGGAGACACACAAAAGTGGGTTAATATGTTAGGGCTTTTTGGAACGTATTTGCATGACTTTGAAGGCAATTTAATTTTATATAACAGACTGCTCCTCAAAATCCACCTTGTCATCTAACTAATTTGCTCTGAAGCACTCTC
>NC_051442.1:14580026-14620386 GCF_001649575.2 Kryptolebias marmoratus
CCCCCCCTGAAACCACATCACTCTGATGCAAAGCCACAAAGAAGAGCTGAGCAAAGCACTGGTTCTGATTGCTCTTCATGGATCCTTGGAGAGTATAGTTTTACAGAAATCCCACTGAATTGCATCTGCACTCCCACATACTTGGTGGATGACACAGTGTCAGTGATGAAGTCATTGCCCTTTCACTTGTCAGTGACATGAACAACTTCCTTTGTGACTTGAAAACTCGAGTTGGAGCTGACTGATCGAGCCAACGGGAAGGCCGCATGTTCAGTAACTGAGAAATGTGCTGTTTAGGGATGATTTCATGTGCTGAAATAACGCAAAAGCGCAGATTCAAAGCTGCTAAAAAGCCAAATGTAATATAAAAAGTGCTGAATTACTTTTGGCCAGTGTCTCTATTATGACATGCACTGTTTTATAAAATGTAATGAGCGTCATTCCCCTCAGGGATACACTTGTTGGAAGTGTCTTGTTTCTTCCAGCCCTTCCCATGCTCCTCTGGCTGTTGAGGGGAGGGGGGGTTCCAGTCCTACCCACCACCCTGTCTGCTCCTCATTAAGCCGGCTCTTAAAGGGAAAACTGCATAGGTTGAGCTTGGAAGTGTACATCAGAGTCACATCCCTTCAGAGTGAAACAAGCTGTTGGAGAGGGGAAGTTCTGCACAGCTTCAGCTGCACCTTCACAAAAACTCAATTCTGTCTGACGTACATAGGTTTATTTTCTTTGCCGTACTGGTTCTCCGTGGTGTCCTCATACATCAAGAGGACATCACCTCGGTGAAACTATTTCAAACACAAAATCCAGACTGTTATCGGGCTTTTGACTCTACATGCACAGCTGAGGTTATAAACTCTGCAGCCGGTTCAGATGACCTTAATAAGCCGAACCGGGCCGCCTACAGTGAGTCATGTGGATATAATTTGCAATATAAAACAGAGAAAAAAGGAAGAAGAAGGGAGAGAAAAAGAGAAAAAAAACAGGCGTCAAGAGATTCTGTCACTATTTCAGTTTACATGCATTCAGGTGACCTCATCTGCATTAATCAGAGGCTTCGCAAACTGAAACAAGCAGAGAAAACACAAGCTGCACTTACAAGAAATGGACAAACTAACAAAACTTCTCATCATCGGCCCAGACTGTTGTGTTTGGAAAAATAAAGTACTGGTGGAGTTTCTAATATAAACGGTTCACGAGAACCAGAATGGTCATTAATTGGTAAAAAAATAAAATGTCACAGTGTGCAGATACAGAGCAGTATTATACAGCAAATTAAAATCTTTACATTTTACTGCATTCCAAAAACAAAAAAAGCTTGTTGGATAAACATTGAAAATGTGTAAAATGATTACAATCAAATACTTTGTGTTACTGAAGTACAGTCTCTTTAAAGAAATGAAACAATATCTCAGACTCAGACGATGAGACAAACTATTAAACTTGGCAAAATGTGCATTACTTTGTTCAACAAGCAATTTAAAAAAAAGTTTAGTTTGTTTAAGTTAAGATGAGAACCAATAGTAGGAAAGAAGTTGAGTCAAAGATATTATGTTGATCCAACCTTTTATGTCACCTTTGATATAAAATATTGACTTTTGAGAGAAATCAATAGAATTGTTTGAAAAAATGTAATTCTTTTCATTAACAAGTTACTTTTAAAGCGTTACATTTAGATACGGCCAACAATGTGAACACATTTTACAAACGTTAACTCAATACGTTTATGTTATGAAAACAGTTTTTATTTATGTCCTTTTAACATCTTGTATTTAGAGTGCAATTTGTTGGGCTTGAACTAAGAATTGACATACCGTATATTAAACGCTAGACACAGGAACATAATGCTGAAGGGGAACCAGAAACAGTGCAAGCGCCCCCTGTAGGCTGCCTCCAGTATAAGCTGAAGTTTGTGTAATTAAAAGGGACATTTGTCTGATTGCATGTGGGGGAGTGTGCAGGACTTCCAGCCTAAAATCTAAAAGCCTGGCTGCAAAAATACAACATGACAGCACCCATAAACTGGACCCTTTTGAACAATAAAACAAAGTGGAAACACTTTATCTATTTTATGTTGATGGCTTAAAGCTCAAAGGTTGTCCCACCTATGAAACAAAGCCTTTTTTATGATCACCTTTAGGACCCAGCATTGTAAATGACCAAAAATGTTATTTTTTCTTAAAATACTGAGTTGATCTAGATTGTACAATATGGACAGTTCAGCTTAGTTTGGTTACAAAACTGCGTACAAAACTGTCAGATCTTATATAGTTTCAAAACTACCAGATATATTTGACAAAGTCCTGTTCCATTTAGTCTTTTAGTTTGTTTACAGACATATTCTCTCCTCAGACTTACTCAGAATTTTAGACATCAAACGATGTCTTTGCATGCATCTCTGCTGGTAAAAGACCTTTCATCTGGTTAAAAATTCAGACGAGTGTCCGTTTTCTAAATGAGTCCGTTTACTTGATGTGTTTTATTGTTTACTGTGACTTTAAGTCAGCATTTACGTTGGATCCATTGTGAGCTGTTAACCAGCCCACAGTGTAATTTTGCAGCTTTTATGAAGACCAACTTGATGATGTCCAGAGGCGACTGTGGTTGTGTTTAAATTCCACTAACAGCCTGATTGCTGTGAAAAGAATGTTGCAAGATTACTCAGTTTATTATGCTACAGACTGATTACTATAAAAGAGTGGCCAAAAGATTAAATCCAACTATAAATCTGCAGGTTTCCCCCGGGAAAGAGGCTGTCCTTCAGCTCATGGTCTTTACTTGTTTTGTAGATACTGAGCTGAGAAAGAAAGACGTTTGTCCATGTTTGGACATCTAAAACTCTGTCTGTAATACTGCTGACTTACAGACAAGAAAAAAAAAACATTTACACCCTGAAGCACAATAGGTAAAAGCATAAAGATCTTTCAGTGATGATAAAAAAAAAAACATTCCTAAAGTGTAGGAAAACCTTCAAACACAAAGAAACCTGACAGATGTGGGAAGTAGGTCAAAGCAGAGAACAAACTCCCTGACATGATTGTTTTCTCTCCCTTGCTCATCATGCTGTTTTTTTTCTTTTGTTGTTTTTTTTTTGTAACTCAACTGACCCAAGCTTTTACATGTCTTCTTTGCACACGAGCACATCTGGATTCGATTTGCACCGGTCAACAACTGTGGCTTTTTGCGGTTTACTTTTGGAAAGATTCGTCAGAGCACTCAAGGTCTTCACTTGGCACCATGTTTTATTATTGCGTTCAGTGCAGCCTAAGGCTTTTGGGCGAGTGTCTGAGATTAATCTAGTCGTATTTGATGCTCGAGGTTCGTCGAGGTTCTGCACATTTGGAAATGTGGAGTCTTGATGTGCTGTTTTGGTACCAGGCGGATGGGCAGTTCTTTGTGGCATTTAGAGCTGAGTTTGTCCTGTGATTATAGGGTTAAGGTCCAAATGGACACTGGCTAAAATTGGCTTTTAAAGCCTAGCGGTAGAGAAATAGGTCATTTGGAAACTCTGCTCTGCCGTGGAAGTGCTATGGTTACATTACCTCATAGCAGAAGGTGTGCTCTAAACACTGTTAACCACTAAAAGGTTTTAAAGACTGGGTGGTGGAAGGCACAACTCAATCTTTTCCCAATCTTCAGCACACGTCTGACCAAGAAAAGACAGCCTAAAGGACGCTCAATAATGCTACTTGTTGTGAAATAACATTGCGGTCAATCAAGTTAATTCCTAAAGTCTGTCAACCAGGTGACGTCTCTGCAAGAAGCCAGGCTCAGCTGCAGACAGTTTCATATAAACTTCAGTCTGAAGGGTAAAACCTAGCCAAGTGATGAAATTCTGTCATATTTCTGCTGTTTTCAACGTGCATGAGTCACAGTTCACTTATGAACTGAGAGCATTTGCTTGACTATTTCGCTTATTCATCTTTTTCAAAGGCATTAAATGGCAGAAAGTTGGACATTTTGGTTAATACTTTGCCAAAGATTGTTTCAACGGATTTGATGAAATCCAGGATTTTTTCTTTTGCTTTCCTTCTTTTTTTGTCATTTAAGCTATTCCTTATGGACTGGGCTCAGAAGGCCTTGGTGGACTTAGTTTCAAACAAACATAGATGAATGGATGAACAAAATTGTGGCCATTGTCCAGCTAATGTCCTGGAAATGTGAAGCTAGACGTTCCTTTGGTAGATGTGACCTCATCTGTATGAAAGTTGAGGAACTTAGTCCCAGAATGCATCATAGCAAATTTACAAATTTGCCAAAAGTCTATTGGAGCTGGAATTTTAATCTTCCAAAGGGATATTTTAAAAGCTGAACTTTGTAGACAGTCAGTTTTTTTTTTAAGAAATAAGGTGTGGCCTTTTTTAATAAATCCAATTTTCAAACCCTAATTACAGAGTTGCCATTTGGCAAATTGTGCTGATAGTTCTTTGGAAGCATAAGCACTTTATTTTTCATTATTAAGCCAAGTGTCATCGTCCTTTCCAGTTCCAGCTCTCTGCGATTTAGGATACAGCGTAAGGAGAAAATTACTAATAACTCATTGAGGTTTTACCTTTAACAACTTTGCACCATAGCTGCTGGTTGTTTATAGCAGGTTTCCACTGCGTCTAACAGAAATTCTGTTCTTGAAAGTTTTTATGCTGGCTTGGATTTCCACTCTGCCTTGCTTAGATGTTGTTTTGACCCACAGGACCTTTGTGGAGCATCTACCTGTGACACTCTTGGCATGGCAGATGTTGGCACCATGTGCGACCCAAAGAGGAGCTGCTCGGTGATCGAAGATGACGGCCTGCCTTCAGCCTTCACCACTGCTCATGAACTCGGTATGCCACCCGGTTTCAATCAACATGCATGAGTTTTTATACTTTCTGTATTTCCTATACGCCTGTATTTTTGAAGCACACCTGACATCTCGTTCCTTCCCAACAGGTCATGTGTTCAACATGCCTCACGACAATGTGAAAGCCTGCGAGGATGTGTTTGGGAAACTGCAGGACAACCACATGATGTCTCCCACACTCATTCAGATCAACCGCACCAGCCCCTGGTCCCCCTGCAGCGCCGCCATCGTCACAGAATTTCTGGACGGTGGACACGGTGAGTTCCTGTGGTTGAATGATAACAGAACTGAAGCCAAAGTCAAAACAATAGTTCAGATATTCTGAAACTGATTTCTGTGAAAATCCGGCTAATATGAGCACACCGAGACCAAACTTAAAGCAAGTCATATCTCAAAACTTTTATTTTGTGTAGTACAACAGGTAAGATGTTAAATGTTTGCAACCTTTCCACAGAGTCCCTTTTCAAAAGATCTTAAGACAGACACTTTAGAGACATTTAAGTTGTTTCCTGAAGCACTGATTGCGAACAAACTAGTTACAGAGACCGCTTTTTCATTGTGGTAGTCACTTTTTGTCAGTACAGATCAGGCTCGTTCTGTTCAAAATGTTTCACATTTTTCTGGCTTCACACGTCTGACTTCCAATATAACTGCAGTCACGTAAGAAAAACTGTAAGTGACAGAATGGATGAACACAAGAGTGAATCAGCCAAACCTCATATGTCGCAGTTCTGAGGGAAAGGACCAGCAATAACTAAAAAGGGTTTTATTCTTTTAGGATTCAGATTCTTTACCAAACAAGCCAGACCACAGGACTTGGCCTGGGAGCAATACTAAACTTTTATTTTAAAACTGCAACCACATCTGTCCCAAATTACAGGGCTTGGTCTTGGGAGAGTCACCCCGGCGGTTTGGACAAGAGGTGTATCTATCCAGCACTCCCCATGCAGGTTTACCCCAAATAGACAAACGATTTTTTTATTTTATTTTTTTTTGCTTTTCTCCGTGTTTGGTTTGGAGTCAGTAAGAGGAGACAAACCAGTGAAAGAAAGAGACACTTTTGATTTTGACAGTAAATGATTCCTTGTAACCTGGGTTTTACATCATGAATCTAGACCTCAAACTGCTGAGAGAAAGGTAAAAAAATAACATGTTCCTTCATGTTTGAGGCAGTTTTTATGTAGCGATGTCTGTTTTAACAATCATTAGTTCTTATCTATCCACATGCAAACACAGACACTGCCAAGCTATTGTTTCCCATGATTGCTCTTCAGAGAGAGAGAGAGCAAGAGGGAAGAGGTGAGGTGTGGGTTATTAAGTGCAGAGTGATTTGTATATACAGCAGTGAACTATCAGCTAATCAGTCTGTTTCTTCTGCCAAATCTGGTGTAAAAATCATTGGGAACAAGTTTGCTAGCAGCTGTTGCTCATTCAGCCACATCCTTGTTATCTGTTGAGGATAAACGGCATCACAAACAGTCCAGGGTCAGACATCCCATTCTTCCGCCCTCCCTCCAGTGCACTGCTTTTTAATGGAACAATTTCTCAAAAATAGATGGGGTTTGTGGCAACCATGCTTTGACCTTTTCAGTCCCTACTAGCTGCCTGTAATTTCAAGCCCTAATCTAAGGATCTAACAATGTCTAACAAGCCCACCCTTGTTGCAAATCATGGAACAAGGGTGGGCTTGTGGGTTTACAGGGAGAGTTTGAGGATGGGCTGGGGTAGGCATGTTTGTGCGTACAACTCTGGGATAAACTCCATGCACGGCATTAAGCTGTATTAACTCTTCAAAGAAACCAGAAAACAAGAAAAATGCACCCCACACACAATCCCACAATCCCACACATGTTTAATGACAGGGATGATATACTCTTTTTTTCAAATTTATGAGTAAACATCACATTGTTTTTAATGTATTCTTATATTTAATGACTTTTCAAAATGTGTGCTGTCTGTAAAGCTGCACTAAAAGTCTGTAAATGCTTTGAAACTTCCAGCAGCTCACTTGTCAGTCCTAAAGGAATGTGGTCAAATCTTCCTCTAATTAACAGAAAAGTTGATTGAATTATTAGCTCACAGGGAGTTGTACATGTATTATTAAACATACTGAATTTGTTAACCAGTAGGCCACCCTGAAACAACAGGAGCCTCGATCAGAAGTTTGTTGTTGCAGATTAGAAGACCCAATCAGGGCAAAATATGAACCATTTCTGATAAAACCTGTTTCAGTTTATCTACATTTCTGGCATATCTTTGTTGAATGGCTATTCTTAGATCAGGAATTATTCTTGACCTTTTTAAAAAATCATTGTCATTCTTTTCAGGCCCAAAAACACATCACCAAGTACTTTAAAGGCATACTGTACCTGTGCGTTTCTGGTCATCACCCCTAAGTCTCAGCTAATCGATGATAAAATTTTCTCCTGTAAAAACTTACTCCTGAAATTTTAAATTCTTAAACCTCCTCATGTTTATGGCCTGTTTTCACCCTAAAGGAGCAAATCAGTCCCAAACATGATGCTCTGAGATGAAATTCTAATGTTAGTATACAGTGCTTCTTATCTTCTAAATAACAGTGGTGTGATTGTTTTTTGTCTCATCTATTCACACATTTTGTTTCAGATGTGTTTCAGATGTAAAGTCTTAAATAATTCATATTTTTTTGTTCTTCCAAAAATCAGAGAACACATTAAAATTATTTTAACGCTCATTTCACTTTGACTTTCTCTTTCAGGGGACTGTTTGCTCGACCAGCCCCAGAAACCCTTAGTTCTTCCCGACCTTCTGCCTGGATCAACCTACAGCCTCAACCGTCAGTGTGAGCTCGCCTTCGGGGAGGACTCCAAACCTTGTCCTTTCATGCAGCCACCATGCAACCGTCTGTGGTGCACAGGAAAGTCCAGCGGCCACCTGGTGTGTATGACTCGGCACTTCCCCTGGGCAGATGGCACCCATTGTGGTGATGGACAGGTCTGTGACCGAGGGGTCTGCTCTGCCAAACATGTCCAACATGTGAAGGTGAGACACGCACAAGGACCTTAGTTACAACTATCAGCCAACACAAGGACACCTTTGATGGACACTGTCCTTTTTTTGCCTTTTGTTTTTCCAGGTGGATGGACGCTGGGGTAAGTGGGGTCCGTTTGGTTCCTGTTCGCGGACATGTGGAGGTGGCGTCCAACTTTCTAAAAGAGAGTGTAACAACCCAGTTCCATCAAACGGGGGCAAATACTGCCAGGGAGTTCGGGTCAAATATCGCTCCTGCAACCTCAACCTCTGCCCAGAGACAGGTAGGAAACACTTTCCACAGACAACTAAGTCCGATGACTGCTCTGTTCTTACTCGCTGTACCCTTCCTCCATTTTGTGTAGGTAAGACATATCGTGAAGAGCAGTGTGAGACCTCTGGCCACAGTTTTAATAGTAACCGTTTAACCCACTCTGTGGTGTGGGTACCAAAGTACTCCGGAGTGTCCCCCAATGACAGATGTAAACTCATCTGTAGGGCTAACGGCACCGGCTACTTCTACGTCCTGGCACCCAAGGTAAACAGCAAGAGTACTGTTATTTTATTTTCTTGTCTGAACAAATGTTAAACCAAACTATTTGGCAATTACATCTAATAAAGTAACCCTTTTGGGCTGAGAAGTCCAGGGCCACAGGTGTGTTTAGTGTCAGGTCTAAACAGGTCATTGCAGACTGAAATAGCTCATTTTAAAGATAAAGATAAATAAATTTATCACTCACACAAGCTCTAAATACACTAGGTAAGAACATTTCACTTTAGTTTTGTTCCTGGGTGAAAACCACAATTTCCCAATTCTTTCTAATTAAATAAAATGAAAAAAAACAAACTATTTTGATCCCAAAACTTTGCTTTTGTGGTTTGACAATGAATCTACAAATTTGCCTTTATATGATGTAAAACCAGTTACTATTGACTTTGAAGTAAGTTTACTTTGCCAAACCTGTTATCTTAAAAAAAAATAGTTCTCAAAACATGGCAAATAAGTTTAAACAATCTAAAAAAAATGCAATAAAAAAGCCACAAAAAGCAAAGTTTTAACAGAATAATTGGCATTTTCTTTTGTTTTGCAATAAAAGGAGATGGGAAATGACATTTACATGCCAGGAACAAAACTCCTGTTACATAATTATATAGATAAACTTGACAAAGTCTCAAAAATTGTTTTCCTCCTGTGAATTATATAGTTTTTTATGTTAGCGAAATTTGATAGTGAATATTAAATGTTTTTTTGTTTATTTGCTTCATGTAGCTTGAAATTTAACCTTGAAAGTGTCTTTGTGTATTTCAGGTTGTGGATGGGACTCCGTGCTCTCCAGATTCCACGGGAGTTTGTGTCCAGGGAAAGTGCATCAAGGCTGGATGTGATGCTAAAATTGGCTCCACTAAGAAGTTTGATAAGTGCGGAATCTGTGGCGGCAGCACCAAGGGCTGCAAGAAGGTGTCGGGACTCTTCACGAAGCCTACGTGAGTAAAACCTGCGTCATCATCAGATAGCTTTGTGCCATTCTTTTTGTCCCTCTCACTTCTGCTTCATCGGCTTCGCTCCTAGATAACAACTAATCGCACAATGTTTTTGCATGCAGGCATGGCTACAACTTTGTCGTCATGTTGCCAGTGGGTGCAGCCAACATAGACATTCGTCAGCGAGGCTACAAGGGAATGCTGAGCGATGACAACTATTTGGCTGTAAAGAACAGCGAGGGCCATTACTTGCTCAATGGAAATTACATAGTTTCAGCTGGCGAGAAAGATATCCTCGTAAAGAACAGCCTGCTGCGCTACAGCGGCACATCCGGCCTCTCAGAGACCCTGCAGGCTGTGAAGCCCCTGGGAGAAATCTTGACCGTGGAGGTGCTGTGTGCCGGCAAGATGACTCCACCTCGCATCCGCTACTCCTTCTACCTTCCCCGTCAGACCAAGGAGGACAAAACTCTGAAAAAAGAGGTGCGAGCCAACTCAGAAAACAGTGTCCTGATACACGATGGCAGCACAGAGAAAGGAGACGACAACCTAAAGAGTTCTTACAGCAAGGAGGATTCCAATGTTGGGAAATGGATAACCTCCCCCTGGAACAAGTGCTCGGTGTCCTGCGGTCGCGGTTTCCAGAGGAGGCTGGTGCAGTGTCTAAGAGCGGATGGGAAGCCAGGGCTGAACTGTGATTCTTCACAAACACCTTCAGCCACTAGAGCTTGTGAAGAGCCTTGTGCTGAGTGGCACATTGGGCAGTGGTCGCCCTGCTCCAGAACCTGTGGGAAGGGCTTCAAGAAACGTATGCTGCACTGCAAAAGCCCAACTGGAGATCTTCTTATGAGGGACCGCTGCAGTAGAGCTCGTAAACCACAGGAGCTGGACTTCTGTAACCTAAGGCCTTGTTAGAGACCTAAAACTATAAACTTCTAATGTTTTTTTATGTTTTAAATGGACTCAAATGAATCATCCTGCAAGTATTACACCGTATCTCTCATGCAGATTTTTCAGTCTGCATCACTGAACTGGTAAAGGACATTGATGGACATTGTTTGGAAGAACAAGAAGAATATTAGAGAGTCAAAGTCAAAGGATGATTGCTGGATAAATAAATGCCAATGCCATCAGTTTAGCTTTTAAAAAAATGTTCTGAAGTAACTGATTGGATTACAAATAGGAAGTGAAATCAATTTTAAATTCCCTGTGCTGTCAAGAGGTACAAAATGAACAGTTTTAAGCAATCAATCAATGGTACTGTGTGAGTCTGGAACCCATTTTATGCTATATCAGTAAAACTGTCCAAGCTTGCACGGACAAGTCAACTTCCTGCCAAGAAATGACTGCAAGATTTTCTTAATAGCCAATGTACCAAAATAGAAAACTGGCAATTTTGCAGGCTTGTTTTCCCCTTGGTATCTTGTTTTAATTTGAACAGATCTACAGATGCTGTTGCAGCATCATGCAAATAAAAAATAGAAACTAATGGCGACCAGCTGTAGTGAGTAGAAACTGATAAAACCTTCAATGCCTTTTGACAGTGGCAACCCCATTAAACACAATTCTCCTCCAACAACGTCCACAGAAGGAACAATGAAACTCTACTTTATTCATTTAGATTCATCTGAGAGTCAGATTTTGAGTTTAAACTAAAAGCTGAAGTCATGCCAGTGACCGTTTCGACCTGTCTGAGTTTGGTTTCATCTCATCCAGTTGTGTAACTCTGGGATCAGTTATTTCATTGGGCTGCACTCTGCTCGGCCCTTTAGACATTTAGGCTCAGGGGCTTTGTACACCAGGTTTGTATCATTAAGCACAGAGACGGTGATGGTGTCTGATACATTGTGTTAACCTATCTGTTGTAGTTGCAACACAAAGCAAAACAGCCACCAAGCAATCAGGATGACTTTTCGCTTCTTTTGCTTTGATTTCTTGTCAGAATGCATCAACAGTTATTATACAAAACAAAAGGGGCAAAAAAAATAGGTTCCTAAAACAAAACATTTTCTGTATAAAACCTTTGGCAAAGTTAAACTGTTGATCCAGAGTTCAGCTGCAATTATCAATATCATAAGCTGAAAGAATTTGCATCAATCTGTTTTTGAACGTTTTGCATTCTTTTGTATCGTTTGTCATTAAGTGCTGGAAAACAAAGTGATTCAGTTTGTCAGTTGACATTTTGGATGCAGATATTTGAGCAGTACGTTAGTGCCAGACAGTCAAGCATCTCTTCTTCAACTGGTGCAGAAACACATCGAATCAAACCTTTACCTTTTCTGTGTGTAAATATGATTGACTTAAACTGCGTATTTTAAATTTTGCAGCAATATCAAACAAAAATGATACAAGCTTGGTATGCAAAGCTTTTTAGAGTGAGTTTTTCTTGCACATTCATCATGTTTCACTGCAGCTGCCACTTGACCTCAGTCATTCGTCTTCACAGTCTTCAGCCAGTCCTGAAGCCTGTTACGTCAAGCCTGTCTGGAACAGTTACTACAGATAATTTATTATCAATGAAACAATAAAACACAGAGGGAATGTCTTATCCTGGAACATCTTTATTCATGGCTCTCTAAAACAAGTTCTTTCTGCAGCCTTCAAGTAATCCTCTTTTCCATTATAAACTTCTTTTTGTAGGAGGCCACGTTGAAGAGTCCAGCACTTAACTTCTGGACGGATCTTGCATTAGTTGGACTTTTATTTTATTTTATTTTTTAAATCAGCTTTTGCACTTTGTACAGCAAAAGAAAACAGTGACTTACATGAGCTGTGCTGTATACTATGTATACATTTATTCAGCTCTGTGCAAAAAACAGAAAAAAAAGTTGATACTTTTTTTTTTTTTACGCAGACATTTGTAATTGTCTCTGACTTCTGCATATTTATTCCAAAAATAAATAAAGCAATTACTAAAACAGTTGTCTGTACTTTGCTTGTTTTTCCTATTATGACATAAAAACTGATTTATCAACCCGCATCTTGCCTGCAAAGTGTCACCTCCCTCTCAGTTTTTCTCATTTATAACTCTTGAACTTGCAGAAACTTATTTTGTTGTGAAAAAGTACTGATGCGTGCTTTTGTGGATATTGCTTTTTAGCTCAGTGTGCCAGATGGTTTTTGGTTATATTTGAAGAATTGGTCAGTGCATAAATAAGCTGTGAATGCACCTCTTCTAGCACTAAAGGAGCATTTATTTAACTACAATCTTCTTCAAATTTTGTTTCTAATGCTGCGAAAAAACTCCCTCCACTTTACTGATGTAAATGTGGTAAGAAGAAGGCAACATTAATTGGTGACAGACTGTGAGAACATTCAGAAAGTAACGGTTTTATATGTAAGACTTTACTTTGAGTTGGCTTTTTTTACATTTGCAATACTGACACTATGAGACATCAGCAATGACCTTAGAGAAGCAGCTGTTGCTGCCCATCAATTTGGGAAGGGTTAAAGGTCATTTCCAAACAATTCTAGGTTCATTTTTCTATAGCGAGAAAGAATATTCTTAAGTGGAAAATATTTAAGAATGCTGCCAGTCTTCCTGGGACTGGATGTCTCAGCGAATTCACCCCAAAATCAGACTGTGCAATGCATGAAATAACAGAAAAACCCAAGAACCCCATCTCAGCCTCCACAGGCCTCAGTTAGCAGGTCAAAGGGTAAAGTTCATAAAAGGACAATTAGAAAAAGACAAAACAAGTCTGCCTGGTTATGCTCGGTGGTGGAAGGCTGATGATTTAGACTTTTTTTGCTGCCACAGGACACCTTGTACTCATGGAGTCAACCTTGAACTCCTCTGTAGACCAAAATATTCTAGAGTTAAATGTAAGGAATTCTGGCTACTATTGGGTCATGGAACAGGACAATGATCCAAAACACAGTAGTAAATCTACAACAGAATGGCTAAGAAAACAGAAAAAGAGGTGTTGCGATGGTCCACTCAAAGACTTCAACCTGACTGAGATGTTGTAGTGGGACCTTAAGAGAGCTGTGCAGAAACAAATATCTGCAAAACTCAATCAGTTGTATCAATGTTATGAAGAAGAGTGGGCCAAAAGTCCTCCACAACCACGTGTGAGACTAGTAAAGTCATACTGGAAATAACTACTGAGAGTTATTGTTGTTAAAGGAGACTGGAAGAGTAAAAACTTTGTTTCCACTATGAAACACGTTGCTCTTTTAAGACAGAAACACTCTCCAGCTCTGATGCGGCTGCAGCCTCGGCAGAAACTGTTGAGTTCTGTCTCACCTCAAACCCACTCCTTGTTGCCACTATGGGAAGCTGATCGGTCCAAACATGGTTTCCTTTAAGAAAGACAGCTACTCCTGCAACATTAATTTTACTTTAAGAGTCATTTATTTGGTTCGATTAAAGCATCTTTTTACAGGTCAGCAGTAACATGAAACAGAAACAAATCAGGAAGTAAATGAACCTTTAAAACATACATCATTCCGTTCCCCTATAGGTTCTCTGCTCCTGCTGTTTAAATTCACCACATTAATGATCAGTTCTCACATCTGCATCTATAGTAATGGGTGGCCGAGATGCCTTGCAGCATTTCCCCCGTAGCCTTTAAACTGGACTTTGCTATGAATTTGTTTCACGGTCAACATTGCAGCCATGCAGCTACAAATATTTTCCACCGGGTGAGCAGTGATGTGAACTCATTCTCCCTGCTTGGGTCCAAGAATGCAGCTGTGTGTCGAGGTGGAAATTTTGAATTGTGCAATGCTCACATGTATGTCTGGCTGTCTGGTTTTAAGAAATAGGTCTGTGAGTTTGTAGGCAGTCTTGTGTCAGACTTTTTTTTAGGGGGGGTGGATTTCAAGAACTCTGAGGAGTCTGAGGACTCTGACCTACATAGGAGCAGATAAATAGAAAACTTGGTTGGAAGCCAAATGAAATATTTATTGGTTCCATTGGTTGCCTTTTGCCTGGCTTGTAGTTATATCTAATTGCAGGCTTAATGTTTTAATTGAGCCAAACATCTTATCACAAAAATGTCTGGTTGAGAAAGCTCACAGATTAAGTCTTTACGTGGGAAAAAGTTATTTTTATTTTTGGAGATTTATATTTCATCTTAAAATGAAAGTTTTCATGTGGGGTTCTGAATAAAAATTTTGAATCATTTTTTTGTGGATAGCTCTTTGGACGACTTCAGTTTGGAGAAACAGAGCTTAATTCTGACCAGATTGACGAGCTAACAGCTAGTCTGAGCTGGGTCGAGAACAAAGTGGAGTTCTGCCATCTTGACACAACTTAATATCAAATGTCTCATAATGGTTCGTGCAAATGCTTTTTTATAAACCTTTAACTCACTGTGAATTTTGCATTACATAGTTATTTAAATATAATTTTATGTTTAAGTAAAGCCCAAACAGTGGCAGCAGCAGTTAGCTGTAGCACTTCTGGTGCAACCTGTGGTGCTTCCTTTAGGAACATCATAGTATTTCTGCTGGAATAGCCACATGACAGCGGAAAGGTTTATCAGATAGTTTTTGCATGAACTGCTACAAAATCTTTGAATTTGCAGATGTTTTAAAATGGCAGCCATCTTCTTTGGTCTAGTGTTCAAGCAAGCAGTCAGAATTAAAAGGTATTTCTCCAAAGTGAGATGGTTCAAAAGGTCGACTACAGGTAAGATATTAAGTGTTCGTCACCTTTCCACAGAACCCCACTTTAGAAGAGCTGAGCTGTTACTTTAAGATCAATGGTGGATAAGCTCAAATGGTCTGAAGTTGTGGTTTATGTAGAATTTTTTTTCTAAAGGTTTGATAATATGAAAGAATTAGATCAAGTAAATTATGCATTGTGCTGTAAGAGACACACGGCCTTATGTGACATTATTTATATCATTAGCATCCTCAAATCCGTTTGGAAAAATATTTATATTAGACAAAAAGATCTGACTGCATTTATTGAAAAGAAAAGTTGATTTATAGCCTAATTTTCTAGCCAGACGATAAAAATTCCTGCAAAGTTTTCCTGCATTTTTTTTTACCCTAAAAAATGAACTGATTTTGATAAGTTTCTCTTTGCTGTGGCTCTGCTGAGAGACTGTCACAACCGCACACCAAATCCAAGCTATACCTCGCTATATGCAAGCAGCTTCTTCCTCCAAGGAAGAAGGAGACTAATGTAAACAACAGAGTTTATCACGGAAGAAGTAGACAGGGCTTTCGTGCACGTTATCTCCACAACAATAAGTCTTCTTTTACATCCTGATTTACTCTCCACAGCTGCGGGTTGGATGTCGTTGAACTACAAACTTTACTGCATTTCCTGTTAAAATAAATAACCCATCTCTCTGCATTCTTTTGCTCTGTTTTTGTGGTTCCCTCATGGCCAAAAAAAGCATTAACCCATGATCAGAGGAACCATCATGAACCGATGGGGAGCTGACAGTGTCTGTAAGCAGTTAAAGAACATAGCCCAGAGAGGGGAAAAAATCCATTTGGGATCTTCTGTCTGATCAGCAGCAAATATGTGTTTGCGCTGCTTGTGCTGAGTCCCATGGACTGCCCACCGCAACGCTTTTAATAAGTCTCAAACATGCCATTTGCACATTGTCTTTGCAGCTATGAGTTTGTACTTGGAGAAGCTCAAACGAGCCTTGTTTTTGCACATCTATGAGGAGATCTGCTGAGTGCAGCAGGAACAGGATCAGCCTTCTAACAATGGTGACAGCTGACCCACAGCTGACCTCTGCTAACAGAGACCATCCAACTTACGTCAGAGAATCATACGATCTACGCTTAACTGCGTCGTTCTTTGTTGTTAGTTCATTGCCTCATGTGACGCTTGCTTAGAGCAATAAATTTCCCTCTAAAATAAGAAAAAATATTTCTTTTGTGCAAGACAAACCTGCCTTTCCATCGTTTCTTAAAAAACAACCAAAATTACAGTCTAAATGTGACAGTGACTCCAATCTTGCTTTCTAGAGGGTGATTTTGTTGTTTTGCATTGCATTTATATTTTTTCCACCCCCATCTGTTCTTGGTGACTCTATCACCTTTTTTATATTATGAACAACCATCCATACCCAACCACTGGGCCTGGCACAAGTCTGTTTATAACTCTCTGAACCCATCGTGGAAGGAAAAAAAACCCCTTTCACTTAAGACCTGAAGGTAAATTTTAATGTTTAAAGTAAAGGAAGTCACCTCTACATATCCTTTTATATTCCCTGCTGCAGATACAAGGGATCAATGAACAGCGCACTGCATGCTTCAGTTACACATTCTAATAAAGATTTAACATTAGACCAACTTGGAGGACCTTAATTAGAAAGTTCCTGAAGTAGGTGTTCTTTGGAAAAAAAATAGAAAGCAAGGTTTGGTTTGGCTAATTTTAGTGGGAACCTTTGTACTCCTATCAGGATTCACACCAGGGGATGAACTAACAGAGTAAAACGCAACACACTAACCCCAAACTTGTTGTTGTGTATATGAAACAGTAATAAAGCAGCACTGCTAATAATGATTTACTCATCATGGTATTTTAAAGTTTGCAGTTTATGATGCATCAACCTTTAAATTACCATCAGTTTTGCTTTCCAGAAGATAAAATGTTGATTCTTGCAGGAAGTGCCCTGGAAGTGCTACAGGAGATGCTGGTGCTGGTAAATAGCTATTTAATGCAAAACTGACTGCAATGTAAAAGTTTATAAAAGAGCAACAGATAAGATATTTACTGTTCATAATCTTTCCACATAACCATACAACAGAAGATCTTAACTCTCGCTTTAAAATATCCAATAATTGATGCGACTGGAGCACTCAGCTGAAGTATTAACAAAAGAAAGATGGTTTGGTCACTTCTTGTTGAACCATGACCTTCAACCCGGCTTTAGGGAAAATATTTTTGACAGTTTATGGGACTGAGAGGGAACAATTTAATATTTAATCGTTTCCTCTTTTACATTTTTGTTTGCTTGACATTCAAAAGATAATAAGGCTTGTTGTCTAATCTGGGTGCCTGATTCTTAATAGCTTCTTACAGGAAAAATAAAATAATAACAAACGGCTGCAGGGAGTATTCTGGAGATATGAAAGAAGACAAATGCCTGACCTCAGTGTGAGCTTGTTTGTGTGGTATGTCTGCGTGTGATAGGTTCAGTGAGGACGTTTGTTTGGCCTGAGCTCAATGTTTACAAAATCTCAAAGCATTTAAGAAGAATAATGACTGCTTTCTAAACTCAGCTATTTGAGTCAGGATGTAAAGCTTTATCAGCAGTTTACAAAATGCAGACATTTACAGTGCTATCCACAGAGATGGTAAAAAAATTTGCCGATCTAAACACAAATATCAGTGTTAGGGTTAGCAGCGGAGCACCGGTCAGAAGTTGCTAAAGAGTGATGATGTTACGCATGAAACCCTGAAGAAACCATTGATGTGGTTCTGTCAGAACACAATGACCATCTGAGAAGAAAGTAGTGAGGGTTTAAGTCTCAAATGTGAGCTTATATGATGAAGGAAGGAAGTCAGGACAAACGGTACCCAAGAGGCAGAAGTTTGGAGTCCTAGCGGACCGACACCCTACAAGTTTGAATCAGCAAAAGGTGGAAGCTGTGGGTAAGGACGATGGAGCGGATGGACCAAAGTGAACAGAAACTATTGACTCGTGTTTGTAGTTTCTTTTATTGCTGTGTCATTTGTGGAGTTGGCAATGTTGTGCACAAAGGGATTTAAAACGAGTGTGTTCACGAGTGGCATTAATATTTTTATTACCTTTGAGGGTTATGAGTTGTTTTTTTTATGGCAACTTTGAACTGTGTTGCAAAAAATGCCGGTAAAGTTGTCTTTGACAGTGTATGGCTGCTGCAGACAGATTTCTTTTTGATAAACCTTTGCTATTTAATGCAGTTAAGAGGACTTTTTTGTGAGCTGTGAGTGCACAGCTTACAAGAGAAGAGACACCAACACATGTAACTTCAAAAAGTTTAAAAAAAGAAAACAACTGGAGTTCTATTCAGTAGGATTTCTGACGCCAACATATGTCCTGTTAGGAACAAGATGGATAAATTCAAACAGATGCTTCAGCAGATATTATAACTATATTTAATTACAACAAAATGAGCAAATTTACTACAAAAGCATCTTCTACAGCTACTTCAGCTGCTTTTTATATAAAAAATATATCTGCATTTGAGTCATTCATCAAAAGCCCCAAATCTGAGGTTTCATATTCCATTTACTCTAATTGTGAGGTTCTTTTAAAGTCCGAGTGTAAAGGAAGAGATTGAACAAAACCATATGTGTCTTTATGAGGAGGGGAAGTACCCAACAGTTGGGTGGGAGTGGGGTTGTTATAGAGTTCTGACATTTATTCCTCACACTGTAATTTGGATCAAAAAGACAAACCCAGGCGAATGAAAATATGGCATCAATCAAGGGTCCATTACACAACAGTGAAGGTGCAGTGCAGGACCAAACCTGGTTTAGGCTCCCACGTTCTGTGACTTTTGGGTGGTCTGTCCGCTCTTGGTCTTTTGTTTAACCCAAATCAAAGCACTTTGGGTTGGCCTGTGTTGTGGGTGGAAAAGAATAGGGTTACCTGGTGAAAAATTAAAAAGGGCGTACCTTGTCCCAAAAATAAATACAATCTGTTTTATCTGTGAGAAGCTGGCCTTTGGGTTTCAACATCGAGTGGCTTTAATGGGAGCAAACCAATGTTTGGAACCCAAACAAGTTTTTCCTAGAACGTTCGAAGCTCCTGACGAAAACAATCTGCTGCTTTTCCATGCAGTGGTTAGAGCTGTCGCCTCACAGCAAGAAGGTCGCAGGTTCACCTCCCGGTTTTTCTGGGTGGAGTTTACATGTTCTCCCCGAGCATGCATGGGTTTACTCTGGGTACTCCGGTTTCCTTCCACAGACCAGAAACATGCATGTTAGATTAATTGGTAACTCTAAATTGGCTCTAGATGTGAGTGAGAGGGTGAATGGTTGTTTGCTTTGTTTGTCTCTATGTGTCCCTGTGATGGACTTGTGACTTGTCCAGGGTGTCCCCCGCCTCTTGGACAGTGACTGCTGGAGATACTTGGAAAGGAAAAAGCATTTAAAGAAAATGGATGCACGTATCTATTCTTTAACTTTAGGATTAACTAACTTTTATTCTGAACCCTTCTTAGCCTAGTCTCCATTAACACACAACATGGTATCAGTTTCTGTTTATGGAAAAAAAGAAAATGGTGACATATATACATTTTTTATGTATGGCTCATACTGTACATGTTTTTAGGGATGCACAGTGATCAGATGCTCATGTAGAGCCATGTTGTTTTTTTCCTGAACCTAACCAGGTAATTTCTGTCCTAACTATGGATATTTCTTTCTTTTAATTTTAGTTCCAACCAGAAATTTTATTTCTAAATCTTAACCAGGTATTTTATTAACAAACTGTTAACAAAGGTTGACAGTTATCTGCCCTTTGTCATCAAAGATGGGTGATCATGTACAGTAATGTGTGTGCATAAGTGTGTCTTTGTTTGTCTGTTTGTTAGCAAAATATCTTGTGAATCACTGTAAATGTTTTAATGAAACTTTCAGAAAGTAACCACTGGATATACATACAGCTTACTGACCTTAGCAAACAAAAATGGTTATAACTCAGTAATTTTTACAGGTATTGAGATAAAATTTGACGTGGTAGTAGCTGAGAGTCATCCTCAAAACAAATCCTAAGTTCTAATAGACATCTAATAGAAGTCTTTGTTTAAAATGTTAGCATGCAAGACAGCAGGCAATGTTAATTCCTTCAAAGAATGTTAGTTTTCTTTATTTTATCATACAGATAATTTAAATTTTTTTTAAGTTTGACTAAATAGTTTTAGTGCTTTGATAAATCCAAAGATCTGTTAAAACACAACAACAACAACAACAACAACAACAACAACAGAAACTATCAGGAAATGTACAACCATAAACTGAAACAGTGATATCAAAGGCAAAACAAGTGAAGAGGAGCAGATTTGAGCTGAAGTCAAACATCAGTTTGTCAGCAAGTGTTTGACATCCACTCCGACCAAAGACGTCGCTCTAAAATATCACTTTATGCTTTGCTGCTTGCTGTCTGTAAGGATGTCTGCACATCTGTTAGCAAACAAACTATTAAAACACGAGAAAAGATTCAGAGCAAATGTTTCAAGAACATCAAATACTGCTTGAAAGGAAAACAAAAGCTCACGCAGTTTCTTAATTGTTATGGTACTGTTTTTCCTGTAAGAAGCATCAGCAGTCTATACTCAAAACTGCAACAAACAAAACACGTTACAGGTGGTAGAAAATAACAGTTATGGCGTTGACGTCACAATCTGTCTGCATAGCTGATATTCTAGTATGGTCCTTATTAGTCAAAAAGTAAAAAAAAAAGAAAAAGAAATACTGTCAAGTCTTCAGAAAAAAATGGCAGCATATTTTCCTGGTGACTGGGTAGCCTGACCCATCCGCTAAGATCCTTCTTTCCTCACTGATTAATCCTCTTCAGTAAAAAGAAGGGAAAGGATGAAGTCATGTGTTGATGCACTAAATGACAATGTTCACCAGGAATAAAGGGAGTTTTTTCTGCTGGACATTAGCTTAAATTTTAAATCTGAGTTGTAAAAATATACAACATGCCTTTAAAAAAGTTTATTACCGAAAGCCTGGAGGTTGTAATCCCTAAATGAGCAGCTGAGAGCTCAAATTATAAACAACAATTTATGGACATTAGCAATCGAGGCCAGAAGCTCACTAATTCAAAACTGCTGCGCGCAAAACAACCTGAAACTTCTTGAAAATGGATCTGACCAACATGAGTGGCACACAAAAAACAAAGTTATGACCTAATTATTGACAGGACAGCCAGAGAAAGATTTAAGCTCAAACAGATTTGTGTTACTTCCATAAAATACAGACTGTTGTACTTTGATTTGAGTAAACACTGGGACATACACTATATTGCCTAAAGTATTCACTCACCCATTCAGATCTTTCAATTCAGGTGTTCCAATCCCTTCCATGTCCACAGGTGTATAAAATCAAGCACCTAAGCATGCAGGCTGCTTCTACAACCATTTGTGAAGGAATGGGTCGCTCTCAGGATCTCAGTGAACTCCAGGGTGGTGCTGTGGTAGGATGCTACCTGTGCAATAAGTACAGCAGTGCAATTTCATCCCTACTAAATATTCCACAGTCAGCTGTTAGTGAGATTATAACAAAATGGATAAGATTGGGAACAACAGCAACTCAGGCACAAAGATGTAGGCCATGTAAAATCACAGAGTGGGTTCAGAGGATGCTGAGGAGCATAGGGCACAGAGGTCACCAATGTTCTGCAGAGTAAACAGGTACAGATCTCCAAACTTCATGAGTCCTTCAGATCAGCTCAAGAACAGTGTGTAGAGAGCTTCATGGTATGGGTTTCCATGGCTGAGCAGCTGCATCCAAGCCTTCCATCACTAACTGCAAAGCGTCGGATGCAGTGGAGTAAAACAGAGGTCCAACCTTTTAAGCTCCATGGACCGGTTTATTATCAGACAGTATTTTCACGGACCGGCCTTTAAAGGTGTGGCGGATAAATACAACAAAATAAAATGATACGAGCAGTGTGAAAACGGGGGTATTTTTTAAAACATAATAAACGTAAATCCATCGTGTCCTCGCAGCTTTGTTAGCTGCGTCCTGGTGTTGTGTTATCAACATGAATAACAGCCTCTCCTCCCCCTGATGTTCTCTGGATAATATGGCGATGTTGTCATAGTCTGGTATTTTCAGTTTGTTGTTTTTGATTATTGTCTTGTTTCTGTCATGGTTTGGTGATTTCAGTTTGTTGTTTTGATTATTGTCTTGCTCGGTTTGTGTTATTGTTTCTGTTTAGTTTTTCCTGTTCATGTCTTGTCACTTTCTCCTCCCTCAGTAACTTGCCACGCCTCATTCTTCCATACCATGCTGTTCTGTTACATTCCAGTCTTTCATGCCACACCCACATTACCATAACAACTCAATCACTGCCACCCATCTCCACCTGTTGTCAATCTTCATTACTCACCTGTGCCCACTTCACCTGATTGTCCCCAGTGTTTAAAACTTGGTCTTCCTCTCCACCTCCCTGCCGATTCATTGTTGCTGGTTTGATGTTAATTGTTTGTTTCTGTTCTAGTCTTGTCTCTGGTCCCTCCTCGTTTTGCCTTGCCTTGTCTCGCCTGTTTCTACCGTTTGGATTTTGGTTATAGTTGTTTTGCTGCCACGCCAGCCCTTTGTTTTCTGTTTTATTATTTAAATAAATTTTAGTTTCTTTGAAGTGAGTCTGCGCCCTGGGTTCATCTTGCCCTCCACCGTTACGACAGATGTTTAAACTTCAAAATAAGATCCACCAAATAAGATCCACCACAAATATAAAATCCACCACAAATATAAAATGCACAAAGAATACAAATCACCATAATGCTGAATCAGTGTTTCTCAGTAACGAGACGGTCCCATCTAGGGCTTCCAGAGACGTTTGTTTTTTACTCATTTTGCTGCTTGTGGGTTTGTTTTTAGCGATAACGGATCACGTGACCCAGATAAGCGTTCTGACACGCATCAAGAGTGAGTCATAGACGGATGTAGTGGAGAGAATCCAGTCATTTTTCAAAATAAATGTCGTTCAGACTCAAAAAAAAAAAGAAGTTAATTCTTCTTTCTTTGCGACCCGGTACCAAATGTCCCACGGACCGGTACCGGTCCGTGGCCCGGGGGGTTGGGGACCTCTGCCCTAAATGACACAAAACAAAAAAGCACAAATAAAACTAACAAGCATTCAAACTGATCTTGATCAGATTAGACTTGAAATGGTAATGGAATAAAATCCCATCAGAAGGTTTGCCTCTGAATATTCTGAGTAAGAAAAAAAATAAATTTGTGTCAAGCTTTAGCTCTTTTAGGACGGTCACGGGACGATTATGGTCCCATTACGCTAATATTTCATTGCACTAACAGTACGGAGCTATGTTCAGATGTCAGTCACTCCCACATGTTGATGAAGCTGTGTGGAGGAACGCCAACCGATCGTGAGCCTGAGCTTCAGAAATTATGAGTGCGTTGCTCAACGGTCTGTGATGAATAGAAGCTGGACTGCCAAATGTAACACGGAACAGAGCACAAAGGAATGAGACTTCGTCCTCCAGGTTTCATAATCGCTGCATGCTCAGAATCATGGAAAAACCTGAAGGGCTTCATTGTTTTCCACGTATAATGATAAGGTGAAAATTATTCTGCAGGATGATGTCAATGAATATCACAGTATTTAAACACTGTAAAAGATTCGGTAACATACAATAGATGCTGATGTGGACTTTTTATTAAATGTTGTGATGCCAAAAGTCATTTGGCTTGAAAGAGGTTGTGAGACAGAACAACCTGAACTTCAGGGGGCTGTCAGAGACTGCAGAGATTCATCTGTGGGAACTCAAAGAAAGAGACTATATTGCATTTTTTGCCTACTACGTTTCTGTTGCTAACTTAGATGTTGTCATTTCAATGAACAGTAAACGTGATGATGATAAAAACCACATGCAATAATCCAGCTGAACACACACACAGACATTTATTTGCATCTGAAGTGCTGAAACTTTAGATTTATGCAGCAGAAACAACATTTTTATTTGTGGTAAAAAACAAATCCTAGATCATACAAAAGTTCATTTTTCTCGCAATGTCTATGCTTTTTTTCCTACCGTCACAGTTGATTTTGTGCGGCTGCCATTCGCTGTAGCTCTGGGGTCAAGATGCAGAGATGTTCACATGATGAATAATGATTTGATTTCTTGTTTCTCAGAAAATCTACTGGAAAAGAATCCCCACAGCGTGTGTGCTCCTGCAAATCCTCTCTGGTGATTCATGTGGGAAAGAGATTCATAGTCAGTCATGCAACAGATGTTAAAAAAAATAAAAAAAATAAAACTGGGTGAAATGTCCTGTGATTGACGGGTGACCAATCCAGGGTACCTGAAGCCCGTCCCTGCTATGCGATGACAAATTCAGTCCCATTTTATCTACCTTCCAGAAATGGAACTGACCTAAAGTGGATGGGACAACTTGTTTTTCAGTAGCACCCCTAAAAAAGAAAGAAAAGATGGACACATCTACTGTGATGTCTGATACGGGCTTTAAACTATCATTTTAAGGTCTTAAGTTTGCCTTTTAGCTCCTGCTATATTAGGGTTTTAAGCTGGTGTCTGAGCAAAGAGGCACAATATTTCATGTTGCCCATCTTAAACCCAAACTGTAGAGGAATATTTCCCCAAACTTTTCAGCGTCTGGCCCACAAAGCGACAGAGACAGAAACCTGTGATCCCCAACTATCTTTGGTTCAAGTTTGAATACGTTTTATTTAGGCCAATTAAATGACAGAAACTACCAATAAAACATTTTTTACTCATAACACAATGTACCTCTCATAACAGTTATGACAAACAAATAATTAGCAGTTACTTTTATTATCTAATTTTGGTTTTGGAACTCATCTCAAGACCCTAAACTCAATGTTTTGCTACCTTTAGTTGAGTCCTGACCCCAACTTTGGGAGCCACTGTTTTAGCACTAGTGGTGAATTGTTTTGTTGATATGTATGTCAACTCCAGGTAGATTTTGCTGGGAGTTTGTGTGTCACTCTGTGTCACTCCAAGTGAAAATCTGCCTATTTTATGGCAATTTTGTGTCTCCAACTAGTCCCCAAAAGTCACAGTCTGGTGAGACACAACGTTCAATGAAGATAATCAGCATTTCTTAAAACCACGGAGCAGGAGGTGCTGGAAAACTTGAACTATAATGAACATGGCTTGAACCGAGTCTAAAACATGAGAACATCTGGCAGAGAATGAACAGAAACAGGGAGTATTTACACCCCGAGACATGAGGACAAAAGCAAGAGCAGGCGTGCTGATTAGTGACGATGTCCAGGTGAGTGAGGAGAGCAGAACCCGAGACTAATGAACAAAACGCAACTCAAAACCTTTCATTTCATGTCAAAACTCCCCTTTTCAGACTAATTAACCCAACAACAAACCATAATTGCATCAAACTAAACACTGCAGCAAAAAAAAAAAAAAAAAAACGTCTGTGGAGAACCTAAAAGCAACAATTCACATGCACGAATCAAACACCAAGAACAAAAACTTTATGGACAGAAATGTGAGCAATTAATACAGAAATGACTGAATGATGTTCTCTTGTGTCCTGAACATTTGTTATAAACTCCATTTATGCTTACTTTACACTCTGTTATAACACCATAAATGTATTATACGCCCTGTTTTACCCCAAGAAAGCCTGATTTTTGATGTCTGCAGGGAGTCAGAGCATCATTACTTATTTTTATCTCACAGGACAGAACGTCTTCTGGCATGATTTAGTGTTATTCCTTGGTGGCTCGTGATGAGAAGAACATAAAGATGGCTATTTAACTTTTCAAACCATATATGGACTGTCAGTGGTGTAAAAAGAACAACTCTGGTGTCTACAGGGATTCAGTTCTTTCCCAGACAGACAGACAGACACACACACACACACACACACACACACACACACACACACACACACACACACACACTTTGCTTTGCCTTTGTTGGCAAGTTTTCACTGCATGTCGAGCTGATACACGTCCCAGGAGAGGCATGTCTTCTGGTCAGAAACCCCTCAGCTGAAGCCAGAGTTTCTTCAGTCCGTGACGTTTTCTGTTAAAGAATAAATTATGATTGACGTCCGATTCAAGCAGAGAGTCTGAGAACGGTCCCTTAACTTAACGTCATGACACAAATGAGTCGAGAAGCAGTTTTGTAGAATAAATTAGCTTTGACATCACTGAACAATGTTTCATCCACTTGGTTTGCCCTGCCACGAAGGCCAACAAGCTCAGAGCCAACCTGAGTGTACAGAGGAGGCAGACACTGCAGGAAATGTTAAATGTTAATTATTTTGTACAGTTCGGAGGCCTGGCAGCACTCACTGTGTCGCATTATATAAAACAAGTTTTCTGCCGAACTGACAGGATTTGTTATTGCCTGCTCCAAAAGGTGAAAGGACGACAATAATGTTTTTACCTGTGTCTGTGTGTGTTTGTGGACCACTGAATGAACTTAATTAACTTTTGGAGTCAACCCAATTCAAGATGGCTGATCAACCCTAGAAAACAGAAGTGGCTGTAACTCAGTCCATTTTATAGATAATGAGATAAAATTAGACGTGGTATGTGAGAGTAATTCACAACACACATGCAGAGCGCTTCACACTACATGAGATCTTTGCTTCAAATTTTGGCTTTATCTGTTGGAGTCAACCCTGTTTGTCAAGGAGCAAAATATCTTATGAACCACTGGACAGATTTCAGGGAACTTCTCAGAGAGTAATCATAGGCTTTATGATTGATTAAACATTTGGACTTAGTACAATGGTCACAACAGGTAACTGACCTTCGTCAACACAACAATGGTTATAACCATGTAAATTTCACAAATATTGAGGTAAAATCTGGTGTGGTAACAGCTAAGAGTTATCCCCGACACATACTGGTCGCACATGACAATACTTTCAAGGTTTGAGCAAATACCGCCATCATTTTTCAGCATAAGATGAGATTAAATTAGAGATTAGATTAAAGCTCTGGTATGAAAGCTAGACTTTTAATTGATCATGTTTAAACAAACAAAAAAAGCTAAAACATTAAATTCAATGTTTAGAGCTGTGACAGCAAGAAGGTTGCAGGTTCCCCTCCTGGCCTTTCTGGGGTGGAGTTTGCATGTTCTCCCTGTGTAAAGATGAAAAACATGCATGTTAGGTTAACTGGTAACTTTAGAATGTCCCCAGGTGTGAGTGAGAGCCTGAATGGTTGTTTTGTCTCATTTGTCTCTATGTGTCCCTGTGATTGACTTACGACTCTCGCACAACGACCGCTGGAGATAGACACCAGTGACCCGTAAAGGAGAGGTGAGTAAAGAAAATGGATGGATGGATTAAATTCCATCCATCCATTTTATGTTTCCACCTAATCCTGTTCAGGGTCATGAGGACCTGCTGCAAATCTCCAGTGGGTGGGGTTCATCCTGGGCAGGTCGCCAGTCCATCACAGATTTCATAAATCACATTTTAGCTGTCTTTAATAAAAAAAAAATCTACATAGGGAACAAAATATATTCTATTTTTAATGTAAAATTTCTGAGATATCATGAAGAAAGCAGTTTTGAGTGCAGTGCTTCTATTCTGTTCAGCTTTTTGAATATTTAGAGCTGAGCATCGTAATTCTTTTTAAAAAAAAATTGGCACCAGTATATCATAGTAAATCAACCTGTAGCTCTGACCGAGAAGGGGAATGTGTCCACATACACAGAATATTTCACTGGCAGTAAAGTCTTTTGGGTTTTTTTGAGTTTTCTTTAGAGACTAGTAAAAACGGAAACTGCAGAAATGTTAAAGACTTCAGTTTGTGCATCTTTTCTCAAGAGAGTTCTCACAGATCACAGATCAGTTATTTTATGGTCCCTTTATATCCCTTATCATGCGCCAGAAAGAAAACAGAAATTTTACTGACGTTTATAGAAAAATCTGCTGTTAATGTGACTCAGACGAATCTGAAAAACACTAAAGTTTAAAAAGCAGTAGCCTGGCCTCAAATACATTCAGCATGTCTGAATGTATCTGAGATTTTATGGAAACAGTCGGCTGACTGTGACATAGATTACATGTTTATTGCATTAATTCTTGTTTAATTTACCAGCTCTGATTATATCAGACATTCCTGCGGGAAAGGACTAATTATTAACAGTTTGCATCCATAAATACAGGAAGAAAGGGTTTATATTGAGTGAATGATGTGCGAAGAATTTACAGTCCTCCTAATGCTTGATTGTTTGAAATCTCACATAATATATCCAACCCACCACATGAGCTGTAGCCCATTTTATTGTTTTTGTTTCAGTCTGTTGCACTTGTCAGCCTGCACTGCTAGAAAAATATAGTCGTCCTACTTAGTGAGAGAAGTTAATAAAATAAATCAGTTAACATCAGTTTCCCCCGCTGCTTTAGTGCTTTATTTGAATTGTCACAAAAAGACCCATGACGTCTCTGTCATGGTGTGTGAAAAGGAGGCACACCCGGAGCGCAGACTCATTTTAAGAATTAAAGAAAACTAATTTATTCAAAATAAAAGAACAAAACAAAAAACTGATGCGGCAGCAAACTAAACAAAACAAAATCCAGGAACGAGACATGAGCCAACCTGAGACAAGACGGGAGGACAACCAGACAGAGCATGAAACGACAAAGTGACAATGAACCAGCAGAGAGTGGAGGAAATGACCAGGTTTTAAACACAGGAGGTAATTAGGAAAAGTGGGCACAGGTGAGATGATTAGGAAACCAGGAGCAGGTGGAGATGGGCATGAGAGGTGAATACTGACAGACACAGAAAACAAGACCACATGAAAACAACAAAAGAGACAACAAACCCAAACCCAAGACCGGAAGCAAAACACTAAATACAAAACATACAAAACCAAATCCGGACAGTCTCCTCTGTAAAGTTTGGACAAAGTAGCTGCAGCATGAGTCTTCAGTATGTAAAACATGCAATAAGTTGCTGCTAAAGTCTAAACAAGTCCGTCCACCTTAAGAAAGTTCTTCCCTGAACATTCAATATCTCTGTGTTTAATCAACTTTTTCTTAAAACATGGGTAAATATTACATTATATCATATAATGGTTCTCAATTTATTCCTGTAATTCCATAGCATTATTTTTTGGCAATATGTGCAAGTTTGGTCCCAAATTTCACCAGGAGTTCGTAGAAACGTGTCAATCAGCGTGAATCTGAGAGAAAATCTGGTATTTTCTTGCAATTTAGTGTCTCCAACTAGCCCTGTGAAAACTCAACTGAAGGGATTAAATTTTAAGAGATATAAGCAGGAGCCTGACTGTTTAGACAAGGAGAAAAATAAATTGAATCTTGTATTTTACAGGAAGCCAGTGTAAAGAGAGCCAAACAGGGGTGGTACAGGAAACAGTCTTGAATCAAGTCTATAAGAGACTTTTTACTTAAACAGGAAGTGAAAAAGATGCAATATTCCAAGGGTTATGACACAAAAGTGTGAGTTACAGTTTTTAATTGTTGATAAGACAACAGAACGTGTTTTTTTTTATTTCTAGGGTAAAACAAAGTGCACCTAACTACAAACTTTAACTTGTTCACCAGATTTAAGCTGATGGTCGAAGATGACACTGAGGGGATAACCATGAGGGAACAGCTAGAACGCCAAGAGACTGAAGGATGTTGTCAGGAAGTTGATTTGGGACAAGAATCAGATGTTGCTAATCTCCGCCAAGCAGTTGTGTTGTTGGAGTGAAATCATTGCACAAATTGCTACGTGAAGTAATCTTCTGGTTAGGCAGTGAAGACTCAAGCATGTTGCCTGTTTTCGTGTTCAGAGAAAGTTTGTGTGCAGAAAAAGGTGTTTATGCATGCAAATAAAAGTGTTTGACCCCCATCTGAAGCTCGGTCATAGTGAACTCGAAAAAATACAAAACCTGGAACCGGTTCTAACCCTGGGATGGTTCCCAGACAGGGGGAGGGAGAGAGGCTGAAGATATAAAAAGAAGGCTGAACCTTTGTCCAGGGGGACTATGAATTTGTGATTTGTGTGTAGATCCAACATGTCCTATAATATGTATGAAGAAGCAATTCATTAAAGTTTCTCAGCTGTTGACATCAAGTCTCTTTATTTAATGCAGTAAATCCATTCAAACCTACAGTGTAAGGTCGGGACATTTGCGTAATTAGCAGGCTTTGAGGACAAATAAATTTGTGTATCATCAGCATAGCAATGACAGAACACACAACTAGATTTATGTATTAAACAGCCCAGGAGGAGCACATTTATTAAAAAGGAAAACAAGTCCAAGAACAAACCTCTGAGGCACCCAACAAACCAGAGGTGCCAGCTGTAATATAAAACCTTTGGTTGGAAAGGTAAAGCCCTTAAGAGCTACTCCAGAAGTCCCAACCTATCTTTGTGACTAACGAGTTAGAATGGTGTGATCAGCCGCTTTAAAGGCATCAAAGCGAAAGAACTAAAAGGGAAATTTCATTACAACCCAAGTTTATGAGAGCATCATTTGTAACTCTAAAGCGTGCTGCACACCTAAAGCACAAACTTTGTTTTCAGGTTAAGTAAATGCTTTTGTTTGTCGGTGCTGATGTCATTGCCTGCGTGTGTTTGTTCCTTTTTGTGTCAGTCAGCAAAATATCCAATAAAACACTGGATAGATTTAAAATTTTAACAGGCCACAAGGGGTAAACATTGCTTTCAGGAATGTTGGACTCATCACACATTAGTTTCTGGACACTTAAAAAAAGGTAGGGTTTTTATTGCAGATAGTAGATCTGAACAAGTGGAGAAAAACAGCAGCTGTTGAGTGTTGTTAACGCAAATGTAATATTGTTTATTAATATGTCAGAAGAAGAAACACCAAGATTTTACTATTTTGTTGAGATCCCTCAGCTCAACGATGGCAGATATTACAACACGACCTTCCTATAAACACAACTATAATTGAAAAAATGAGGTCAACCTTAACTGGATGCTGTTGGGATGATTATATTTAATTTCTGAGTATCGGTTCAGAAATGTTTTAGTTTTATGCAGACATTATGAAAAAAAAATGTCATTCAAGGTTAAAGATGATTTCTTTAAAATTGTTGCAAGGGAGAAATAAAAAGCAGTTTAAGAATTAAAATAAAAAAGATCAACTCTAATGACTTTGATTCAGGATTTAGAAAAATGGAAGCCAAAGTCAAGGCCAAGGCAAAGATTAGGGTGTCGTCCTAATGATGACAAGAGGATTTAGGCAGGAATTGAGCCAAGTTAGGAGGTTAAAGTGAGGTTGGAGGCTAAAATACAATTTCTTTTGGGGAGAAACAAAAGCTTGCCGGCTGTTTCAGCTCCTCAGCAAAGCAGCAGAGAAACGGGCCACTTCAGAAGTGACTCATTGACTGCAGCAGGAGCTGAAACGAATCATCCATTCAAACTCACCAAAGCAGGAAAACAGGACGTTGTTTGAAGTGTTTTGTTGAGGTGGCTGTCTCTGTGTCTGCCGCATTAATTAGCATCCTGGAGGACATCCTGCTCTTTTTGTCCTGTTTCAAGTCACTGAAATAAGAACCCAAACTCGAGCACTTCGCTTTGCTACTTTTAGCTTATGTTCTGCTTCTTTCAGCTTTTAGCTAATGATCTGTTTGTAGCTCGTGTTCTGCTTGCTTTAGATTGAACAACTCAGTTTCAACTTCTTCAGCAAAGTCGTTCAGCTCTCAGCATTCAGACAACGTTTTCACAGAAAATGAGTTTCCTCTCGTTCTGAACAGAGTCACGTCTTTCCAAAGGCTTCAGGGATGAACGACGCCCGAAGCTACGCTGCAGATGTGCCAAACCTAAAAACGGTGGGTGGTTTATTTTGCTTCACTCTTTGTGAGGAGCTATTAGGTGTTCGATTGGATAGATGTTTCGTGCTCTGGCTCCAGAAAGCCCCAAGGATCTTCACAGCGCCTCAGCACCCAGACCTTCCACTCAGAACAAACACACACACACACACCTCCTCCTCTCAGCTGTGAAGCCTGGCTCATCATCCCTCTGCTCCTCACCCTCTGACTCATTCACAGAATATTCCATTTTCCTCGTCTACATTCTTTTTTTTTCTCTCTCCCTAAGGCTGAAGCTATTCGTTTAATTTTGCAATAGCTCTAAAACAGCTGTGGGGGTAGCCCCTTTTCTGTTTGTTTCAGCAGAAACATCACAACTGCAATTCATCATCTTTCTACAAACAATGTAAGAAGGAGTGACGGCCGCATTAGTTCTGGTCAAGACCGGGATTATGTTTGAAATTAAAAAAAACAAGACAGAATAATTAAAATAACACTTAAGACATGGTTTGAAATTGTTAAATGAGTCCAATCAGTGACTGAAAAGAAAGCAGGGAAGGAATGCGTACTGCATGTTAAACTTAAAAAAAAAGATCTTGTTTGATCTGTTAGTGCTTAGAGTATGTGTTGTGGATGACTCTCAGCTTCTAACATATCCGATTTGAGCTCAATCTCTGTAAAATCGACCGGGTCATCGCCATTTTTGTGGTTGCTTAGTTTGATTAGCTGTGGCGGCCATCTTGAATGAAGTGGATCAGTTGTAGATGTGCATCTAGTGATTCCTTTCACAGAAAACCATCCATGAGTTCATAAGATGTTTTGCTAACAGACAGAGAATCAAATGGACACACACGCACAGTCACAGGCTGTTACATTAATGCCTGCTGCCATAAACGGCAGGCGATAACAATGACGATTATAGAAACTGGCACATCTGTGCCCCTAGTAACAATAAAAGCAACGATTACCTCAGCCAAACTGCAGTATCTCCTCTGTTTCCAACTACAGTGTAGCACGCAACTCCAACCACCTGCGAAACTCATTAGCTCACACCAGATTGGTTCCATATGCAGAGATGCACTCCCACCAGTGGTGTGTCACACAGTATGGAAATCTTGGCGTGAAGCTTTGTAAAGAAGTGGGGAGGAAAAAAACGACTGTGAGAAACATACAGACAGCAGCTCACGTAGCACTTACACCTTCTTCATGCATTTTCTTGAAAGAACACAGGAACCATGACGAATCCTGACGTATGACGTCTCTCAACAAATTAAAATCATAAGGTTAGCGGATCAAAGAACCGTCCTTGGAGCGAATGTAAATGTAAAGCTCTATATCCATCTGAAAACACTGTGAACGTGTCTGAACTGCAGTGTGTTCTTAAAAAATATGTTTGTTTTTTTTCCAATGCAACCTTCAGTTACCTCATCAGGGCTTTTTATATCTGATACTTCATACATCTCTCATCTTCTCTCTCTGTTTGTTGTTAATTTAATCACCAGTGATGATTTTAGCCCGAACATGAAGATGCTGAGCACTTTTGTTGCCTCTGCTCCTGCAGGTTCCTTTTAGGCAGCATTCAAACTAAAAGCTGTCTTGTACAAACATATTATAAAAGCATGAAAAAGGCTGCAGATGTGGGTTAAATACAGCTCTTTTTTTTTTTACCGTTGCAGGATCAGTTCCCACTGAAACATTATAAGACTTTATAGTGAGCAAAACCCGACTTTATTAAGAAAGTTTCGGGGATTTTGTTTTCCTTGTGAGAGAAGGTCTGAGTCAGTTCCCTGCCCCTTCGTCTTTGTTGGGATTATATCGTACAATTTTTCACACAAACATCCATACAGACCAGAGAAACGGTTGACACGCAGCAATATTTACTTTCCACCTAATGAGGGTTTGGCAGACAGCTGCCTGCACAGATGATGTTAATATGATCACCGTCATCTATGGTAACTGCTCTAGCTCAGGATGTGACACATCGGCACAGATAAATAATGAGCTTCTTGTGTTTGGAAATTGTATCCAGCAGCTGCAAGAAATTAATCTCTTTTACACAGGCATAAAATTGATATTTGAATTGACCGCATTCTCAGAACATTAAAAAAAACAACTCTTGATGTTTTATGTTCGTTCATAACAGAGGCGTTTATACCAAATACTGAGTCTCTGTGTGAGCAGAAACTTTTAAGTCAAATGGAAACACTGTTAACAGCAGGGATGCTTGTGTTGAATGTAACCCAGCAGGCCTTTAAAAGTAAAAAAAGGAGTTTGTTTTAAAGAATAACTTTTCTCATTTTGGAACTTGTGTTTTTTTGTAAAGCCTGAGTTCCTGGTGGAAAAAGTGGTGATTTTCATCAGTAATTAAATCCATCCACGTCTTGAACTCAAAACGATAGTTCAGATCATTTGAAGTGGGGTTCTGTGGGAAGGTTATGAACAGTTAATATCTTACCTGTTGCAGATAGCTCTTTGAATGACCTCACTTTGGAGAAACAGTTTAATTGCCGTCACCTTAAAACAACTCAAATTGTCCCTGCAAATTCTGTCAGTTTTGCATTACTTGGTTATTTATTAGAATGCATTGAGTTTTTGAAAGCGCAAATAGCAACAGCAGCAGCTTGCTGTAGCACTTCCAGTGCAGCATGAGGTGCTTTTAGAAGAAAATATAAAATTTCTGTGTGAGGATTCATAAAATAAAAATTGCTGATGGAAACCTGAGCTCTAGAAGCTCCACAAAAACAATGTAACAGAATAGAAAGCAGTATATTGTCCATTATTAGGTTAACCATTTAAAATATGTAAACGTTCAAAAAGCACACCGATGAATGGGAAACCATTAAACATGTCAAATACTGACATAGTTCATAACTTACATTTCTAACCACAGGTTGTCTTCGCTTTGCTTTTGTGGGTTATTTCTTTTACCTGCGCGCCACCTCTGCACCACATTTCCCCAAAACTCTGTTAAACAGTTTTCCAAAACATGGCAGAGTTAACCGGAGCTGACAGTAATCTGGCAGATTATGAACTCCATCCTGTTAATAAGACCCATTATCCTTCTTAGTTTGCGGTCTCATCCAGAGCACGGCTCAGATGGGAACCGCACTTTGCTCCATTAATCTCAGCTTCCACATCTGAATTTGTCTCTGAATTGTGGCGACACTGACCACAGCTGTAATGAAAACAGCTGCACTGAATGAACTTTTCTCTTTCGCTCGCTCTCTCTCTCTCAGAGATTCTACCACTGAAGTTAAACCACATCTATAGCTGAAATGGATATGAGGATAAATGCAATGTAGGATGCAGAAGGAGGCCTGAAATCATCACCATCATGGACAGGAAAGGACTTCTTCTTCTTCTTCTTTCAGCTGTTCAACTTCAAGGGGTCTCCACAGCTAGTCCTCCTCCATCTAACTCTATCTTCTGTGTCCTCTGTCCTCCCTCCACCTCCCTCCATGTCCTCTCTGACTGCATCCATATATTTCCTCTCTGTCTTTTTCCTGGCAGCTGCGTCTCTAACATCCTTCTACCAATATACCCACTGTCCCTCCTCTGCACATGTCCAAACCATCTCAGTCTGGCCTCTCTAACTTTATCTCCCAGTCCTTCAACCTGTGCTGTACCTCTGATGACCTCGTTCCTAATCCTATGTGTAGGACAAAAGGCATCATCCTACTTTTTTAATAATGTTTAAACACGATTCTAGTGACTTCACATGAAAAGAGGACTCTGGACGTTCTTTTACTCTTCAGTTTAAAAGCTTCTTCTGAGCAGTGACTGCTGTTTCTTGGCTTATGAGCTCCTATCTCAGTGTTACGTGCTCTGAAAATATGGCGCACCTCCAAAACCTGCTTTGATAAGTCCCAGAGTATATTGGTTAAACCAGAGGGCAGGTTTGAACAGTTTGATGTGCAGCTGCACAGCACGAGCAGGAGGAGGACAAATGACTGGAGATTCCCTTATCCTTGATAACAGCATTTTTAAAAAGTCTAAATAATGCCAAGAACAAACTATCTCCAGTTAATCTAAACTTTTCAGTTTCTGGTGTAAGTTCCCACAAACCCGTTAAACTCGTCCAAATGTTTAGACCTTGAAAGGAAATTGTTTTAAAGAATACTTTGTAATCAGGATAATTTGTGTATGTTTCCCCCCCTAATTTTGGTTGACACATGTCTCCCCAAAAGATGGAGGATTTATCGTTTTTGGAAGTATTTACTTCCCAAACAGCCTTTTTTTTTTACGGGAAACATTCACGCTTAGATAAACAACAGCACGACTCCATGCTCAAACGCCCCAATTACAGCAAAGATGCCAAAGCTTAAAAGGCTGGTGCACGTAAGCAAAATATCTTTGGTGAAAATGTAATTGGTTTTACTAGTAGTAGTTTGTGTTTTATTGCTCTTTTTAAGGGGCATACTTCTCTATATTTCATGAGTCTGAGGCTGGAGGAGCAGAACCGAAGATCGCCAGAGTTCAGAACATCAGTAATAGCAGACATGATGTTAATTAGGATAAAGTTACAGCCTGATGAACTGAGGCGGGTCAGAGAGGGACTTGTAGAGGATTAATATCCTACCTGTTGTAGATAGCTCTCTGAAAGACCTTAGTTTGGAGAAAAAGAGTTTAATTTTAAGCAAACTGGTGAGCTAACATGGATTACTGCCATCTTAAAATAAGTCTAATCTCAAAAGCTTTATAGGAGATCATTCAAATACTATTTTATAAATCTTTACATTGCCCTCAGCTTTACATTACATAGTTATTTACATAAACATGTGATGAGAACCGTATAGCATAGTATTATGGTTATTTTTGGACAGCTGTGGCCTTTTTTATGCAGCAGGGTAAATTCCTGCAGTAATGTCATCAGATTTCTGCAGGAATAATCTTGTAATATAAAACTGACATTGATGAAGATGGCAGCAATCCACTTCGGTCTTGGCCGTGCTCGTCAGTCCGATCAGACTCAAGGAGGTATCTACAACAGGTAAGATATTAAATGTTCATAAAGTTTACACAGAACCCACATCAAACTATCTGACCTATCACAGTAAGCCCATCAGAATCTGAATTATGGACTCGTATCTTGGTCTGAAAAGGATGGACTAAAGTCATTTTGAGTTGAAACACTAAAATAAATTGCATTAATTCATAGCTGTATCTCGATCCGTTTGGTAAGTTACCTTGAAGCAAAACCTTTTTTTCCACTCGTGGCCTTCAGATCAAATAGGCCCAAAGTTTCAAGAGTTTCTCTACCTCTCTCTGACTTTCGAGGGCTTCAGGAGGGTTAAAAAAAGCTCATAAAAATAGGTGTCAGGCTTCATTAGAACATCTGTTTTGAAACAAAGCCACATCGCACCATCAGCAGGTGTTCTGCACACATGACTGTGACATGTAGCACAGCACCAAGTGATGTACTGTAGACAAAACCTAAATAAAGAAGACATAAACAAGACGGTCTGGGCCGTGCATGAGAAAAATGGGTCCACATGAATTGTTTACAGCTGAATATGTTATAAAAATCTAAACCAGAAAGAACCAACTCATTATGTGAAGTAGCCATGCACCTTCCCATGGACTGAAGTGAAAACGTTGTTTATTGTAGTTTTGTCCGTTTACTCCGACCTCCAAATACAGACGCAGGAACCAAATCTGTGTAAAGAACTTCCTGTGCTGACAGACAATCAGCAGCTGCGTTCAGCACTGTTAAACTGCGTAGTTTACACAGAACGGATCCAGAGGAAATTCTGATCGAGGACACAAAGCTTCATACAGTCCAGATGTGACGGACTGTCCCCATCCAGTTAACGATGCCTGCTGGGATTCAAACGGCTAAAATGCATTAGAGTCAGGCTGTTGGAAAGTGGATGTTGAGATTTATAGTAGTAAAATACCCCAAGGGTATAAATAAAATGGTATTTAAGAATATTTATACCATGAATGTTTCTTTTATGTCAGCTTGAAGTAAAATGTGGTTAAATGACAACAGGTGTATGCAACTCTTTTAAAAGATGTTTTACAGGTCAATAAGCTAAACTAAGATAAAGTAGAACTGAGCTAAGCTAATGGAAAACTAATAAGCTGAAGTAAGTCCAAATGATATTTTTTAACTTATTAAGTTATTTTGGATTTGACATATGATGAATGACTGAGAATCTAGGCCAGCATACAAACTAAACTCAGCTAAGACAGTTAATTGCATCAACATTTCAACTGTATTTTACTTTTCTGTTTTAATGTCATATATCGTTTGAATAAATATGTCAAAACAATTTTTCATGGCTGATAAAATAGAACATTTATTTTAGTTGGTTAGTTCCTTTATTTTAAACTGCTGGACAAATTCTTTTAAAAAGACATTTTTGGCTTTTTATTTTTCACAGATTACAATATTTCCTGTTTTGTCTTTCAAACACAATTTACTTCTCATTAAAACTGTGGAAAAAGAAAAAAAAAGGCTGCATACACAGTGTAACTTTCTAGTCATGTAAAACTAATGTTTCATCATGTAAAGGGACTGGTTTGGGGGTGTATATATACGGATCAGTCATAACCAGCCGAGGCACGAACAAAAACCTTTGAAAGTCTCCTGAAGTGTCTGATACCAGGATGTTAGGAACTGAGCCACGTAGGTGTTGTAATTCCCTAAAAATCAGATTGATTTTAGGGAATTTGGATGATTGAGGGTTTGCATAAGACTGGGCTTCAGGAACGGTTAAGTGGAGGGAAAGTGTCAAAGAAGCATCCTGCAGGAATTCAGGGTTTCTCTGCAGGATTTTGAATTGTAATAAGATTTTCTGTATAAATCTTTCTACCTGTCAGTGAATAATAGACGCAGCCACGTAGGGAAGGGAATGTTTTAAGTAAAAACATCATTACACATCTTGAAATAATAAAAAAAAGTTTCGTATCTTGGACCGAAACTTTTATGATCATATTTTGTTGTCTTAAAACGACGCTATGTTCCCTCTTTCTGAGAAACCGTAACCCTGTTATCAACTCATTTCAAAAGCAACAAGGAATTAAAAACCAGAACACTTTGTCACAGCGCAGGATGATGAAGAGGCCTCGTTTAACACACGTGCTTAGAGGAATTGTGTAACACCGTTCTTGTAGATGATAAGTCGATTTGTTCCCGCTTTATTAACGCCGCGTGTGAAAGAAAACAAGAGATTAGACAACGTGCCACAGTTCACCTCTGAAACATTCTGAGAAACGCCACAGGACTGGAGACCACTGACATCAAGCATGCATGATGCTTAAGTAGAAACACCTGAGGGTTTTTTTTAAACGGTTTTATGGGCGAGCAGGAGACATGGGGGATCTGTTTACAGAGGAAGAGGAGTAAGAGGTGTGAGTGAAATAATAAGACGTATTTTGGCACAGAATACTGTCGTCAGTTCCTCTCAAACATCTGAAACCTCAGAAAGCGACTATTTGCACTACTGTATATCTTCACCTGCATTAACTTCATATAAAGATTTCAGACGGCAGTCATTTACAGCCTCCGAACAGGCTCTGACATAAATCGGCACGATGTCCGTCTTGCGAGAAGTGTGGCTTTAATTAGAAGCAAAAGGCTCAAAAGCTGCCAGTGTTGTAAAAAGCTCTTATTTGCCAGATCTTGGCGCCTGTGAGCCCAGTGCAGCCTGCAATTTGTGTTTCATCTGCACCAGCTGAAGAACACTGCTTCGGGCCTGTTGTAGAAAGAAAATATAAAAATAAAAACAGGCAAAATTAAAAAAAAAAAAAAAAAAGGCATAAGGAGATCAGAGAGCGTGCAAATAATCACCAAATGTTGTGGTTATAAAATACTATATGACTATATTTACTTGTCTTTTGTCATTTTGACACTAATAAAAAAGATGTGTAACAATCAAGTGACATTTTAGAGAATTCAAAACCTTCTAAAATAGATGGAAGATGCTGCTCTCACTGTTTCTTCTTACTGCTTTTTCAGAAGTTGATGTTGTTGAAGGTTCCTTGTGACAAGAACGCGGGGTAATATGTCCTGAGAGCGAGACCAAAACCAGACACGGAGACAGCAGCTGAAGATAAGTGCTTTTATTTACAAGGTGGTAGATATGTACAGTGCGTGTGTTGTGGTAGGATCTGGAAAGTAAGAGGGACAGGGTGAGTCTCAAAGGACTGTCTACAACTGGCTTGACTTGAGACACGTGGAATGATGGGTGGATACGCATAGATGCTGGCAGAGTCAAACGGACTGATGTAGGGTTAATAATCTTTTCCACAGGGAATGGCCCGATGAACCGAGGTGCCAGTTTCCTGGTAGTACCTCTCAGAGGGATGTCCCTGGTGGACAACCAAACCCTGTCACCAACCTTGTAGCTGGGTGCCGAGGAGCGATGACGGTCCGCATACTTCTTATTTTGTTCCCCTGTCCTTTGAAGAGCTCTTCTGGTTTGCCTCCACATGCTTCTGCACTTCCTCAGATGCACCTGTACAGAGGGAACAGTTAGTTCGGGTTCGAAACTAGGGAAAAGTGGAGGGTTATAACCCAAAGATGCCTCGAACGGCGATAGTCCTGTGGCTGATGAGACGTGAGTGTTGTGGGCGTATTCGATCCAGACCAGTCTCTTGCTCCA